>NC_139246.1:61293939-61909939 GCF_977018435.1 Lepisma saccharinum | reverse complement strand
CCACTTCACAGTCATTAAAGACGCATGCACCTTTTTCTCTCCACTTCCACACTCGCCGCACGATTTCAACACACGATTAATAACACCACCTTCTTAATTTTTAACTACATTATACGATTGCGTGTTCAGGATCATTATAACAGCGATGAAAGTTATTGTTCGAAATCTCGAAAAACAACGCAAACGCGCAACGCAATTTCCTGCACTCTTTGTTTTGTTACATTCCTTAGGCACTACATTTAAGATCTTGCATTAATAGTTAGCTCTAGTATATGTAGAAAATATATTGTGATATATATAAATTGAGAGTCTTGTTTTTGAGAAAATAGTTACCAAAATTCCAATTGAACAAATATCATTTGTTCTCTTCCAGTATTTCCAGTTGCGATACGTCTTAAGATGCCGACATACTATTATATAATTGTGTATTACCGATTGTTCTATTAGTTATAATTTCATAAATTTATGTTGAAAATATGAAAAATATACGAAACCAACCAACCAACCAATGTCCCTCCCGCCCACCATCGCCAACCAGCCAACCGTTAGCCCTCTCGCCCACCATCGCCAACCAGCCAACCGTAAACCCTCCCGCTCACCATCTCCAACCAGCCAACCGTTTGCCCTCCCACCCACCATCGCCAACCAGTCATCCTTAAGCCCTCCCTCCCGCCTTCAACAACCAGCCTTCCTTTTGCCCACCAGCCCGCCATCACCAACCACCCAACCGATTGACCACCGCCCACCATCATCAACCACCCAACAGATTGCTCACCATCGCCAAGGAGCCAACACAGGACAATTCCACCTTCCGAACCCTCCACCAACCAACTCTAAACCCAGCCGGGTTGTTAATTAAACAAAGACAGATTGCGACCGCGTCACATCAAATCTTGCATCGAGTTTCCACAACGATAAAAACAAGCCACTTCACAGTCATTAAAGACAAGTGCACCTTTTTCTCTCCACTTCCACCCTCGCCGCACAATTTCAACAAACGGTTAATAATACCACCTTCTTAATTTTTAACTACATTATAGGATTGTTTGTTCATAATCATTATAAAAGCGATGAAAATATTGTTCGAAATCTCGAACCACAACGCAAACGCGCAACGCAATTACCTGACTCTTTGTTTTGTTACATTCCTTAGGCACTACATTTAAGATCTTGCACTAATACTTAGCTCTAGTATATGTAGGACGTATATTGTGATATATATAAATTGAGAGTCTCGTTTTTGAGAAAATAGTTACCAAAATTCCAATTGAAAAATATCAGTTGTTCTCATCCAATATTTCCAGTTGCGATACATCTTAAGATGCCGACATACTATTATATAATTGTGTATTACCGATTGTTCTATTAGTAATGATTTCATAAAATGATGTTAAAAATATGAAAAATAAACGAAACCAACCAACCAACCAATGTGCCTCCCGCCCACCATCGCCAACCAGCCAACCGTTAGCCCACCATCGCCAACCAGCCAACCGTAAACCCTCCCGCCCACCATCGCCAACCAGCCAACAGTTTGCCCTCCCACCCACCATCGCCAACCAGCCATCCTTAAGCCTTCCCTCCCGCCTTCTCCAACCAGTCATCCGTTTGCCCACCAGCCCGCCATCACCAACCACCCAACCGATTGCCCACCCGCCACCATCACCAACCACCCAACAGATTGCTCACCATCGCCAAGGAGCCAACACAGGACAATTCCACCTTCCGAACCCTCCCACCAACCAACTCTAAACCCAGCCGGGTTGTTAATTAAACAAAGACCGATCGCGACCGCGTCACATCAAATCATACATCGAGTTTCCACAACGATAAAAACAAGCCACTTCACAGTCATTAAATACACATGCACCTTTTTCTCTCCACTTCCAAACTCGCCGCACGATTTCAACACACGATTAATAATACCACCTTCTTAATTGTTAACTACATTATAGGATTGCGTGTTCAGGATCATTATAACAGCGATGAAAGTTTTTGTTTGAAATCTCGAACCACAACGCAAACGCGCAACGCAATTTCCTGCACTCTTTGTTTTGTTACATTCCGTAGGCACTACATTTAAGATCTTGCACTAATATCTAGCTCTAGTATATGTAGGACGTATATTGTGATATATATAAATTGAGAGTCCCGTTTTTGAGAAAATAGTTACCAAAATTCCAATTGAACAAATATCAGTTGTTCTCTTCCAGTATTTCAAGTTGCGATACGTCTTAAGATGCCGACATACTATTATAACATTGTGTATTTCCGATTGTTCTATTAGTTATAATTTCATAAAATGATGTTGAAAATATGAAAAATAAACGAAACCAACCTACCAACCAATGTCGCTCCCGCCCACAATCGCCAACCAGCCAACCGTTAGCCCTCCCACCCACCATCGCCAACCAGCCAACCTTAAACCCTCCCGCCCACCATCGCGAACCAGCCAACCGTTTGCCCTCCCACCCACAATCGCCAACCAGCCATCCTTAAGCCCTCCCTCCCGCCTTCTCCAACCAGCCATCCGTTTGCCCACCAGCCCGCCATCACCAACCACCCAACCGATTGCCCACCCGCCACCATCACCAACCACCCAACAGATTGCTCACCATCGCCAAGGAGCCAACACAGGACAATTCCACCTTCCGAACCCTCCCACCAACCAACTCTAAACCCAGCTAGGTTGTTAATTAAACAAAGACAGATCGCGACCGCGTCACATCAAATCATGGATCGAGTTTCCACAACGATAAAAACAAGCCATATCACAGTCATTAAAGACACATGCACCTTTTTCTCTCCACTTCCACACTCGCCGCACGATTTCAACACACGATTAATAATTCCACCTTCTTAGTTGTTAACTACATTATAGGATTGCGTGTTCAGGATCATTATAACAGCGATGAAAGATATTGTTCGAAATCTCGAACCACAACCCAAACGCGCAACGCAATTTCCTGCACTCTTTGTTTTGTTATATTCCTTAGGCACTACATTTAAGATCTTGCACTAATACTTAGCTCTAGTATATGTATGACGTATATTGTGATATATATATGAATTGAGAGTCTCGTTTTGAGAAAATAGTTACCAAAATTCCAATTGAACAAATATCGGTTGTTCTCTTCCAGTATTTCCAGTCTTAAGATGCCGACATACTATTATATAATTGTGTATTACCGATTGTTCTATTAGTTATAATTTCATAAAATGATGTTGAAAATATGAAAAATAAACGAAACCAACCTACCAAACAATGTCCCTCCCGCCCACAATCGCCAACCAGCCAACCGTTAGCCCTCCCGCAAAACATCGCCAACCAGCCAACCTTAAACCCTCCCGCCCACCATCGCCAACCAGCCAACCGTTTGCCCTCCCACCCACAATCGCCAACCAGCCATCCTTAAGCCCTCCCTCCCGCCTTCTCCAACCAGCCATCCGTTTGCCCACCAGCCCGCCATCACAAACCACCCAACCGATTGCCCACCCGCCACCATCAACAACCACCCAACCGATTGCTCACCATCGCCAAGGAGCCAACACAGGACAATTCCACCTTCCGAACCCTCCCACCAACCAACTCTAAGCCCAGCCGGGTTGTTAATTAAACAAAGACAGATTGCGATCGCGTCACATCAAATCTTGCATCGAGTTTCCACAACGATAAAAACAAGCCACATCACAGTTATTAAAGACACATGCACCTTTTTCTCTCCACTTCCACCCTCGCCGCACAATTTCAACACACGATTAATAATACCACCTTCTTAATTGTTAACTACATTATAGGATTGCGTGTTCAGGATCATTATAACAGCGATGAAAGATATTGTTCGAAATCTCGAACCACAACGCAAACGCGCAACGCAATTTCCTGCACTCTTTGTTTTGTTACATTCCTTAGGCACTACATTTAAGATCTTGCACTAATACTTAGCTCTAGTATATGTAGGATGTATATTGTAATATATATAAATTGAGAGTCTCGTTTTTGAGAAAATAGTTACAAAAATTCCAATTGAACAAATATCAGTTGTTCTCTTCTAGTATTTCCAGTTGCGATACATCTTAAGATGCCGACATACTATTACATAATTGTGTATTACCGATTGTTCTATTAGTTATAATTTCATAAAATGATGTTGAAAATATGAAAAATAAACGAAACCAACCAAACAACCAATGTCCCTCCCGCCCACCATCGCCAACCAGCCAACCGTTAGCCCTCCCGCCCACCATCGCCAACCAGCCAACCGTAAACCCTCCCGCCCATCATCGCCAATTAGCCAGCCGTTTGCCCTCCCACCCACCATCGCCAACCAGCCATCCTTAAGCCCTCCCTCCCGCCTTCTCCAACCAGCCATCCGTTTGCCCACCAGCCCGCCATCACCAACCACCCAACCGTTTGCCCACCCGCTACCATCACCAACCACCCAACCGATTGCTCACCATCGCCAAGGAGCCAAGACAGGACAATTCCACCTTCCGAACCCTCCCACCAACCAACTCTAAACCCAGCCGGGTTGTTAGTTAAACAAAGACAGATCGCGACCGCGTCACATCAAATCATGCATCGAGTTTCCACAACGATAAAAACAAGCCACTTCACAGTCATTAAAGACACATGCACCTTTTTCTCTCCACTTCCACACTCGCCGCACGATTTCAACACACGATTAATAATACCACCTTCTTAATTGTTAACTACATTATAGGATTGCGTTTTCAGGATCATTATAACAGCGATGAAACATATTGATCGAAATCTCGAACCACAACGCAAACGCGCAACGCAATTTACTGCACTCTTTGTTTTGTTACATTCCTTAGGCACTACATTAAAGATTTTGCACTAATACTTAGCTCTAGTATATGTAGGACGTATATTGTGATATATATAAATTGAGTGTCTCGTTTTTGAGAAAATAGTTTCCAAAATTCCATTTGAACAAATATCAGTTCTTCTCTTCCAGTATTTCCAGTTGCGATACATCTTAAGATGCCTACATAATATTATATAATTGTGTATTAACGATTGTTCTATTAGTTATAATTTTTATAAAATGATGTTGAAAATATGAAAAATAAACGAAACCAACCAACCAACCAATGTCCCTCCCGCCCACCATCGCCAACCAGCCAACCGTTAGCCCTCCCGCCCACCATCGCCAACCAGCCAACAATAAAACCTCCCGCCCACCATCGGCAACCAGCCAACCGTTTGCCCTCCCACCCACCATCGCCAACCAGCCATCCTTACGCCCTCCCTCCCGCCTTCTCCAACCAGCCATCCGTTTGCCCACCAGCCCGCCATCACAAACCACCCAACCGATTGCCCACCCGCCACCATCACCAACCACCCAACGGATTGATCACCATCGCCAATGAACCAACACACGACAATTCCACCTTCCGAACCCTCCCACCAACCAACTCTAAGCCCAGCCGGGTTGTTAATTAAACAAAGACAGATTGCGATCGCGTCACATCAAATCTTGCATCGAAAATAAATATGAAAAATAAACGAAACCAACCAACCAACCAATGTCCCTCCCGCCCACAATCGCCAAACAGCCAACCGTTAGCCCTCTCGCCGACCATCGCCAACCAGCCAACCGTAAACCCTCCCGCCCACCATCGCCAACCAGCCAACCGTTTGCCCTCCCACCCACCATCGCCAACCAGCCATCCTTATGCCCTCCCTCTCGCCTTCTCCAACCAGCCATCCGTTTCCCCACCAGCCCGCCATCACCAACCACCCAACCGATTTCCCACCCGCCACCTTCACCAACCACCCAACAGATTGCTCACCATCGCCAAGGAGCCAACACAGGACAATTCCACCTTCCGAACCCTCCCACCAACCAACTCTAAACCCAGCCGGGTTGTTAATTAAACAAAGACAGATCGCGACCGCGTCACATCAAATCATGCATCGAGTTTCCACAACGATAAAAACAAACCATTTCACAGTCCTTAAAGACACCTTCACCTTTTTCTCTCCACTTCCACACTCGCCGCACGATTTCAAAACACGATTAATAATACCACCTTCTTAATTGTTAACTACATTATAGGATTGCGTGTTCAGGATCATTATAACAGCGATGAAAGATATTGTTCGAAATCTCGAACCACAACGCAAACGCGAAACGCAATTTCCGGCACCCTTTGTTTTGTAACATTACTTAGGCACTACATTTAAGATCTTGCACTAATACTTAGCTCTAGTATATGTATGACGCATATTGTGATATATATAAATTGAGAGTCTCGTTTTTGAGAAAATAGTTACCAAAATTCCATTTGAACAAATATCAGTTGTTCTCTTCCAGTATTTCCAGTTGCAATACATCTTAAGATGCCGACATACTATTATATAATTGTGTATTACCGATTGTTCTATTAGTTATAATTTCATAAAATGATGTTGAAAATATGAAAAATAAACGAAACCAACCAACCAACCAATGTCCCTCCCGCCCACCATCGCCAACCAGCCAACCGTTAGCCCTCCCGCCCACCATCGCCAACCAGCCAACCGTAAACCTTTCCGCCCACCATCGCCAACCAGCCAACCGTTTGGCCTCCCACCCACCATCGCCAACCAGCCATCCTTAAGCCCTCCCTCCCGCCTTCTCCAACCAGCCATCCGTTTGACCACCAGCTCGCCATCACCAACCACCCAACCGATTGCCTACCCGCCACCATCACCAACCACCCAACAGATTGCTCACCATCGCCAAGGAGCCAACACAGGACAATTCCACCTTCCGAACACTCCCACCAACCAACTCTAAACCCAGCCGGGTTGTTAATTAAACAAAGACAGATCGCGACCGCGTCACATCAAATCATGGATCGAGTTTCCACAACGATAAAAACAAGCCACATCACAGTCATTAAAGACACATGCGCCTTTTTCTCTCCACTTCCACACTCGCCGCACGATTTCAACACACGATTAATAATACCACATTCTTAATTGTTAACTACATTATAGGATTGCGTGTTCAGGATCATTATAACAGCGATGAAAGATATTGTTCGAAATCTCGAACCACAACGCAAACGTGCAACGCAATTTCCTGCACTCTTTGTTTTGTTACATTCCTTAGGCACTACATTTAAGATCTTGCACTAATACTTAGCTCTAGTATATGTAGGACGTATATTGTGATATATATAAATTGAGAGTCTCGTTTTTGAGAAAATAGTTACCAAAATTCCAATTGAACAAATATCAGTTGTTCTCTTCCAGTATTTCATGTTGCGATACGTCTTAAGATGCCGACATACTATTATATAATTGTGTATTACCGATTGTTCTATTAGTTATAATTTCATAAAATGATGTTGAAAATATGAAAAATAAACGAACCCAACCAACCAACCAATGTCCCTCCCGTCCACCATCGCCAACCAGCCAACCGTTAGCCCTCCCGCCCACCATCGCCAACCAGCCAACCGTAAACCCTCCCGCCCACCATCGCCAACCAGCCAACCGTTTGCCCTCCCACCCACCATCGCCAACCAGCCATCCTTAAGCCCTCCCTCAAGCCTTCTCCAACCAGCCATCCGTTTGCCCACCAGCCCGCCATCACCAACCACCCAACCGATTGCCTACCCGCCACCATCACCAACCACCCAACAGATTGCTCACCATCGCCAAGGAGCCAACACAGGACAATTCCACCTTCCGAACACTCCCACCAACCAACTCTAAACCCAGCCGGGTTGTTAATTAAACAAAGACAGATCGCGACCGCGTCACATCAAATCATGGATCGAGTTTCCACAACGATAAAAACAAGCCACATCACAGTCATTAAAGACACATGCACCTTTTTCTCTCCACTTCCACACTCGCCGCACGATTTCAACACACGATTAATAATACCACCTTCTTAATTGTTAACTACATTATAGGATTGCGTGTTCAGGATCATTATAACAGCGATGAAAGTTTTTGTTTGAAATCTCGAACCACAACGCAAACGCGCAACGCAATTTCCTGCACTCTTTGTTTTGTTACATTCCGTAGGCACTACATTTAAGATCTTGCACTAATATCTAGCTCTAGTATATGTAGGACGTATATTGTGATATATATAAATTGAGAGTCCCGTTTTTGAGAAAATAGTTACCAAAATTCCAATTGAACAAATATCAGTTGTTCTCTTCCAGTATTTCCTGTTGCGATACGTCTTAAGATGCCGACATACTATTATAACATTGTGTATTTCCGATTGTTCTATTAGTTATAATTTCATAAAATGATGTTGAAAATATGAAAAATAAACGAAACCAACCTACCAACCAATGTCGCTCCCGCCCACAATCGCCAACCAGCCAACCGTTAGCCCTCCCACCCACCATCGCCAACCAGCCAACCTTAAACCCTCCCGCCCACCATCGCGAACCAGCCAACCGTTTGCCCTCCCACCCACAATCGCCAACCAGCCATCCTTAAGCCCTCCCTCCCGCCTTCTCCAACCAGCCATCCGTTTGCCCACCAGCCCGCCATAACCAACCACCCAACCGATTGCCCACCCGCCACCATCACCAACCACCCAACAGATTGCTCACCATCGCCAAGGAGCCAACACAGGACAATTCCACCTTCCGAACCCTCCCACCAACCAACTCTAAACCCAGCTAGGTTGTTAATTAAACAAAGACAGATCGCGACCGCGTCACATCAAATCATGGATCGAGTTTCCACAAAGATAAAAACAAGCCATATCACAGTCATTAAAGACACATGCACCTTTTTCTCTCCACTTCCACACTCGCCGCACGATTTCAACACACGATTAATAATTCCACCTTCTTAGTTGTTAACTACATTATAGGATTGCGTGTTCAGGATCATTATAACAGCGATGAAAGATATTGTTCGAAATCTCGAACCACAACCCAAACGCGCAACGCAATTTCCTGCACTCTTTGTTTTGTTATATTCCTTAGGCACTACATTTAAGATCTTGCACTAATACTTAGCTCTAGTATATGTATGACGTATATTGTGATATATATATGAATTGAGAGTCTCGTTTTGAGAAAATAGTTACCAAAATTCCAATTGAACAAATATCGGTTGTTCTCTTCCAGTATTTCCAGTCTTAAGATGCCGACATACTATTATATAATTGTGTATTACCGATTGTTCTATTAGTTATAATTTCATAAAATGATGTTGAAAATATGAAAAATAAACGAAACCAACCTACCAAACAATGTCCCTCCCGCCCACAATCGCCAACCAGCCAACCGTTAGCCCTCCCGCAAAACATCGCCAACCAGCCAACCTTAAACCCTCCCGCCCACCATCGCCAACCAGCCAACCGTTTGCCCTCCCACCCACAATCGCCAACCAGCCATCCTTAAGCCCTCCCTCCCGCCTTCTCCAACCAGCCATCCGTTTGCCCACCAGCCCGCCATCACAAACCACCCAACCGATTGCCCACCCGCCACCATCAACAACCACCCAACCGATTGCTCACCATCGCCAAGGAGCCAACACAGGACAATTCCACCTTCCGAACCCTCCCACCAACCAACTCTAAGCCCAGCCGGGTTGTTAATTAAACAAAGACAGATTGCGATCGCGTCACATCAAATCTTGCATCGAGTTTCCACAACGATAAAAACAAGCCACATCACAGTCATTAAAGACACATGCACCTTTTTCTCTCCACTTCCACCCTCGCCGCACAATTTCAACACACGATTAATAATACCACCTTCTTAATTGTTAACTACATTATAGGATTGCGCGTTCAGGATCATTATAACAGCGATGAAAGATATTGTTCGAAATCTCGAACCACAACGCAAACGCGCAACGCAATTTCCTGCACTCTTTGTTTTGTTACATTCCTTAGGCACTACATTTAAGATCTTGCACTAATACTTAGCTCTAGTATATGTAGGATGTATATTGTAATATATATAAATTGAGAGTCTCGTTTTTGAGAAAATAGTTACAAAAATTCCAATTGAACAAATATCAGTTGTTCTCTTCTAGTATTTCCAGTTGCGATACATCTTAAGATGCCGACATACTATTACATAATTGTGTATTACCGATTGTTCTATTAGTTATAATTTCATAAAATGATGTTGAAAATATGAAAAATAAACGAAACCAACCAAACAACCAATGTCCCTCCCGCCCACCATCGCCAACCAGCCAACCGTAAACCCTCCCGCCCATCATCGCCAATTAGCAAGCCGTTTGCCCTCCCACCCACCATCGCCAACCAGCCATCCTTAAGCCCTCCCTCCCGCCTTCTCCAACCAGCCATCCGTTTGCCCACCAGCCCGCCATCACCAACCACCCAACCGATTGCCCACCCGCTACCATCACCAACCACCCAACCGATTGCTCACCATCGCCAAGGAGCCAACACAGGACAATTCCATATTCCGAACCCTCCCACCAACCAAATCTAAACCCAGCCGGGTTTTTAATTAAACAAAGACAGTTCGCGACCGAGTCACATCAAATCATGCATCGAGTTTCCACAACGATAAAAACAAGCCACTTCACAGTCATTAAAGGCACATGCACCTTTTTCTCTCCACTTCCACACTCGCCGCACGATTTCAACACACGATTAATAACACCACCTTCTTAATTGTTAACTACATTATACGATTGCGTGTTCAGGTTCATTATAACAGCGATGAAAGTTATTGTTCGAAATCTCGAACCACAACGCAAACGCGCTACGCAATTTCCTGCACTCTTTGTCTTGTTACATTCCTTAGGCACTACATTTAAGATCTTGCATTAATATTTAGCTCTAGTATATGTTGGAAATATATTGTGATATATATAAATTGAGAGTCTCGTTTTTGAGAAAATAGTTACCAAAATTCCAATTGAACAAATATCAGTTGTTCTCTTCCATTATTTCCAGTTGCGATACGTCTTAAGATGCCGACATACTATTATATAATTGTGTATTACCGATTGTTCTATTAGTTATAATTTCATAAAATGTTGTTGAAAATATGAAAAATAAACGAAACCAACCAACCAAACAATGTCCCTCCCGCCCACCATCGCCAACCAGCCAACCGTTAGCCCTCTCGCCCATCATCGCCAACCAGCCAACCGCAAACCATCCCGCCCACCATCGCTAACCAGCCCACCGTTTGCCCTCCCACCCACCATCGCCAACCAGCCATCCTTAAGCCCTCCCTCCCGCCTTCAACAACCAGCCTTCCGTTTGCACACCAACCCGCCATCACCAACCACCCAACCTATTGCCCACCCGCCCACCATCACCAACCACCCAACCGATTGCTCACCATCGCCAAGGAGCCAAGACAGGACAATTCCACCTTCCGAACCCTCCCACCAACCAACTCTAAACCCAGCCGGGTTGTTAGTTAAACAAAGACAGATCGCGACCGCGTCACATCAAATCATGCATCGAGTTTCCACAACGATAAAAACAAGCCACTTCACAGTCATTAAAGACACATGCACCTTTTTCTCTCCACTTCCACACTCGCCGCACGATTTCAACACACGATTAATAATACCACCTTCTCAATTGATAACTACATTATAGGATTGCGTGTTCAGGATCATTATAACAGCGATGAAACATATTGATCGAAATCTCGAACCACAACGCAAACGCGCAACGCAATTTCCTGCACTCTTTGTTTTGTTACATTCCTTAGGCACTACATTAAAGATTTTGCACTAATACTTAGCTCTAGTATATGTAGGACGTATATTGTGATATATATAAATTGAGAGTCTCGTTTTTGAGAAAATAGTTACCAAAATTCCAATTGAACAAATATCAGTTGTTCTCTTCCAGTTTTTCCAGTTGCGATACGTCTTAAGATGCCGACATACTATTATATAATTGTGTATTACCGATTGTTCTATTAGTTATAATTTCATAAAATGATGTTGAAGATATGAAAAATAAACGAAACCAACCAACCAACCAATGTCCCTCCAGTCCACCATCGCCAACCAGCCAACCGTTAGCCCTCCCGCCCACCATCGCCAACCAGCCAACCGTAAACCCTCCCGCCCACCATCGCCAACCAGCCAACCGTTTGCCCTCCCACCCACCATCGCCAACCAGCCATCCTTAAGCCCTCCCTCCCGCCTTCTCCAACCATCCATCCGTTTGCCCACCAGCCCGCCATCACCAACCACCCAACCTATTGCCCACCCGCCACCATCACCAACCACCCAACAGATTGCTCACCATCGCCAAGAAGCCAACACAGGACAATTCCACCTTCCGAACCCTCCCACCAACCAACTCTAAACCCAGCCGGGTTGTTAACTAAACAAAGACAGATCGCGACCGCGTCACATCAAATCATGCATCGAGTTTCCACAACGATAAAAACAAACCACTTCACAGTCATTAAAGACACATGAACCTTTTACTCTCCACTTCCACACTCGCCGCACGATTTCAAAACACGATTAATAATACCACCTTCTCAATTGTTAACTACATTATAGGATTGCGTGTTCAGGATCATTATAACAGCGATGAAAGATATTGTTCGAAATCTCGAACCACAACGCAAACGCGAAACACAATTTCCGGCACTCTTTGTTTTGTTACATTCCTTAGGCACTACATTTAAGATCTTGCACTAATACTTAGCTCTAGTATATGTATGACGTATATTGTGATATATATAAATTGAGAGTCTCGTTTTTGAGAAAATAGTTACCAAAATTCCAATTGAACAAATATCAGTTGTTCTGTTCCAGTAATTCCAGTTGCGATACGTCTTAAGATGCCGACATACTATTATATAATTGTGTATTAACGATTGTTCTATTAGTAATAATTTCATAAAATGATGTTGAAAATATGAAAAATAAACGAAACCAACCAACCAACCAATGTCCCTCCCGCCCACCATCGCCAACCAGCCAACCGTTAGCCCTCCCGCCCACCATCGCCAACCAGCCAACCGTAAACCCTCCCGCCCACCATCGCCAACCAGCCAACCCTTTGCCCTCCCACCCACCATCGCCAACCAGCCATCCTTAAGCCCTCTTTCCCGCCTTCTCCAAACAGCCATCCGTTTGCCCGCCAGCCCGCCAACACCAACCACCAAACCGATTGCCCACCCGCCACCATCACCAACCACCCAACAGATTGCTCACCATCGCCAAGGAGCCAACACAGGACAATTCCAACTTCCGAACCCTCCCACCAACCAACTCTAAGCCCAGCCGGGTTGTTAATTAAACAAAGACAGATTGCGATCGCGTCACATCAAATCTTGCATCGAGTTTCCACAACGATAAAAACAAGCCACATCACAGTTATTAAAGACACATGCACCTTTTTCTCTCCACTTCCACCCTCGCCGCACAATTTCAACACACGATTAATAATACCACCTTCTTAATTGTTAACTACATTATAGGATTGCGTGTTCAGGATCATTATAACAGCGATGAAAGATATTGTTCGAAATCTCGAACCACAACGCAAACGCGCAACGCAATTTCCTGCACTCTTTGTTTTGTTACATTCCTTAGGCACTACATTTAAGATCTTGCACTAATACTTAGCTCTAGTATATGTAGGATGTATATTGTAATATATATAAATTGAGAGTCTCGTTTTTGAGAAAATAGTTACAAAAATTCCAATTGAACAAATATCAGTTGTTCTCTTCTAGTATTTCCAGTTGCGATACATCTTAAGATGCCGACATACTATTACATAATTGTGTATTACCGATTGTTCTATTAGTTATAATTTCATAAAATGATGTTGAAAATATGAAAAATAAACGAAACCAACCAAACAACCAATGTCCCTCCCGCCCACCATCGCCAACCAGCCAACCGTTAGCCCTCCCGCCCACCATCGCCAACCAGCCAACCGTAAACCCTCCCGCCCATCATCGCCAATTAGCCAGCCGTTTGCCCTCCCACCCACCATCGCCAACCAGCCATCCTTAAGCCCTCCCTCCCGCCTTCTCCAACCAGCCATCCGTTTGCCCACCAGCCCGCCATCACCAACCACCCAACCGTTTGCCCACCCGCTACCATCACCAACCACCCAACCGATTGCTCACCATCGCCAAGGAGCCAAGACAGGACAATTCCACCTTCCGAACCCTCCCACCAACCAACTCTAAACCCAGCCGGGTTGTTAGTTAAACAAAGACAGATCGCGACCGCGTCACATCAAATCATGCATCGAGTTTCCACAACGATAAAAACAAGCCACTTCACAGTCATTAAAGACACATGCACCTTTTTCTCTCCACTTCCACACTCGCCGCACGATTTCAACACACGATTAATAATACCACCTTCTTAATTGTTAACTACATTATAGGATTGCGTTTTCAGGATCATTATAACAGCGATGAAACATATTGATCGAAATCTCGAACCACAACGCAAACGCGCAACGCAATTTACTGCACTCTTTGTTTTGTTACATTCCTTAGGCACTACATTAAAGATTTTGCACTAATACTTAGCTCTAGTATATGTAGGACGTATATTGTGATATATATAAATTGAGTGTCTCGTTTTTGAGAAAATAGTTTCCAAAATTCCATTTGAACAAATATCAGTTCTTCTCTTCCAGTATTTCCAGTTGCGATACATCTTAAGATGCCTACATAATATTATATAATTGTGTATTAACGATTGTTCTATTAGTTATAATTTTTATAAAATGATGTTGAAAATATGAAAAATAAACGAAACCAACCAACCAACCAATGTCCCTCCCGCCCACCATCGCCAACCAGCCAACCGTTAGCCCTCCCGCCCACCATCGCCAACCAGCCAACAATAAAACCTCCCGCCCACCATCGGCAACCAGCCAACCGTTTGCCCTCCCACCCACCATCGCCAACCAGCCATCCTTACGCCCTCCCTCCCGCCTTCTCCAACCAGCCATCCGTTTGCCCACCAGCCCGCCATCACAAACCACCCAACCGATTGCCCACCCGCCACCATCACCAACCACCCAACGGATTGATCACCATCGCCAATGAACCAACACACGACAATTCCACCTTCCGAACCCTCCCACCAACCAACTCTAAGCCCAGCCGGGTTGTTAATTAAACAAAGACAGATTGCGATCGCGTCACATCAAATCTTGCATCGAAAATAAATATGAAAAATAAACGAAACCAACCAACCAACCAATGTCCCTCCCGCCCACAATCGCCAAACAGCCAACCGTTAGCCCTCTCGCCGACCATCGCCAACCAGCCAACCGTAAACCCTCCCGCCCACCATCGCCAACCAGCCAACCGTTTGCCCTCCCACCCACCATCGCCAACCAGCCATCCTTATGCCCTCCCTCTCGCCTTCTCCAACCAGCCATCCGTTTCCCCACCAGCCCGCCATCACCAACCACCCAACCGATTTCCCACCCGCCACCTTCACCAACCACCCAACAGATTGCTCACCATCGCCAAGGAGCCAACACAGGACAATTCCACCTTCCGAACCCTCCCACCAACCAACTCTAAACCCAGCCGGGTTGTTAATTAAACAAAGACAGATCGCGACCGCGTCACATCAAATCATGCATCGAGTTTCCACAACGATAAAAACAAACCATTTCACAGTCCTTAAAGACACCTTCACCTTTTTCTCTCCACTTCCACACTCGCCGCACGATTTCAAAACACGATTAATAATACCACCTTCTTAATTGTTAACTACATTATAGGATTGCGTGTTCAGGATCATTATAACAGCGATGAAAGATATTGTTCGAAATCTCGAACCACAACGCAAACGCGAAACGCAATTTCCGGCACCCTTTGTTTTGTAACATTACTTAGGCACTACATTTAAGATCTTGCACTAATACTTAGCTCTAGTATATGTATGACGCATATTGTGATATATATAAATTGAGAGTCTCGTTTTTGAGAAAATAGTTACCAAAATTCCATTTGAACAAATATCAGTTGTTCTCTTCCAGTATTTCCAGTTGCAATACATCTTAAGATGCCGACATACTATTATATAATTGTGTATTACCGATTGTTCTATTAGTTATAATTTCATAAAATGATGTTGAAAATATGAAAAATAAACGAAACCAACCAACCAACCAATGTCCCTCCCGCCCACCATCGCCAACCAGCCAACCGTTAGCCCTCCCGCCCACCATCGCCAACCAGCCAACCGTAAACCTTTCCGCCCACCATCGCCAACCAGCCAACCGTTTGGCCTCCCACCCACCATCGCCAACCAGCCATCCTTAAGCCCTCCCTCCCGCCTTCTCCAACCAGCCATCCGTTTGACCACCAGCTCGCCATCACCAACCACCCAACCGATTGCCTACCCGCCACCATCACCAACCACCCAACAGATTGCTCACCATCGCCAAGGAGCCAACACAGGACAATTCCACCTTCCGAACACTCCCACCAACCAACTCTAAACCCAGCCGGGTTGTTAATTAAACAAAGACAGATCGCGACCGCGTCACATCAAATCATGGATCGAGTTTCCACAACGATAAAAACAAGCCACATCACAGTCATTAAAGACACATGCGCCTTTTTCTCTCCACTTCCACACTCGCCGCACGATTTCAACACACGATTAATAATACCACATTCTTAATTGTTAACTACATTATAGGATTGCGTGTTCAGGATCATTATAACAGCGATGAAAGATATTGTTCGAAATCTCGAACCACAACGCAAACGTGCAACGCAATTTCCTGCACTCTTTGTTTTGTTACATTCCTTAGGCACTACATTTAAGATCTTGCACTAATACTTAGCTCTAGTATATGTAGGACGTATATTGTGATATATATAAATTGAGAGTCTCGTTTTTGAGAAAATAGTTACCAAAATTCCAATTGAACAAATATCAGTTGTTCTCTTCCAGTATTTCATGTTGCGATACGTCTTAAGATGCCGACATACTATTATATAATTGTGTATTACCGATTGTTCTATTAGTTATAATTTCATAAAATGATGTTGAAAATATGAAAAATAAACGAACCCAACCAACCAACCAATGTCCCTCCCGTCCACCATCGCCAACCAGCCAACCGTTAGCCCTCCCGCCCACCATCGCCAACCAGCCAACCGTAAACCCTCCCGCCCACCATCGCCAACCAGCCAACCGTTTGCCCTCCCACCCACCATCGCCAACCAGCCATCCTTAAGCCCTCCCTCAAGCCTTCTCCAACCAGCCATCCGTTTGCCCACCAGCCCGCCATCACCAACCACCCAACCGATTGCCTACCCGCCACCATCACCAACCACCCAACAGATTGCTCACCATCGCCAAGGAGCCAACACAGGACAATTCCACCTTCCGAACACTCCCACCAACCAACTCTAAACCCAGCCGGGTTGTTAATTAAACAAAGACAGATCGCGACCGCGTCACATCAAATCATGGATCGAGTTTCCACAACGATAAAAACAAGCCACATCACAGTCATTAAAGACACATGCACCTTTTTCTCTCCACTTCCACACTCGCCGCACGATTTCAACACACGATTAATAATACCACCTTCTTAATTGTTAACTACATTATAGGATTGCGTGTTCAGGATCATTATAACAGCGATGAAAGTTTTTGTTTGAAATCTCGAACCACAACGCAAACGCGCAACGCAATTTCCTGCACTCTTTGTTTTGTTACATTCCGTAGGCACTACATTTAAGATCTTGCACTAATATCTAGCTCTAGTATATGTAGGACGTATATTGTGATATATATAAATTGAGAGTCCCGTTTTTGAGAAAATAGTTACCAAAATTCCAATTGAACAAATATCAGTTGTTCTCTTCCAGTATTTCCTGTTGCGATACGTCTTAAGATGCCGACATACTATTATAACATTGTGTATTTCCGATTGTTCTATTAGTTATAATTTCATAAAATGATGTTGAAAATATGAAAAATAAACGAAACCAACCTACCAACCAATGTCGCTCCCGCCCACAATCGCCAACCAGCCAACCGTTAGCCCTCCCACCCACCATCGCCAACCAGCCAACCTTAAACCCTCCCGCCCACCATCGCGAACCAGCCAACCGTTTGCCCTCCCACCCACAATCGCCAACCAGCCATCCTTAAGCCCTCCCTCCCGCCTTCTCCAACCAGCCATCCGTTTGCCCACCAGCCCGCCATAACCAACCACCCAACCGATTGCCCACCCGCCACCATCACCAACCACCCAACAGATTGCTCACCATCGCCAAGGAGCCAACACAGGACAATTCCACCTTCCGAACCCTCCCACCAACCAACTCTAAACCCAGCTAGGTTGTTAATTAAACAAAGACAGATCGCGACCGCGTCACATCAAATCATGGATCGAGTTTCCACAAAGATAAAAACAAGCCATATCACAGTCATTAAAGACACATGCACCTTTTTCTCTCCACTTCCACACTCGCCGCACGATTTCAACACACGATTAATAATTCCACCTTCTTAGTTGTTAACTACATTATAGGATTGCGTGTTCAGGATCATTATAACAGCGATGAAAGATATTGTTCGAAATCTCGAACCACAACCCAAACGCGCAACGCAATTTCCTGCACTCTTTGTTTTGTTATATTCCTTAGGCACTACATTTAAGATCTTGCACTAATACTTAGCTCTAGTATATGTATGACGTATATTGTGATATATATATGAATTGAGAGTCTCGTTTTGAGAAAATAGTTACCAAAATTCCAATTGAACAAATATCGGTTGTTCTCTTCCAGTATTTCCAGTCTTAAGATGCCGACATACTATTATATAATTGTGTATTACCGATTGTTCTATTAGTTATAATTTCATAAAATGATGTTGAAAATATGAAAAATAAACGAAACCAACCTACCAAACAATGTCCCTCCCGCCCACAATCGCCAACCAGCCAACCGTTAGCCCTCCCGCAAAACATCGCCAACCAGCCAACCTTAAACCCTCCCGCCCACCATCGCCAACCAGCCAACCGTTTGCCCTCCCACCCACAATCGCCAACCAGCCATCCTTAAGCCCTCCCTCCCGCCTTCTCCAACCAGCCATCCGTTTGCCCACCAGCCCGCCATCACAAACCACCCAACCGATTGCCCACCCGCCACCATCAACAACCACCCAACCGATTGCTCACCATCGCCAAGGAGCCAACACAGGACAATTCCACCTTCCGAACCCTCCCACCAACCAACTCTAAGCCCAGCCGGGTTGTTAATTAAACAAAGACAGATTGCGATCGCGTCACATCAAATCTTGCATCGAGTTTCCACAACGATAAAAACAAGCCACATCACAGTCATTAAAGACACATGCACCTTTTTCTCTCCACTTCCACCCTCGCCGCACAATTTCAACACACGATTAATAATACCACCTTCTTAATTGTTAACTACATTATAGGATTGCGCGTTCAGGATCATTATAACAGCGATGAAAGATATTGTTCGAAATCTCGAACCACAACGCAAACGCGCAACGCAATTTCCTGCACTCTTTGTTTTGTTACATTCCTTAGGCACTACATTTAAGATCTTGCACTAATACTTAGCTCTAGTATATGTAGGATGTATATTGTAATATATATAAATTGAGAGTCTCGTTTTTGAGAAAATAGTTACAAAAATTCCAATTGAACAAATATCAGTTGTTCTCTTCTAGTATTTCCAGTTGCGATACATCTTAAGATGCCGACATACTATTACATAATTGTGTATTACCGATTGTTCTATTAGTTATAATTTCATAAAATGATGTTGAAAATATGAAAAATAAACGAAACCAACCAAACAACCAATGTCCCTCCCGCCCACCATCGCCAACCAGCCAACCGTAAACCCTCCCGCCCATCATCGCCAATTAGCAAGCCGTTTGCCCTCCCACCCACCATCGCCAACCAGCCATCCTTAAGCCCTCCCTCCCGCCTTCTCCAACCAGCCATCCGTTTGCCCACCAGCCCGCCATCACCAACCACCCAACCGATTGCCCACCCGCTACCATCACCAACCACCCAACCGATTGCTCACCATCGCCAAGGAGCCAACACAGGACAATTCCATATTCCGAACCCTCCCACCAACCAAATCTAAACCCAGCCGGGTTTTTAATTAAACAAAGACAGTTCGCGACCGAGTCACATCAAATCATGCATCGAGTTTCCACAACGATAAAAACAAGCCACTTCACAGTCATTAAAGGCACATGCACCTTTTTCTCTCCACTTCCACACTCGCCGCACGATTTCAACACACGATTAATAACACCACCTTCTTAATTGTTAACTACATTATACGATTGCGTGTTCAGGTTCATTATAACAGCGATGAAAGTTATTGTTCGAAATCTCGAACCACAACGCAAACGCGCTACGCAATTTCCTGCACTCTTTGTCTTGTTACATTCCTTAGGCACTACATTTAAGATCTTGCATTAATATTTAGCTCTAGTATATGTTGGAAATATATTGTGATATATATAAATTGAGAGTCTCGTTTTTGAGAAAATAGTTACCAAAATTCCAATTGAACAAATATCAGTTGTTCTCTTCCATTATTTCCAGTTGCGATACGTCTTAAGATGCCGACATACTATTATATAATTGTGTATTACCGATTGTTCTATTAGTTATAATTTCATAAAATGTTGTTGAAAATATGAAAAATAAACGAAACCAACCAACCAAACAATGTCCCTCCCGCCCACCATCGCCAACCAGCCAACCGTTAGCCCTCTCGCCCATCATCGCCAACCAGCCAACCGCAAACCATCCCGCCCACCATCGCTAACCAGCCCACCGTTTGCCCTCCCACCCACCATCGCCAACCAGCCATCCTTAAGCCCTCCCTCCCGCCTTCAACAACCAGCCTTCCGTTTGCACACCAACCCGCCATCACCAACCACCCAACCTATTGCCCACCCGCCCACCATCACCAACCACCCAACCGATTGCTCACCATCGCCAAGGAGCCAAGACAGGACAATTCCACCTTCCGAACCCTCCCACCAACCAACTCTAAACCCAGCCGGGTTGTTAGTTAAACAAAGACAGATCGCGACCGCGTCACATCAAATCATGCATCGAGTTTCCACAACGATAAAAACAAGCCACTTCACAGTCATTAAAGACACATGCACCTTTTTCTCTCCACTTCCACACTCGCCGCACGATTTCAACACACGATTAATAATACCACCTTCTCAATTGATAACTACATTATAGGATTGCGTGTTCAGGATCATTATAACAGCGATGAAACATATTGATCGAAATCTCGAACCACAACGCAAACGCGCAACGCAATTTCCTGCACTCTTTGTTTTGTTACATTCCTTAGGCACTACATTAAAGATTTTGCACTAATACTTAGCTCTAGTATATGTAGGACGTATATTGTGATATATATAAATTGAGAGTCTCGTTTTTGAGAAAATAGTTACCAAAATTCCAATTGAACAAATATCAGTTGTTCTCTTCCAGTTTTTCCAGTTGCGATACGTCTTAAGATGCCGACATACTATTATATAATTGTGTATTACCGATTGTTCTATTAGTTATAATTTCATAAAATGATGTTGAAGATATGAAAAATAAACGAAACCAACCAACCAACCAATGTCCCTCCAGTCCACCATCGCCAACCAGCCAACCGTTAGCCCTCCCGCCCACCATCGCCAACCAGCCAACCGTAAACCCTCCCGCCCACCATCGCCAACCAGCCAACCGTTTGCCCTCCCACCCACCATCGCCAACCAGCCATCCTTAAGCCCTCCCTCCCGCCTTCTCCAACCATCCATCCGTTTGCCCACCAGCCCGCCATCACCAACCACCCAACCTATTGCCCACCCGCCACCATCACCAACCACCCAACAGATTGCTCACCATCGCCAAGAAGCCAACACAGGACAATTCCACCTTCCGAACCCTCCCACCAACCAACTCTAAACCCAGCCGGGTTGTTAACTAAACAAAGACAGATCGCGACCGCGTCACATCAAATCATGCATCGAGTTTCCACAACGATAAAAACAAACCACTTCACAGTCATTAAAGACACATGAACCTTTTACTCTCCACTTCCACACTCGCCGCACGATTTCAAAACACGATTAATAATACCACCTTCTCAATTGTTAACTACATTATAGGATTGCGTGTTCAGGATCATTATAACAGCGATGAAAGATATTGTTCGAAATCTCGAACCACAACGCAAACGCGAAACACAATTTCCGGCACTCTTTGTTTTGTTACATTCCTTAGGCACTACATTTAAGATCTTGCACTAATACTTAGCTCTAGTATATGTATGACGTATATTGTGATATATATAAATTGAGAGTCTCGTTTTTGAGAAAATAGTTACCAAAATTCCAATTGAACAAATATCAGTTGTTCTGTTCCAGTAATTCCAGTTGCGATACGTCTTAAGATGCCGACATACTATTATATAATTGTGTATTAACGATTGTTCTATTAGTAATAATTTCATAAAATGATGTTGAAAATATGAAAAATAAACGAAACCAACCAACCAACCAATGTCCCTCCCGCCCACCATCGCCAACCAGCCAACCGTTAGCCCTCCCGCCCACCATCGCCAACCAGCCAACCGTAAACCCTCCCGCCCACCATCGCCAACCAGCCAACCCTTTGCCCTCCCACCCACCATCGCCAACCAGCCATCCTTAAGCCCTCTTTCCCGCCTTCTCCAAACAGCCATCCGTTTGCCCGCCAGCCCGCCAACACCAACCACCAAACCGATTGCCCACCCGCCACCATCACCAACCACCCAACAGATTGCTCACCATCGCCAAGGAGCCAACACAGGACAATTCCAACTTCCGAACCCTCCCACCAACCAACTCTAAACCCAGCCGGGTTGTTAATTAAACAAAGACAGATCGCGACCGCGTCACATCAAATCATGCATCGAGTTTCCACAACGATAAAAACAAGCCACTTGACAGTCATTAAAGACACATGCACCTTTTTCTCTCCACTTCCACACTCGCCGCACGATTTCAACACACGACTAATAATACCACCTTCTTAATTGTTAACTACATTATAGGATTGCGAGTTCAGGATCATTATAACAGCGATGTAAGATATTGTTCGAAATCTCGAACCACAACGCAAACGCGCAACGCAATTTCCTGCACTCTTTGTTTTGTTACATTCCTTAGGCACTACATTTAAAATCTTGCACTAATATTTAGCTCTAGTATATGTAGGACGTATATTGTGGTATATATAAATTGAGAGTCTCGTTTTTGAGAAAATAGTTACCAAAATTCCAATTAAACAAATATCAGTTGTTCTCTTCCAGTATTTCCAGTTGCGATACGTCTTAAGATGCCGACATACTATTATATAATTGTGTATTACCGATTGTTCTATTAGTTATAATTTCATAAAATGATGTTGAAAATATGAAAAATAAACGAAACCAACCAACCAACCAATGTCCCTTCCGCCCACCATCGCCAAACAGCCAACCGTTAGCCCTCCCGCCCACCATCGCCAACCAGCCAACCGTAAACCCTCCCGCCCACCATCGCCAACCAGCCAACCGTTTGCCCTCCCACACACCATCGCCAACCAGCCATCCTTAAGCCCTCCCTCCCGCCTTCTCCAACCAGTCATCCGTTTGCCCACCAGCCCGCCATCACCAACCACCCAATCGATTGCCCACCCGCCACCATCACCAACCACACAACCGATTGCTCACCATCGCCAAGGAGCCAACACAGGACAATTCCACCTTCCGATCCCTCCCACCAACCAACTCTAAGCCCAGCCGGGTTGTTAATTAAACAAAGACAGATTGCGACCGCGTCACATCAAATCTTGCATCGAGTTTCCACAACGATAAAAACAAGCCACTTCACAGTCATTAAAGACACGTGCACCTTTTTCTCTCCACTTCCACCCTCGCCGCACAATTTCAACAAACGATTAATAATACCACCTTTTTAATTGTTAACTACATTATAGGATTGTTTGTTCAGGATCATTATAACAGCGATGAAAATATTGTACGAAATCTCGAACCACAACGCAAACGCGCAACGCAATTACCTGACTCTGTGTTTTTGTTACATTCCTTAGGCACTACATTTAAGATCTTGCACTAATACTTAGCTCTAGTATATGTATGATGTATATTGTGATATATATAAAAAGAGAGTCTCGTTTTGGGAAAATAGTTACCAAAATTCCAATTGAACAAATATCGGTTGTTCTCTTCCAGTATTTCCAGTCTTAAGATGCCGACATACTATTATATAATTGTGTATTACCGATTGTTCTATTAGTTATGATTTCATAAAATGATGTTGAAAATATGAAAAATAAACGAAACCAACCTACCAAACGATGTCCCTCCCGCCCACAATCGCCAACCAGCCAACCGTTAGCCCTCCCGCCCACCATCGCCAACCAGCCAACCTTAAACCCTCTCGCCCACCATCGCCAACCAGCCAACCGTTAGCCCTCCCGCCCACCATCGCCAACCAGCCAACCGTAAACCCTCCCGCCCACCATCGCCAACCAGCCAACCGTTTGCCCTCCCACCCACCATCGCCAACCAGTCATCCTTAAGCCCTCCCTCCCGCCTTCAACAACCAGCCTTCCGTTTGCCCACCAGCCCGCCATCACCAACCACCCAACCGATTGCCCACCCGCCCACAATCACCAACCACCCAACAGATTGCTCACCATCGCCAAGGTGCCAACACAGGACAATTCCATCTTCCCAACCCTCCCACCAGCCAACTCTAAACCCAGCCGGGTTGTTAATTACACAAAGACAGATCGCGACGGCGTCACATCAAATCATGCATCGAGTTTCCACAACGATAAAAACAAGCCACTTCACAGTCATTAAAGACACATGCACCTTTTTCTCTCCACTTCCACACTCGCCGCACGATTTCAACACACGATTAATAATACCACCTTCTTAATTGTTAACTACATTATAGGATTGCGTGTTCAGGATCATTATAACAGCGATGAAAGATATTGTTCGAAATCTCGAACCACAACGCAAACGCGCAACGCAATTTCCTGCACTCTTTGTTTTGTTACATTCCTTAGGCAGTACATTTAAGATCTTGCACTAATACTTAGCTCTAGTATATGTAGGACGTATATAGTGATATATATAAATTGAGAGTCTCGTTTTTGAGAAAACAGTTACCAAAATTCCAATTGAACAAATATCAGTTGTTCTCTTCCAGTATTTCCAGTTGCGATACGTCTTAAGATGCCGACATACTATTATATAATTGTGTATTACCGATTGTTCTATTAGTTATAATTTCATAAAATGATGTTGAAAATATGAAAAATAAACGAAACCAACCAACCAACCAATGTCCCTCCCGCCCACCATCGCCAACCAGCCAACCGTTAGCCCTCCCGCCCACCATCGCCAACCAGCCAACCGTTAGCCCTCCCGCCCACCATCGCTAACCAGCCAACCGTTAGCCCTCCCGCCCACCATCGCCAACCAGCCAACCGTAAACCCTCCCGCCCACCATCGCCAACCAGCCAACCGTTTGCCCTCCCACCCATCTTCGCCAACCAGCCAACCTTAAGCCCTCCCTCCCGCCTTCTCCAACCAGCCATCCGTTTGCCCACCAGCCCGCCATCACCAACCACCCAACCGATTGCCCACCCGCCACCATCACCAACCACCCAACAAATTGTTCACCATCGCCAAGGAGCCAACACTGGTTAATTCCACCTTCCGAACACTTCCACCACCAACTCTAAACCCAGACGGGTTGTTAACTAAACAAAGACAGATCGCGACCGCGTCACATCAAATCATGCATCGAGTTTCCACAACGATAAAAACAAACCATTTCACAGTCCTTAAAGACACCTGCACCTTTTTCTCTCCACTTCCACACTCGCCGCACGATTTCAAAACACGATTAATAATACCACCTTCTTAATTGTTAACTACATTATAGGATTGCGTGTTCAGGATCATTATAACAGCGATGAAAGATATTGTTCGAAATCTCGAACCACAACGCAAACGCGAAACGCAATTTCCGGCACTCTTTGTTTTGTAACATTACTTAGGCACTACATTTAAGATCTTGCACTAATACTTAGCTCTAGTATATGTATGACGCATATTGTGATATATATAAATTGAGAGTCTCGTTTTTGAGAAAATAGTTACCAAAATTCCATTTGAACAAATATCAGTTGTTCTCTTCCAGTATTTCCAGTTGCAATACATCTTAAGTAGCCGACATACTATTATATAATTGTGTATTACCGATTGTTCTATTAGTTATAATTTCATAAAATGATGTTGAAAATATGAAAAATAAACGAAACCAACCAACCAACCAATGTCCCTCCCGCCCACCATCGCCAACCAGCCAACCGTTAGCCCTCCCGCCCACCATCGCCAACCAGCCAACCGTAAACCTTCCCGCCCACCATCGCCAACCAGCCAACCGTTTGGCCTCCCACCCACCATCGCCAACCAGCCATCCTTAAGCCCTCCCTCCCGCCTTCTCCAACCAGCCATCCGTTTGACCACCAGCCCGCCATCACCAACCACCCAACCGATTGCCTACCCGCCACCATCACCAACCACCCAACAAATTGCTCACCATCGCCAAGGAGCCAACACAGGACAATTCCACCTTCCGAACACTCCCACCAACCAACTCTAAACCCAGCCGGGTTGTTAATTAAACAAAGACAGATCGCGACCGCGTCACATCAAATCATGGATCGAGTTTCCACAACGATAAAAACAAGCCACATCACAGTCATTAAAGACACATGCGCCTTTTTCTCTCCACTTCCACACTCGCCGCACGATTTCAACACACGATTAATAATACCACATTCTTAATTGTTAACTACATTATAGGATTGCGTGTTCAGGATCATTATAACAGCGATGAAAGATATAGTTCGAAATCTCGAACCACAACGCAAACGTGCAACGCAATTTCCTGCACTCTTTGTTTTGTTACATTCCTTAGGCACTACATTTAAGATCTTGCACTAATACTTAGCTCTAGTATATGTAGGACGTATATTGTGATATATATAAATTGAGAGTCTCGTTTTTGAGAAAATAGTTACCAAAATTCCAATTGAACAAATATCAGTTGTTCTCTTCCAGTATTTCATGTTGCGATACGTCTTAAGATGCCGACATACTATTATATAATTGTGTATTACCGATTGTTCTATTAGTTATAATTTCATAAAATGATGTTGAAAATATGAAAAATAAACGAAACCAACCAACCAACCAATGTCCCTCCCGTCCACCATCGCCAACCAGCCAACCGTTAGCCCTCCCGCCCACCATCGCCAACCAGCCAACCGTAAACCCTCCCGCCCACCATCGCCAACCAGCCAACCGTTTGCCCTCCCACCCACCATCGCCAACCAGCCATCCTTAAGCCCTCCCTCAAGCCTTCTCCAACCAGCCATCCGTTTGCCCACCAGCCCGCCATCACCAACCACCCAACCGATTGCCTACCCGCCACCATCACCAACCACCCAACAGATTGCTCACCATCGCCAAGGAGCCAACACAGGACAATTCCACCTTCCGAACACTCCCACCAACCAACTCTAAACCCAGCCGGGTTGTTAATTAAACAAAGACAGATCGCGACCGCGTCACATCAAATCATGGATCGAGTTTCCACAACGATAAAAACAAGCCACATCACAGTCATTAAAGACACATGCACCTTTTTCTCTCCACTTCCACACTCGCCGCACGATTTCAACACACGATTAATAATACCACCTTCTTAATTGTTAACTACATTATAGGATTGCGTGTTCAGGATC
Organism: Lepisma saccharinum; assembly: GCF_977018435.1. NCBI lineage: Eukaryota > Metazoa > Arthropoda > Insecta > Zygentoma > Lepismatidae > Lepisma > Lepisma saccharinum. Next base: position 61,882,055 of record NC_139246.1, on the reverse strand, counting down.
ATTATAACAGCGATGAAAGATATTGTTCGAAATCACGAACCACAACGCAAACGCGCAACGCAATTTCCTGCACTCTTTGTTTTGTTACATTCCTTAGGCACTACATTTAAGATCTTGCACTAATACTTAGCTCTAGTATATGTAGGACGTATATTGTGATATATATAAATTGAGAGTCTCGTTTTTGAGAAAATAGTTACCAAAATTCCAATTGAACAAATATCAGTTGTTCTCTTCCAGTATTTCCAGTTGCGATACGTCTTAAGATGCCGACATACTATTATATAATTGTGTATTACCGATTGTTCTATTAGTTATAATTTCATAAAATGATGTTGAAGATATGAAAAATAAACGAAACCAACCAACCAACCAATGTCCCTCCCGTCCACCATCGCCAACCAGCCAACCGTTAGCCCTCCCGCCCACCATCGCCAACCAGCCAACCGTAAACCCTCCCGCCCACCTTCGCCAACCAGCCAACCGTTTGCCCTCCCACCCACCATCGCCAACCAGCCATCCTTAAGCCCTCCCTCCCGCCTTCTCCAACCATCCATCCGTTTGCCCACCAGCCCGCCATCACCAACCACCCAACCGATTGCCCACCCGCCACCATCACCAACCACCCAACAGATTGCTCACCATCGCCAAGGAGCCAACACAGGACAATTCCACCTTCCGAACCCACCCACCAACCAACTCTAAACCCAGCCGGGTTGTTAACTAAACAAAGACAGATCGCGACCGCGTCACATCAAATCATGCATCGAGTTTCCACAACGATAAAAACAAACCACTTCACAGTCATTAAAGACACATGAACCTTTTACTCTCCACTTCCACACTCGCCGCACGATTTCAAAACACGATTAATAATACCACCTTCTCAATTGTTAACTACATTATAGGATTGCGTGTTCAGGATCATTATAACAGCGATGAAAGATATTGTTCGAAATCTCGAACCACAACGCAAACGCGAAACACAATTTCCGGCACTCTTTGTTTTGTTACATTCCTTAGGCACTACATTTAAGATCTTGCACTAATACTTAGCTCTAGTATATGTATGACGTATATTGTGATATATATAAATTGAGAGTCTCGTTTTTGAGAAAATAGTTACCAAAATTCCAATTGAACAAATATCAGTTGTTCTCTTCCAGTAATTCCAGTTGCGATACGTCTTAAGATGCCGACATACTATTATATAATTGTGTATTAACGATTGTTCTATTAGTTATAATTTCATAAAATGATGTTGAAAATATGAAAAATAAACGAAACCAACCAACCAACCAATGTCCCTCCCGCCCACCATCGCCAACCAGCCAACCGTTAGCCCTCCCGCCCACCATCGCCAACCAGCCAACCGTAAACCCTCCCGCCCACCATCGCCAACCAGCCAACCCTTTGCCCTCCCACCCACCATCGCCAACCAGCCATCCTTAAGCCCTCTTTCCCGCCTTCTCCAAACAGCCATCCGTTTGCCCGCCAGCCCGCCAACACCAACCACCCAACCGATTGCCCACCCGCCACCATCACCAACCACCCAACAGATTGCTCACCATCGCCAAGGAGCCAACACAGGACAATTCCAACTTCCGAACCCTCCCACCAACCAACTCTAAACCCAGCCGGGTTGTTAATTAAACAAAGACAGATCGCGACCGCGTCACATCAAATCATGCATCGAGTTTCCACAACGATAAAAACAAGCCACATAACAGTCATTAAAGACACATGCGCCTTTTTCTCTCCACTTCCACACTCGCCGCACGATTTCAACACACGATTAATAATACCACATTCTTAATTGTTAACTACATTATAGGATTGCGTGTTCAGGATCATTATAACAGCGATGAAAGATATTGTTCGAAATCTCGAACCACAACGCAAACGTGCAACGCAATTTCCTGCACTCTTTGTTTTGTTACATTCCTTAGGCACTACATTTAAGATCCTGCACTAATACTTAGCTCTAGTATATGTAGGACGTATATTGTGATATATATAAATTGAGAGTCTCGTTTTTGAGAAAATAGTTACCAAAATTCCAATTGAACAAATATCAGTTGTTCTCTTCCAGTATTTCATGTTGCGATACGTCTTAAGATGCCGACATACTATTATATAATTGTGTATAACCGATTGTTCTATTAGTTATAATTTCATAAAATGATGTTGAAAATATGAAAAATAAACGAAACCAACCAACCAACCAATGTCCCTCCCGTCCACCATCGCCAACCAGCCAACCGTTAGCCCTCCCGCCCACCATCGCCAACCAGCCAACCGTAAACCCTCCCGCCCACCATCGCCAACCAGCCAACCGTTTGCCCTCCCACCCACCATCGCCAACCAGCCATCCTTAAGCCCTCCCTCAAGCCTTCTCCAACCAGCCATCCGTTTGCCCACCAGCCCGCCATCACCAACCACCCAACCGATTGCCTACCCGCCACCATCACCAACCACCCAACAGATTGCTCACCATCGCCAAGGAGCCAACACAGGACAATTCCACCTTCCGAACACTCCCACCAACCAACTCTAAACCCAGCCGGGTTGTTAATTAAACAAAGACAGATCGCGACCGCGTCACATCAAATCATGGATCGAGTTTCCACAACGATAAAAACAAGCCACATCACAGTCATTAAAGACACATGCACCTTTTTCTCTCCACTTCCACACTCGCCGCACGATTTCAACACACGATTAATAATACCACCTTCTTAATTGTTAACTACATTATAGGATTGCGTGTTCAGGATCATTATAACAGCGATGAAAGATATTGTTCGAAATCTCGAACCACAACGCAAACGCGCAACGCAATTTCCTGCACTCTTTGTTTTGTTACATTCCTTAGGCACTACATCTAAGATCTTGCACTAATACTTAGCTCTAGTATATGTAGGACGTATATTGTGATATATATAAATTGAGAGTCTCGTTTTTGAGAAAATAGTTACCAAAATTCCAATTGAACAAATATCAGTTGTTCTCTTCCAGTATTTCCAGTTGCGATACATCTTAAGATGCCGACATACTATTATATAATTTGTGTATTACCGATTGTTCTATTAGTTATAATTTCATAAAATGATGTTGAAAATATGAAAAATAAACGAAACCAACCAACCAACCAATGTCCCTCCCGCCCACCATCGCCAACCAGCCAACCGTTAGCCCTCCCGCCCACCATCGCCAACCAGCCAACCGTAAACCCTCCCGCCCATCATTTCCAACAAGCCAACCGTTTGCCCTCCCACCCACCATCGCCAACCAGCCATCGTTAAGCCCTCCCTCCCGCCTTCTCCAACCAGCCATCCGTTTGCCCACCAGCCCGCCATCACCAACCACCCAACCGATTGCCTACCCGCCACCATCACCAACCACCCAACAGATTGCTCACCATCGCCAAGGAGCCAACACAGGACAATTCCACCTTCCAAACCCTCCCACCAACCAACTCTAAACCCAGCCGGGTTGTTAATTAAACAAAGACAAATCGCGACCGCGTCACATCAAATCATGCATCGAGTTTCCACAACGATAAAAACAAGCCACTTCACAGTCATTAAAGACACATGCACCTTTTTCTCTCCACTTCCACACTCGAAGCACGATTTCAACACACGATTAATAATACCACCTTCTTAATTGTTAACTACATTATAGGATTGCGTGTTCAGGATCATTATAACAGCGATGAAAGATATTGTTCGAAATCTCGAACCACAACGCAAACGCGCAACGCAATTTCCTGCACTCTATGTTTTTGTTACATTCCTTAGGCACTACATTTAAGATCTTGCACTAATACTTAGCTCTAGAATATGTAGGACGTATATTGTGATATATATAAATTGAGAGTCTCGTTTTTTAGAAAATAGTTACCAAAATTCCAATTGAACAAATATCAGTTGTTCTCTTCCATTATTTCCAGTTTCGATACGTCTTAAGATGCCGTCATACTATTATATAATTGTGTATTACCGATTGTTCTATTAGTTATAATTTCATAAAATTATGTTGAAAATATGAACAATATACGAAACCAACCAACCAACCAATGTCCCTCGCGCCCACCATCGCCAACCAGCCAACCGTTAGCCCTCTCGCCCACCATCGCCAACCAACCAACCGTAAACCCTCCCGCCCACCATCGCCAACCAGCCAACCGTTTGCCCTCCCACCCACCATCGCCAACCAGTCATCCTTAAGCCCTCCCTCCCGCCTTCAACAACCAGCCTTCCGTTTGCCCACCAGCCCGCCATCACCAACCACCCAACCGATTGACCACCCGCCCACAATCACCAACCACCGAACAGATTGCTCACCATCGCCAAGGTGCCAACACAGGACAATTCCATCTTCCCAACCCTCCCACCAGCCAACTCTAAACCCAGCCGGGTTGTTAATTACACAAAGACAGATCGCGACCGCGTCACATCAAATCATGCATCGAGTTTCCACAACGATAAAAACAAGCCACTTCACAGTCATTAAAGACACATGCACCTTTTTCTCTCCACTTCCACACTCGCCGCACGATTTCAACACACGATTAATAATACCACCTTCTTAATTGTTAACTACATTATAGGATTGCGTGTTCAGGATCATTATAACAGCGATGAAAGATATTGTTCGAAATCTCGAACCACAACGCAAACGCGCAACGCAATTTCCTGCACTCTTTGTTTTGTTACATTCCTTAGGCACTACATTTAAGATCTTGCACTAATACTTAGCTCTAGTATATGTAGGACGTATATAGTGATATATATAAATTGAGAGTCTCGTTTTTGAGAAAACAGTTACCAAAATTCCAATTGAACAAATATCAGTTGTTCTCTTCCAATATTTCCAGTTGCGATACGTCTTAAGATGCCGACATACTATTATATAATTGTGTATTACCGATTGTTCTATTAGTTATAATTTCATAAAATGATGTTGAAAATATGAAAAATAAACGAAACCAACCAACCAACCAATGTCCCTCCCGCCCACCATCGCCAACCAGCCAACCGTTAGCCCTCCCGCCCACCATCGCCAACCAGCCAACCGTTAGCCCTCCCGCCCACCATCGCTAACCAGCCAACCGTTAGCCCTCCCGCCCACCATCGCCAACCAGCCAACCGTAAACCCTCCCGCCCACCATCGCCAACCAGCCAACCGTTTGCCCTCCCACCCATCTTCGCCAACCAGCCATCCTTAAGCCCTCCCTCCCGCCTTCTCCAACCAGCCATCCGTTTGCCCACCAGCCCGCCATCACAAACCACCCAACCGATTGCCCACCCGCCACCATCACCAACCACCCAACAAATTGTTCACCATCGCCAAGGAGCCAACACTGGTTAATTCCACCTTCCGAACACTTCCACCACCAACTCTAAACCCAGCCGGGTTGTTAACTAAACAAAGACAGATCGCGACCGCGTCACATCAAATCATGCATCGAGTTTCCACAACGATAAAAACAAACCATTTCACAGTCCTTAAAGGCACCTGCACCTTTTTCTCTCCACTTCCACACTCGCCGCACGATTTCAAAACACGATTAAAAATACCACCTTCTTAATTGTTAACTACATTATAGGATTGCGTGTTCAGGATCATTATAACAGCGATGAAAGATATTGTTCGAAATCTCGAACCACAACGCAAACGCGCAACGCAATTTCCTGCACTCTATGTTATTGTTACATTCCTTAGGCACTACATTTAAGATCTTGCACTAATACTTATCTCTAGTATATGTAGGACGTATATTGTGATATATATAAATTGAGAGTCTCGTTTTTGAGAAAATAGTTACCAAAATTCCATTTGAACAAATATCAGTTGTTCTCTTCCAGTATTTCCAGTTGCAATACATCTTAAGATGCCGACATACTATTATATAATTGTGTATTACCGATTGTTCTATTAGTTATAATTTCATAAAATGATGTTGAAAATATGAAAAATAAACGAAACCAACCAACCAACCAATGTCCCTCCCGCCCACCATCGCCAACCAGCCAACCGTTAGCCCTCCCGCCCACCATCGCCAACCAGCCAACCGTAAACCTTCCCGCCCACCATCGCCAACCAGCCAACCGTTTGGCCTCCCACCCACCATCGCCAACCAGCCATCCTTAAGCCCTCCCTCCCGCCTTCTCCAACCAGCCATCCGTTTGACCACCAGCCCGCCATCACCAACCACCCAACCGATTGCCTACCCGCCACCATCACCAACCACCCAACAGATTGCTCACCATCGCCAAGGAGCCAACACAGGACAATTCCACCTTCCGAACACTCCCACCAACCAACTCTAAACCCAGCCGGGTTGTTAATTAAACAAAGACAGATCGCGACCGCGTCACATCAAATCATGGATCGAGTTTCCACAACGATAAAAACAAGCCACATCACAGTCATTAAAGACACATGCGCCTTTTTCTCTCCACTTCCACACTCGCAGCACGATTTCAACACACGATTAATAATACCACCTTCTTAATTGTTAACTACATTATAGGATTGCGAGTTCAGGATCATTATAACAGCGATGTAAGATATTGTTCGAAATCTCGAACCACAACGCAAACGCGCAACGCAATTTCCTGCACTCTTTGTTTTGTTACATTCCTTAGGCACTACATTTAAAATCTTGCACTAATATTTAGCTCTAGTATATGTAGGACGTATATTGTGGTATATATAAATTGAGAGTCTCGTTTTTGAGAAAATAGTTACCAAAATTCCAATTAAACAAATATCAGTTGTTCTCTTCCAGTATTTCCAGTTGCGATACGTCTTAAGATGCCGACATACTATTATATAATTGTGTATTACCGATTGTTCTATTAGTTATAATTTCATAAAATGATGTTGAAAATATGAAAAATAAACGAAACCAACCAACCAACCAATGTCCCTTCCGCCCAACCATCGCCAAACAGCCAACCGTTAGCCCTCCCGCCCACCATCGCCAACCAGCCAACCGTAAACCCTCCCGCCCACCATCGCCAACCAGCCAACCGTTTGCCCTCCCACACACCATCGCCAACCAGCCATCCTTAAGCCCTCCCTCCCGCCTTCTCCAACCAGTCATCCGTTTGCCCACCAGCCCGCCATCACCAACCACCCAATCGATTGCCCACCCGCCACCATCACCAACCACACAACCGATTGCTCACCATCGCCAAGGAGCCAACACAGGACAATTCCACCTTCCGATCCCTCCCACCAACCAACTCTAAGCCCAGCCGGGTTGTTAATTAAACAAAGACAGATTGCGACCGCGTCACATCAAATCTTGCATCGAGTTTCCACAACGATAAAAACAAGCCACTTCACAGTCATTAAAGACACGTGCACCTTTTTCTCTCCACTTCCACCCTCGCCGCACAATTTCAACAAACGATTAATAATACCACCATTTTAATTGTTAACTACATTATAGGATTGTTTGTTCAGGATCATTATAACAGCGATGAAAATATTGTACGAAATCTCGAACCACAACGCAAACGCGCAACGCAATTACCTGACTCTGTGTTTTTGTTACATTCCTTAGGCACTACATTTAAGATCTTGCACTAATACTTAGCTCTAGTATATGTATGATGTATATTGTGATATATATAAAAAGAGAGTCTCGTTTTGGGAAAATAGTTACCAAAATTCCAATTGAACAAATATCGGTTGTTCTCTTCCAGTATTTCCAGTCTTAAGATGCCGACATACTATTATATAATTGTGTATTACCGATTGTTCTATTAGTTATAATTTCATAAAATGATGTTGAAAATATGAAAAATAAACGAAACCAACCTACCAAACGATGTCCCTCCCGCCCACAATCGCCAACCAGCCAACCGTTAGCCCTCCCGCCCACCATCGCCAACCAGCCAACCTTAAACCCTCTCGCCCACCATCGCCAACCAGCCAACCGTTAGCCCTCCCGCCCACCATCGCCAACCAGCCAACCGTAAACCCTCCCGCCCACCATCGCCAACCAGCCAACCGTTTGCCCTCCCACCCACCATCGCCAACCAGTCATCCTTAAGCCCTCCCTCCCGCCTTCAACAACCAGCCTTCCGTTTGCCCACCAGCCCGCCATCACCAACCACCCAACCGATTGCCCACCCGCCCACAATCACCAACCACCCAACAGATTGCTCACCATCGCCAAGGTGCCAACACAGGACAATTCCATCTTCCCAACCCTCCCACCAGCCAACTCTAAACCCAGCCGGGTTGTTAATTACACAAAGACAGATCGCGACGGCGTCACATCAAATCATGCATCGAGTTTCCACAACGATAAAAACAAGCCACTTCACAGTCATTAAAGACACATGCACCTTTTTCTCTCCACTTCCACACTCGCCGCACGATTTCAACACACGATTAATAATACCACCTTCTTAATTGTTAACTACATTATAGGATTGCGTGTTCAGGATCATTATAACAGCGATGAAAGATATTGTTCGAAATCTCGAACCACAACGCAAACGCGCAACGCAATTTCCTGCACTCTTTGTTTTGTTACATTCCTTAGGCACTACATTTAAGATCTTGCACTAATACTTAGCTCTAGTATATGTAGGACGTATATAGTGATATATATAAATTGAGAGTCTCGTTTTTGAGAAAACAGTTACCAAAATTCCAATTGAACAAATATCAGTTGTTCTCTTCCAGTATTTCCAGTTGCGATACGTCTTAAGATGCCGACATACTATTATATAATTGTGTATTACCGATTGTTCTATTAGTTATAATTTCATAAAATGATGTTGAAAATATGAAAAATAAACGAAACCAACCAACCAACCAATGTCCCTCCCGCCCACCATCGCCAACCAGCCAACCGTTAGCCCTCCCGCCCACCATCGCCAACCAGCCAACCGTTAGCCCTCCCGCCCACCATCGCTAACCAGCCAACCGTTAGCCCTCCCGCCCACCATCGCCAACCAGCCAACCGTAAACCCTCCCGCCCACCATCGCCAACCAGCCAACCGTTTGCCCTCCCACCCATCTTCGCCAACCAGCCAACCTTAAGCCCTCCCTCCCGCCTTCTCCAACCAGCCATCCGTTTGCCCACCAGCCCGCCATCACCAACCACCCAACCGATTGCCCACCCGCAACCATCACCAACCACCCAACAAATTGTTCACCATCGCCAAGGAGCCAACACTGGTTAATTCCACCTTCCGAACACTTCCACCACCAACTCTAAACCCAGACGGGTTGTTAACTAAACAAAGACAGATCGCGACCGCGTCACATCAAATCATGCATCGAGTTTCCACAACGATAAAAACAAACCATTTCACAGTCCTTAAAGACACCTGCACCTTTTTCTCTCCACTTCCACACTCGCCGCACGATTTCAAAACACGATTAATAATACCACCTTCTTAATTGTTAACTACATTATAGGATTGCGTGTTCAGGATCATTATAACAGCGATGAAAGATATTGTTCGAAATCTCGAACCACAACGCAAACGCGAAACGCAATTTCCGGCACTCTTTGTTTTGTAACATTACTTAGGCACTACATTTAAGATCTTGCACTAATACTTAGCTCTAGTATATGTATGACGCATATTGTGATATATATAAATTGAGAGTCTCGTTTTTGAGAAAATAGTTACCAAAATTCCATTTGAACAAATATCAGTTGTTCTCTTCCAGTATTTCCAGTTGCAATACATCTTAAGTAGCCGACATACTATTATATAATTGTGTATTACCGATTGTTCTATTAGTTATAATTTCATAAAATGATGTTGAAAATATGAAAAATAAACGAAACCAACCAACCAACCAATGTCCCTCCCGCCCACCATCGCCAACCAGCCAACCGTTAGCCCTCCCGCCCACCATCGCCAACCAGCCAACCGTAAACCTTCCCGCCCACCATCGCCAACCAGCCAACCGTTTGGCCTCCCACCCACCATCGCCAACCAGCCATCCTTAAGCCCTCCCTCCCGCCTTCTCCAACCAGCCATCCGTTTGACCACCAGCCCGCCATCACCAACCACCCAACCGATTGCCTACCCGCCACCATCACCAACCACCCAACAGATTGCTCACCATCGCCAAGGAGCCAACACAGGACAATTCCACCTTCCGAACACTCCCACCAACCAACTCTAAACCCAGCCGGGTTGTTAATTAAACAAAGACAGATCGCGACCGCGTCACATCAAATCATGGATCGAGTTTCCACAACGATAAAAACAAGCCACATCACAGTCATTAAAGACACATGCGCCTTTTTCTCTCCACTTCCACACTCGCCGCACGATTTCAACACACGATTAATAATACCACATTCTTAATTGTTAACTACATTATAGGATTGCGTGTTCAGGATCATTATAACAGCGATGAAAGATATAGTTCGAAATCTCGAACCACAACGCAAACGTGCAACGCAATTTCCTGCACTCTTTGTTTTGTTACATTCCTTAGGCACTACATTTAAGATCTTGCACTAATACTTAGCTCTAGTATATGTAGGACGTATATTGTGATATATATAAATTGAGAGTCTCGTTTTTGAGAAAATAGTTACCAAAATTCCAATTGAACAAATATCAGTTGTTCTCTTCCAGTATTTCATGTTGCGATACGTCTTAAGATGCCGACATACTATTATATAATTGTGTATTACCGATTGTTCTATTAGTTATAATTTCATAAAATGATGTTGAAAATATGAAAAATAAACGAAACCAACCAACCAACCAATGTCCCTCCCGTCCACCATCGCCAACCAGCCAACCGTTAGCCCTCCCGCCCACCATCGCCAACCAGCCAACCGTAAACCCTCCCGCCCACCATCGCCAACCAGCCAACCGTTTGCCCTCCCACCCACCATCGCCAACCAGCCATCCTTAAGCCCTCCCTCAAGCCTTCTCCAACCAGCCATCCGTTTGCCCACCAGCCCGCCATCACCAACCACCCAACCGATTGCCTACCCGCCACCATCACCAACCACCCAACAGATTGCTCACCATCGCCAAGGAGCCAACACAGGACAATTCCACCTTCCGAACACTCCCACCAACCAACTCTAAACCCAGCCGGGTTGTTAATTAAACAAAGACAGATCGCGACCGCGTCACATCAAATCATGGATCGAGTTTCCACAACGATAAAAACAAGCCACATCACAGTCATTAAAGACACATGCACCTTTTTCTCTCCACTTCCACACTCGCCGCACGATTTCAACACACGATTAATAATACCACCTTCTTAATTGTTAACTACATTATAGGATTGCGTGTTCAGGATCATTATAACAGCGATGAAAGATATTGTTCGAAATCTCGAACCACAACGCAAACGCGCAACGCAATTTCCTGCACTCTTTGTTTTGTTACATTCCTTAGGCACTACATTTAAGATCTTGCACTAATACTTAGCTCTAGTATATGTAGGACGTATATTGTGATATATATAAATTGAGAGTCTCGTTTTTGAGAAAATAGTTACCAAAATTCCAATTGAACAAATATCAGTTGTTCTCTTCCAGTATTTCCAGTTGCGATACGTCTTAAGATGCCGACATACTATTATATAATTGTGTATTACCGATTGTTCTATTAGTTATAATTTCATAAAATGATGTTGAAGATATGAAAAATAAACGAAACCAACCAACCAACCAATGTCCCTCCCGTCCACCATCGCCAACCAGCCAACCGTTAGCCCTCCCGCCCACCATCGCCAACCAGCCAACCGTAAACCCTCCCGCCCACCATCGCCAACCAGCCAACCGTTTGCCCTCCCACCCACCATCGCCAACCAGCCATCCTTAAGCCCTCCCTCCCGCCTTCTCCAACCATCCATCCGTTTGCCCACCAGCCCGCCATCACCAACCACCCAACCGATTGCCCACCCGCCACCATCACCAACCACCCAACAGATTGCTCACCATCGCCAAGGAGCCAACACAGGACAATTCCACCTTCCGAACCCACCCACCAACCAACTCTAAACCCAGCCGGGTTGTTAACTAAACAAAGACAGATCGCGACCGCGTCACATCAAATCATGCATCGAGTTTCCACAACGATAAAAACAAACCACTTCACAGTCATTAAAGACACATGAACCTTTTACTCTCCACTTCCACACTCGCCGCACGATTTCAAAACACGATTAATAATACCACCTTCTCAATTGTTAACTACATTATAGGATTGCGTGTTCAGGATCATTATAACAGCGATGAAAGATATTGTTCGAAATCTCGAACCACAACGCAAACGCGAAACACAATTTCCGGCACTCTTTGTTTTGTTACATTCCTTAGGCACTACATTTAAGATCTTGCACTAATACTTAGCTCTAGTATATGTATGACGTATATTGTGATATATATAAATTGAGAGTCTCGTTTTTGAGAAAATAGTTACCAAAATTCCAATTGAACAAATATCAGTTGTTCTCTTCCAGTAATTCCAGTTGCGATACGTCTTAAGATGCCGACATACTATTATATAATTGTGTATTACCGATTGTTCTATTAGTTATAATTTCATAAAATGATGTTGAAAATATGAAAAATAAACGAAACCAACCAACCAACCAATGTCCCTCCCGCCCACCATCGCCAACCAGCCAACCGTTAGCCCTCCCGCCCACCATCGCCAACCAGCCAACCGTAAACCCTCCCGCCCACCATCGCCAACCAGCCAACCGTTTGCCCTCCCACCCACCATCGCCAACCAGCCATCCTTAAGCCCTCTTTCCCGCCTTCTCCAAACAGCCATCCGTTTGCCCGCCAGCCCGCCAACACCAACCACCCAACCGATTGCCCACCCGCCACCATCACCAACCACCCAACAGATTGCTCACCATCGCCAAGGAGCCAACACAGGACAATTCCAACTTCCGAACCCTCCCACCAACCAACTCTAAACCCAGCCGGGTTGTTAATTAAACAAAGACAGATCGCGACCGCGTCACATCAAATCATGCATCGAGTTTCCACAACGATAAAAACAAGCCACATAACAGTCATTAAAGACACATGCGCCTTTTTCTCTCCACTTCCACACTCGCCGCACGATTTCAACACACGATTAATAATACCACATTCTTAATTGTTAACTACATTATAGGATTGCGTGTTCAGGATCATTATAACAGCGATGAAAGATATTGTTCGAAATCTCGAACCACAACGCAAACGTGCAACGCAATTTCCTGCACTCTTTGTTTTGTTACATTCCTTAGGCACTACATTTAAGATCTTACACTAATACTTAGCTCTAGTATATGTAGGACGTATATTGTGATATATATAAATTGAGAGTCTCGTTTTTGAGAAAATAGTTACCAAAATTCCAATTGAACAAATATCAGTTGTTCTCTTCCAGTATTTCATGTTGCGATACGTCTTAAGATGCCGACATACTATTATATAATTGTGTATAACCGATTGTTCTATTAGTTATAATTTCATAAAATGATGTTGAAAATATGAAAAATAAACGAAACCAACCAACCAACCAATGTCCCTCCCGTCCACCATCGCCAACCAGCCAACCGTTAGCCCTCCCGCCCACCATCGCCAACCAGCCAACCGTAAACCCTCCCGCCCACCATCGCCAACCAGCCAACCGTTTGCCCTCCCACCCACCATCGCCAACCAGCCATCCTTAAGCCCTCCCTCAAGCCTTCTCCAACCAGCCATCCGTTTGCCCACCAGCCCGCCATCACCAACCACCCAACCGATTGCCTACCCGCCACCATCACCAACCACCCAACAGATTGCTCACCATCGCCAAGGAGCCAACACAGGACAATTCCACCTTCCGAACACTCCCACCAACCAACTCTAAACCCAGCCGGGTTGTTAATTAAACAAAGACAGATCGCGACCGCGTCACATCAAATCATGGATCGAGTTTCCACAACGATAAAAACAAGCCACATCACAGTCATTAAAGACACATGCACCTTTTTCTCTCCACTTCCACACTCGCCGCACGATTTCAACACACGATTAATAATACCACCTTCTTAATTGTTAACTACATTATAGGATTGCGTGTTCAGGATCATTATAACAGCGATGAAAGATATTGTTCGAAATCTCGAACCACAACGCAAACGCGCAACGCAATTTCCTGCACTCTTTGTTTTGTTACATTCCTTAGGCACTACATCTAAGATCTTGCACTAATACTTAGCTCTAGTATATGTAGGACGTATATTGTGATATATATAAATTGAGAGTCTCGTTTTTGAGAAAATAGTTACCAAAATTCCAATTGAACAAATATCAGTTGTTCTCTTCCAGTATTTCCAGTTGCGATACATCTTAAGATGCCGACATACTATTATATAATTTGTGTATTACCGATTGTTCTATTAGTTATAATTTCATAAAATGATGTTGAAAATATGAAAAATAAACGAAACCAACCAACCAACCAATGTCCCTCCCGCCCACCATCGCCAACCAGCCAACCGTTAGCCCTCCCGCCCACCATCGCCAACCAGCCAACCGTAAACCCTCCCGCCCATCATTTCCAACAAGCCAACCGTTTGCCCTCCCACCCACCATCGCCAACCAGCCATCGTTAAGCCCTCCCTCCCGCCTTCTCCAACCAGCCATCCGTTTGCCCACCAGCCCGCCATCACCAACCACCCAACCGATTGCCTACCCGCCACCATCACCAACCACCCAACAGATTGCTCACCATCGCCAAGGAGCCAACACAGGACAATTCCACCTTCCAAACCCTCCCACCAACCAACTCTAAACCCAGCCGGGTTGTTAATTAAACAAAGACAAATCGCGACCGCGTCACATCAAATCATGCATCGAGTTTCCACAACGATAAAAACAAGCCACTTCACAGTCATTAAAGACACATGCACCTTTTTCTCTCCACTTCCACACTCGAAGCACGATTTCAACACACGATTAATAATACCACCTTCTTAATTGTTAACTACATTATAGGATTGCGTGTTCAGGATCATTATAACAGCGATGAAAGATATTGTTCGAAATCTCGAACCACAACGCAAACGCGCAACGCAATTTCCTGCACTCTATGTTTTTGTTACATTCCTTAGGCACTACATTTAAGATCTTGCACTAATACTTAGCTCTAGAATATGTAGGACGTATATTGTGATATATATAAATTGAGAGTCTCGTTTTTTAGAAAATAGTTACCATAATTCCAATTGAACAAATATCAGTTGTTCTCTTCCATTATTTCCAGTTTCGATACGTCTTAAGATGCCGTCATACTATTATATAATTGTGTATTACCGATTGTTCTATTAGTTATAATTTCATAAAATTATGTTGAAAATATGAACAATATACGAAACCAACCAACCAACCAATGTCCCTTCCGCACACCATCGCCAACCAGCCAACCGTTAGCCCTCTCGCCCACCATCGCCAACCAACCAACCGTAAACCCTCCCGCCCACCATCGCCAACCAGCCAACCGTTTGCCCTCCCACCCACCATCGCCAACCAGTCATCCTTAAGCCCTCCCTCCCGCCTTCAACAACCAGCCTTCCGTTTGCCCACCAGCCCGCCATCATCAACCACCCAACCGATTGACCACCCGCCCACAATCACCAACCACCGAACAGATTGCTCACCATCGCCAAGGTGCCAACACAGGACAATTCCATCTTCCCAACCCTCCCACCAGCCAACTCTAAACCCAGCCGGGTTGTTAATTACACAAAGACAGATCGCGACCGCGTCACATCAAATCATGCATCGAGTTTCCACAACGATAAAAACAAGCCACTTCACAGTCATTAAAGACACATGCACCTTTTTCTCTCCACTTCCACACTCGCCGCACGATTTCAACACACGATTAATAATACCACCTTCTTAATTGTTAACTACATTATAGGATTGCGTGTTCAGGATCATTATAACAGCGATGAAAGATATTGTTCGAAATCTCGAACCACAACGCAAACGCGCAACGCAATTTCCTGCACTCTTTGTTTTGTTACATTCCTTAGGCACTACATTTAAGATCTTGCACTAATACTTAGCTCTAGTATATGTAGGACGTATATAGTGATATATATAAATTGAGAGTCTCGTTTTTGAGAAAACAGTTACCAAAATTCCAATTGAACAAATATCAGTTGTTCTCTTCCAATATTTCCAGTTGCGATACGTCTTAAGATGCCGACATACTATTATATAATTGTGTATTACCGATTGTTCTATTAGTTATAATTTCATAAAATGATGTTGAAAATATGAAAAATAAACGAAACCAACCAACCAACCAATGTCCCTCCCGCCCACCATCGCCAACCAGCCAACCGTTAGCCCTCCCGCCCACCATCGCCAACCAGCCAACCGTTAGCCCTCCCGCCCACCATCGCTAACCAGCCAACCGTTAGCCCTCCCGCCCACCATCGCCAACCAGCCAACCGTAAACCCTCCCGCCCACCATCGCCAACCAGCCAACCGTTTGCCCTCCCACCCATCTTCGCCAACCAGCCATCCTTAAGCCCTCCCTCCCGCCTTCTCCAACCAGCCATCCGTTTGCCCACCAGCCCGCCATCACAAACCACCCAACCGATTGCCCACCCGCCACCATCACCAACCACCCAACAAATTGTTCACCATCGCCAAGGAGCCAACACTGGTTAATTCCACCTTCCGAACACTTCCACCACCAACTCTAAACCCAGCCGGGTTGTTAACTAAACAAAGACAGATCGCGACCGCGTCACATCAAATCATGCATCGAGTTTCCACAACGATAAAAACAAACCATTTCACAGTCCTTAAAGACACCTGCACCTTTTTCTCTCCACTTCCACACTCGCCGCACGATTTCAAAACACGATTAATAATACCACCTTCTTAATTGTTAACTACATTATAGGATTGCGTGTTCAGGATCATTATAACAGCGATGAAAGATATTGTTCGAAATCTCGAACCACAACGCAAACGCGCAACGCAATTTCCTGCACTCTATGTTATTGTTACATTCCTTAGGCACTACATTTAAGATCTTGCACTAATACTTATCTCTAGTATATGTAGGACGTATATTGTGATATATATAAATTGAGAGTCTCGTTTTTGAGAAAATAGTTACCAAAATTCCATTTGAACAAATATCAGTTGTTCTCTTCCAGTATTTCCAGTTGCAATACATCTTAAGATGCCGACATACTATTATATAATTGTGTATTACCGATTGTTCTATTAGTTATAATTTCATAAAATGATGTTGAAAATATGAAAAATAAACGAAACCAACCAACCAACCAATGTCCCTCCCGCCCACCATCGCCAACCAGCCAACCGTTAGCCCTCCCGCCCACCATCGCCAACCAGCCAACCGTAAACCTTCCCGCCCACCATCGCCAACCAGCCAACCGTTTGGCCTCCCACCCACCATCGCCAACCAGCCATCCTTAAGCCCTCCCTCCCGCCTTCTCCAACAAGCCATCCGTTTGACCACCAGCCCGCCATCACCAACCACCCAACCGATTGCCTACCCGCCACCATCACCAACCACCCAACAGATTGCTCACCATCGCCAAGGAGCCAACACAGGACAATTCCACCTTCCGAACACTCCCACCAACCAACTCTAAACCCAGCCGGGTTGTTAATTAAACAAAGACAGATCGCGACAGCGTCACATCAAATCATGGATCGAGTTTCCACAACGATAAAAACAAGCCACATCACAGTCATTAAAGACACATGCGCCTTTTTCTCTCCACTTCCACACTCGCCGCACGATTTCAACACACGATTAATAATACCACATTCTTAATTGTTAACTACATTATAGGATTGCGTGTTCAGGATCATTATAACAGCGATGAAAGATATTGTTCGAAATCTCGAACCACAACGCAAACGTGCAACGCAATTTCCTGCACTCTTTGTTTTGTTACATTCCTTAGGCACTACATTTAAGATCTTGCACTAATACTTAGCTCTAGTATATGTAGGACGTATATTGTGATATATATAAATTGAGAGTCTCGTTTTTGAGAAAATAGTTACCAAAATTCCAATTGAACAAATATCAGTTGTTCTCTTCCAGTTTTTCCAGTTGCGATACGTCTTAAGATGCCGACATACTATTATATAATTGTGTATTACCGATTGTTCTATTAGTTATAATTTCATAAAATGATGTTGAAGATATGAAAAATAAACGAAACCAACCAACCAACCAATGTCCCTCCAGTCCACCATCGCCAACCAGCCAACCGTTAGCCCTCCCGCCCACCATCGCCAACCAGCCAACCGTAAACCCTCCCGCCCACCATCGCCAACCAGCCAACCGTTTGCCCTCCCACCCACCATCGCCAACCAGCCATCCTTAAGCCCTCCCTCCCGCCTTCTCCAACCATCCATCCGTTTGCCCACCAGCCCGCCATCACCAACCACCCAACCTATTGCCCACCCGCCACCATCACCAACCAAACAACAGATTGCTCACCATCGCCAAGGAGCCAACACAGGACAATTCCACCTTCCGAACCCTCCCACCAACCAACTCTAAACCCAGCCGGGTTGTTAACTAAACAAAGACAGATCGCGACCGCGTCACATCAAATCATGCATCGAGTTTCCACAACGATAAAAACAAACCACTTCACAGTCATTAAAGACACATGAACCTTTTACTCTCCACTTCCACACTCGCCGCACGATTTCAAAACACGATTAATAATACCACCTTCTCAATTGTTAACTACATTATAGGATTGCGTGTTCAGGATCATTATAACAGCGATGAAAGATATTGTTCGAAATCTCGAACCACAACGCAAACGCGAAACACAATTTCCGGCACTCTTTGTTTTGTTACATTCCTTAGGCACTACATTTAAGATCTTGCACTAATACTTAGCTCTAGTATATGTATGACGTATATTGTGATATATATAAATTGAGAGTCTCGTTTTTGAGAAAATAGTTACCAAAATTCCAATTGAACAAATATCAGTTGTTCTCTTCCAGTAATTCCAGTTGCGATACGTCTTAAGATGCCGACATACTATTATAAAATTGTGTATTAACGATTGTTCTATTAGTTATAATTTCATAAAATGATGTTGAAAATATGAAAAATAAACGAAACCAACCAACCAACCAATGTCCCTCCCGCCCACCATCGCCAACCAGCCAACCGTTAGCCCTCCCGCCCACCATCGCCAACCAGCCAACCGTAAACCCTCCCGCCCACCATCGCCAACCAGCCAACCCTTTGCCCTCCCACCCAGCATCGCCAACTAGCCATCCTTAAGCCCTCTTTCCCGCCTTCTCCAAACAGCCATCCGTTTGCCCGCCAGCCCGCCAACACCAACCACCCAACCGATTGCCCACCCGCCACCATCACCAACCACCCAACAGATTGCTCACCATCGCCAAGGAGCCAACACAGGACAATTCCAACTTCCGAACCCTCCCACCAACCAACTCTAAACCCAGCCGGGTTGTTAATTAAACAAAGACAGATCGCGACCGCGTCACATCAAATCATGCATCGAGTTTCCACAACGATAAAAACAAGCCACTTGACAGTCATTAAAGACACATGCACCTTTTTCTCTCCACTTCCACACTCGCCGCACGATTTCAACACACGACTAATAATACCACCTTCTTAATTGTTAACTACATTATAGGATTGCGAGTTCAGGATCATTATAACAGCGATGTAAGATATTGTTCGAAATCTCGAACCACAACGCAAACGCGCAACGCAATTTCCTGCACTCTTTGTTTTGTTACATTCCTTAGGCACTACATTTAAAATCTTGCACTAATATTTAGCTCTAGTATATGTAGGACGTATATTGTGGTATATATAAATTGAGAGTCTCGTTTTTGAGAAAATAGTTACCAAAATTCCAATTAAACAAATATCAGTTGTTCTCTTCCAGTATTTCCAGTTGCGATACGTCTTAAGATGCCGACATACTATTATATAATTGTGTATTACCGATTGTTCTATTAGTTATAATTTCATAAAATGATGTTGAAAATATGAAAAATAAACGAAACCAACCAACCAACCAATGTCCCTTTTGCCCACCATCGCCAAACAGCCAACCGATAGCCCTCCCGCCCACCATCGCCAACCAGCCAACCGTAAACCCTCCCGCCCACCATCGCCAACCAGCCAACCGTTTGCCCTCCCACACACCATCGCCAACCAGCCATCCTTAAGCCCTCCCTCCCGCCTTCTCCAACCAGCCATCCGTTTGCCCACCAGCCCGCCATCACCAACCACCCAATCGATTGCCCACCCGCCACCATCACCAACCACCCAACCGATTGCTCACCATCGCCAAGGAGCCAACACAGGACAATTCCACCTTCCGATCCCTCCCACCAACCAACTCTAAGCCCAGCCGGGTTGTTAATTAAACAAAGACAGATTGCGACCGCGTCACATCAAATCTTGCATCGAGTTTCCACAACGATAAAAACAAGCCACTTCACAGTCATTAAAGACACGTGCACCTTTTTCTCTCCACTTCCACCCTCGCCGCACAATTTCAACAAACGATTAATAATACCACCTTTTTAATTGTTAACTACATTATAGGATTGTTTGTTCAGGATCATTATAACAGCGATGAAAATATTGTACGAAATCTCGAACCACAACGCAAACGCGCAACGCAATTACCTGACTCTGTGTTTTTGTTACATTCCTTAGGCACTACATTTAAGATCTTGCACTAATACTTAGCTCTAGTATATGTATGATGTATATTGTGATATATATAAAAAGAGAGTCTCGTTTTGGGAAAATAGTTACCAAAATTCCAATTGAACAAATATCGGTTGTTCTCTTCCAGTATTTCCAGTCTTAAGATGCCGACATACTATTATATAATTGTGTATTACCGATTGTTCTATTAGTTATAATTTCATAAAATGATGTTGAAAATATGAAAAATAAACGAAACCAACCTACCAAACGATGTCCCTCCCGCCCACAATCGCCAACCAGCCAACCGTTAGCCCTCCCGCCCACCATCGCCAACCAGCCAACCTTAAACCCTCTCGCCCACCATCGCCAACCAGCCAACCGTTAGCCCTCCCGCCCACCATCGCCAACCAGCCAACCGTAAACCCTCCCGCCCACCATCGCCAACCAGCCAACCGTTTGCTCTCCCACCCACCATCGCCAACCAGTCATCCTTAAGCCCTCCCTCCCGCCTTCAACAACCAGCCTTCCGTTTGCCCACCAGCCCGCCATCACCAACCACCCAACCGATTGCCCACCCGCCCACAATCACCAACCACCCAACAGATTGCTCACCATCGCCAAGGTGCCAACACAGGACAATTCCATCTTCCCAACCCTCCCACCAGCCAACTCTAAACCCAGCCGGGTTGTTAATTACACAAAGACAGATCGCGACGGCGTCACATCAAATCATGCATCGAGTTTCCACAACGATAAAAACAAGCCACTTCACAGTCATTAAAGACACATGCACCTTTTTCTCTCCACTTCCACACTCGCCGCACGATTTCAACACACGATTAATAATACCACCTTCTTAATTGTTAACTACATTATAGGATTGCGTGTTCAGGATCATTATAACAGCGATGAAAGATATTGTTCGAAATCTCGAACCACAACGCAAACGCGCAACGCAATTTCCTGCACTCTTTGTTTTGTTACATTCCTTAGGCACTACATTTAAGATCTTGCACTAATACTTAGCTCTAGTATATGTAGGACGTATATAGTGATATATATAAATTGAGAGTCTCGTTTTTGAGAAAACAGTTACCAAAATTCCAATTGAACAAATATCAGTTGTTCTCTTCCAGTATTTCCAGTTGCGATACGTCTTAAGATGCCGACATACTATTATATAATTGTGTATTACCGATTGTTCTATTAGTTATAATTTCATAAAATGATGTTGAAAATATGAAAAATAAACGAAACCAACCAACCAACCAATGTCCCTCCCGCCCACCATCGCCAACCAGCCAACCGTTAGCCCTCCCGCCCACCATCGCCAACCAGCCAACCGTTAGCCCTCCCGCCCACCATCGCTAACCAGCCAACCGTTAGCCCTCCCGCCCACCATCGCCAACCAGCCAACCGTAAACCCTCCCGCCCACCATCGCCAACCAGCCAATTGTTTGCCCTCCCACCCATCTTCGCCAACCAGCCAACCTTAAGCCCTCCCTCCCGCCTTCTCCAACCAGCCATCCGTTTGCCCACCAGCCCGCCATCACCAACCACCCAACCGATTGCCCACCCGCCACCATCACCAACCACCCAACAAATTGTTCACCATCGCCAAGGAGCCAACACTGGTTAATTCCACCTTCCGAACACTTCCACCACCAACTCTAAACCCAGACGGGTTGTTAACTAAACAAAGACAGATCGCGACCGCGTCACATCAAATCATGCATCGAGTTTCCACAACGATAAAAACAAACCATTTCACAGTCCTTAAAGACACCTGCACCTTTTTCTCTCCACTTCCACACTCGCCGCACGATTTCAAAACACGATTAATAATACCACCTTCTTAATTGTTAACTACATTATAGGATTGCGTGTTCAGGATCATTATAACAGCGATGAAAGATATTGTTCGAAATCTCGAACCACAACGCAAACGCGAAACGCAATTTCCGGCACTCTTTGTTTTGTAACATTACTTAGGCACTACATTTAAGATCTTGCACTAATACTTAGCTCTAGTATATGTATGACGCATATTGTGATATATATAAATTGAGAGTCTCGTTTTTGAGAAAATAGTTACCAAAATTCCATTTGAACAAATATCAGTTGTTCTCTTCCAGTATTTCCAGTTGCAATACATCTTAAGTAGCCGACATACTATTATATAATTGTGTATTACCGATTGTTCTATTAGTTATAATTTCATAAAATGATGTTGAAAATATGAAAA
Source organism: Lepisma saccharinum (assembly GCF_977018435.1). Lineage (NCBI taxonomy): Eukaryota > Metazoa > Arthropoda > Insecta > Zygentoma > Lepismatidae > Lepisma > Lepisma saccharinum. The sequence continues at coordinate 61,859,054 of NC_139246.1, read as the reverse complement.
ATAAACGAAACCAACCAACCAACCAATGTCCCTCCCGCCCACCATCGCCAACCAGCCAACCGTTAGCCCTCCCGCCCACCATCGCCAACCAGCCAACCGTAAACCTTCCCGCCCACCATCGCCAACCAGCCAACCGTTTGGCCTCCCACCCACCATCGCCAACCAGCCATCCTTAAGCCCTCCCTCCCGCCTTCTCCAACCAGCCATCCGTTTGACCACCAGCCCGCCATCACCAACCACCCAACCGATTGCCTACCCGCCACCATCACCAACCACCCAACAAATTGCTCACCATCGCCAAGGAGCCAACACAGGACAATTCCACCTTCCGAACACTCCCACCAACCAACTCTAAACCCAGCCGGGTTGTTAATTAAACAAAGACAGATCGCGACCGCGTCACATCAAATCATGGATCGAGTTTCCACAACGATAAAAACAAGCCACATCACAGTCATTAAAGACACATGCGCCTTTTTCTCTCCACTTCCACACTCGCCGCACGATTTCAACACACGATTAATAATACCACATTCTTAATTGTTAACTACATTATAGGATTGCGTGTTCAGGATCATTATAACAGCGATGAAAGATATAGTTCGAAATCTCGAACCACAACGCAAACGTGCAACGCAATTTCCTGCACTCTTTGTTTTGTTACATTCCTTAGGCACTACATTTAAGATCTTGCACTAATACTTAGCTCTAGTATATGTAGGACGTATATTGTGATATATATAAATTGAGAGTCTCGTTTTTGAGAAAATAGTTACCAAAATTCCAATTGAACAAATATCAGTTGTTCTCTTCCAGTATTTCATGTTGCGATACGTCTTAAGATGCCGACATACTATTATATAATTGTGTATTACCGATTGTTCTATTAGTTATAATTTCATAAAATGATGTTGAAAATATGAAAAATAAACGAAACCAACCAACCAACCAATGTCCCTCCCGTCCACCATCGCCAACCAGCCAACCGTTAGCCCTCCCGCCCACCATCGCCAACCAGCCAACCGTAAACCCTCCCGCCCACCATCGCCAACCAGCCAACCGTTTGCCCTCCCACCCACCATCGCCAACCAGCCATCCTTAAGCCCTCCCTCAAGCCTTCTCCAACCAGCCATCCGTTTGCCCACCAGCCCGCCATCACCAACCACCCAACCGATTGCCTACCCGCCACCATCACCAACCACCCAACAGATTGCTCACCATCGCCAAGGAGCCAACACAGGACAATTCCACCTTCCGAACACTCCCACCAACCAACTCTAAACCCAGCCGGGTTGTTAATTAAACAAAGACAGATCGCGACCGCGTCACATCAAATCATGGATCGAGTTTCCACAACGATAAAAACAAGCCACATCACAGTCATTAAAGACACATGCACCTTTTTCTCTCCACTTCCACACTCGCCGCACGATTTCAACACACGATTAATAATACCACCTTCTTAATTGTTAACTACATTATAGGATTGCGTGTTCAGGATCATTATAACAGCGATGAAAGATATTGTTCGAAATCTCGAACCACAACGCAAACGCGCAACGCAATTTCCTGCACTCTTTGTTTTGTTACATTCCTTAGGCACTACATTTAAGATCTTGCACTAATACTTAGCTCTAGTATATGTAGGACGTATATTGTGATATATATAAATTGAGAGTCTCGTTTTTGAGAAAATAGTTACCAAAATTCCAATTGAACAAATATCAGTTGTTCTCTTCCAGTATTTCCAGTTGCGATACGTCTTAAGATGCCGACATACTATTATATAATTGTGTATTACCGATTGTTCTATTAGTTATAATTTCATAAAATGATGTTGAAGATATGAAAAATAAACGAAACCAACCAACCAACCAATGTCCCTCCCGTCCACCATCGCCAACCAGCCAACCGTTAGCCCTCCCGCCCACCATCGCCAACCAGCCAACCGTAAACCCTCCCGCCCACCATCGCCAACCAGCCAACCGTTTGCCCTCCCACCCACCATCGCCAACCAGCCATCCTTAAGCCCTCCCTCCCGCCTTCTCCAACCATCCATCCGTTTGCCCACCAGCCCGCCATCACCAACCACCCAACCGATTGCCCACCCGCCACCATCACCAACCACCCAACAGATTGCTCACCATCGCCAAGGAGCCAACACAGGACAATTCCACCTTCCGAACCCTCCCACCAACCAACTCTAAACCCAGCCGGGTTGTTAACTAAACAAAGACAGATCGCGACCGCGTCACATCAAATCATGCATCGAGTTTCCACAACGATAAAAACAAACCACTTCACAGTCATTAAAGACACATGAACCTTTTACTCTCCACTTCCACACTCGCCGCACGATTTCAAAACACGATTAATAATACCACCTTCTCAATTGTTAACTACATTATAGGATTGCGTGTTCAGGATCATTATAACAGCGATGAAAGATATTGTTCGAAATCTCGAACCACAACGCAAACGCGAAACACAATTTCCGGCACTCTTTGTTTTGTTACATTCCTTAGGCACTACATTTAAGATCTTGCACTAATACTTAGCTCTAGTATATGTATGACGTATATTGTGATATATATAAATTGAGAGTCTCGTTTTTGAGAAAATAGTTACCAAAATTCCAATTGAACAAATATCAGTTGTTCTCTTCCAGTAATTCCAGTTGCGATACGTCTTAAGATGCCGACATACTATTATATAATTGTGTATTAACGATTGTTCTATTAGTTATAATTTCATAAAATGATGTTGAAAATATGAAAAATAAACGAAACCAACCAACCAACCAATGTCCCTCCCGCCCACCATCGCCAACCAGCCAACCGTTAGCCCTCCCGCCCACCATCGCCAACCAGCCAACCGTAAACCCTCCCGCCCACCATCGCCAACCAGCCAACCCTTTGCCCTCCCACCCACCATCGCCAACCAGCCATCCTTAAGCCCTCTTTCCCGCCTTCTCCAAACAGCCATCCGTTTGCCCGCCAGTCCGCCAACACCAACCACCCAACCGATTGCCCACCCGCCACCATCACCAACCACCCAACAGATTGCTCACCATCGCCAAGGAGCCAACACAGGACAATTCCAACTTCCGAACCCTCCCACCAACCAACTCTAAACCCAGCCGGGTTGTTAATTAAACAAAGACAGATCGCGACCGCGTCACATCAAATCATGCATCGAGTTTCCACAACAATAAAAACAAGCCACTTGACAGTCATTAAAGACACATGCACCTTTTTCTCTCCACTTCCACACTCGCCGCACGATTTCAACACACGACTAATAATACCACCTTCTTAATTGGTAACTACATTATAGGATTGCGAGTTCAGGATCATTATAACAGCGATGTAAGATATTGTTCGAAATCTCGAACCACAACGCAAACGCGCAACGCAATTTCCTGCACTCTTTGTTTTGTTACATTCCTTAGGCACTACATTTAAAATCTTGCACTAATATTTAGCTCTAGTATATGTAGGACGTATATTGTGGTATATATAAATTGAGAGTCTCGTTTTTGAGAAAATAGTTACCAAAATTCCAATTAAACAAATATCAGTTGTTCTCTTCCAGTATTTCCAGTTGCGATACGTCTTAAGATGCCGACATACTATTATATAATTGTGTATTACCGATTGTTCTATTAGTTATAATTTCATAAAATGATGTTGAAAATATGAAAAATAAACGAAACCAACCAACCAACCAATGTCCCTCCCGCCCACCATCGCCAACCAGCCAACCGTTAGCCCTCCCGCCCACCATCGCCAACCAGCCAACCGTAAACCCTCCCGCCCACCATCGCCAACCAGCCAACCCATTGCCCTCCCACCCACCATCGCCAACCAGCCATCCTTAAGCCCTCTTTCCCGCCTTCTCCAAACAGCCATCCGTTTGCCCGCCAGCCCGCCAACACCAACCACCCAACCGATTGCCCACCCGCCACCATCACCAACCACCCAACAGATTGCTCACCATCGCCAAGGAGCCAACACAGGACAATTCCAACTTCCGAACCCTCCCACCAACCAACTCTAAACCCAGCCGGGTTGTTAATTAAACAAAGACAGATCGCGACCGCGTCACATCAAATCATGCATCGAGTTTCCACAACGATAAAAACAAGCCACATCACAGTCATTAAAGACACATGCGCCTTTTTCTCTCCACTTCCACACTCGCCGCACGATTTCAACACACGATTAATAATACCACATTCTTAATTGTTAACTACATTATAGGATTGCGTGTTCAGGATCATTATATCAGCGATGAAAGATATTGTTCGAAATCTCGAACCACAATGCAAACGTGCAACGCAATTTCCTGCACTCTTTGTTTTGTTACATTCCTTAGGCACTACATTTAAGATCTTGCACTAATACTTAGCTCTAGTATATGTAGGACGTATATTGTGATATATATAAATTGAGAGTCTCGTTTTTGAGAAAATAGTTACCAAAATTCCAATTGAACAAATATCAGTTGTTCTCTTCCAGTATTTCCAGTTGCGATACGTCTTAAGATGCCGACATACTATTATATAATTGTGTATTACCGATTGTTCTATTAGTTATAATTTCATAAAATGATGTTGAAGATATGAAAAATAAACGAAACCAACCAACCAACCAATGTCCCTCCCGTCCACCATCGCCAACCAGCCAACCGTTAGCCCTCCCGCCCACCATCGCCAACCAGCCAACCGTAAACCCTCCCGCCCACCATCGCCAACCAGCCAACCGTTTGCCCTCCCACCCACCATCGCCAACCAGCCATCCTTAAGCCCTCCCTCCCGCCTTCTCCAACCATCCATCCGTTTGCCCACCAGCCCGCCATCACCAACCACCCAACCGATTGCCCACCCGCCACCATCACCAACCACCCAACAGATTGCTCACCATCGCCAAGGAGCCAACACAGGACAATTCCACCTTCCGAACCCTCCCACCAACCAACTCTAAACCCAGCCGGGTTGTTAACTAAACAAAGACAGATCGCGACCGCGTCACATCAAATCATGCATCGAGTTTCCACAACGATAAAAACAAACCACTTCACAGTCATTAAAGACACATGAACCTTTTACTCTCCACTTCCACACTCGCCGCACGATTTCAAAACACGATTAATAATACCACCTTCTCAATTGTTAACTACATTATAGGATTGCGTGTTCAGGATCATTATAACAGCGATGAAAGATATTGTTCGAAATCTCGAACCACAACGCAAACGCGAAACACAATTTCCGGCACTCTTTGTTTTGTTACATTCCTTAGGCACTACATTTAAGATCTTGCACTAATACTTAGCTCTAGTATATGTATGACGTATATTGTGATATATATAAATTGAGAGTCTCGTTTTTGAGAAAATAGTTACCAAAATTCCAATTGAACAAATATCAGTTGTTCTCTTCCAGTAATTCCAGTTGCGATACGTCTTAAGATGCCGACATACTATTATATAATTGTGATTAACGATTGTTCTATTAGTTATAATTTCATAAAATGATGTTGAAAATATGAAAAAAAACGAAACCAACCAACCAACCAATGTCCCTCCCGCCCACCATCGCCAACCAGCCAACCGTTAGCCCTCCCGCCCACCATCGCCAACCAGCCAACCGTAAACCCTCCCGCCCACCATCGCCAACCAGCCAACCCTTTGCCCTCCCACCCACCATCGCCAACCAGCCATCCTTAAGCCCTCTTTCCCGCCTTCTCCAAACAGCCATCCGTTTGCCCGCCAGCCCGCCAACACCAACCACCCAACCGATTGCCCACCCGCCACCATCACCAACCACCCAACAGATTGCTCACCATCGCCAAGGAGCCAACACAGGACAATTCCAACTTCCGAACCCTCCCACCAACCAACTCTAAACCCAGCCGGGTTGTTAATTAAACAAAGACAGATCGCGACCGCGTCACATCAAATCATGCATCGAGTTTCCACAACGATAAAAACAAGCCACTTGACAGTCATTAAAGACACATGCACCTTTTTCTCTCCACTTCCACACTCGCCGCACGATTTCAACACACGACTAATAATACCACCTTCTTAATTGTTAACTACATTATAGGATTGCGAGTTCAGGATCATTATAACAGCGATGTAAGATATTGTTCGAAATCTCGAACCACAACGCAAACGCGCAACGCAATTTCCTGCACTCTTTGTTTTGTTACATTCCTTAGGCACTACATTTAAAATCTTGCACTAATATTTAGCTCTAGTATATGTAGGACGTATATTGTGGTATATATAAATTGAGAGTCTCGTTTTTGAGAAAATAGTTACCAAAATTCCAATTAAACAAATATCAGTTGTTCTCTTCCAGTATTTCCAGTTGCGATACGTCTTAAGATGCCGACATACTATTATATAATTGTGTATTACCGATTGTTCTATTAGTTATAATTTCATAAAATGATGTTGAAAATATGAAAAATAAACGAAACCAACCAACCAACCAATGTCCCTTCCGCCCACCATCGCCAAACAGCCAACCGTTAGCCCTCCCGCCCACCATCGCCAACCAGCCAACCGTAAACCCTCCCGCCCACCATCGCCAACCAGCCAACCGTTTGCCCTCCCACACACCATCGCCAACCAGCCATCCTTAAGCCCTCCCTCCCGCCTTCTCCAACCAGCCATCCGTTTGCCCACCAGCCCGCCATCACCAACCACCCAATCGATTGCCCACCCGCCACCATCACCAACCACCCAACCGATTGCTCACCATCGCCAAGGAGCAACACAGGACAATTCCACCTTCCGATCCCTCCCACCAACCAACTCTAAGCCCAGCCGGGTTGTTAATTAAACAAAGACAGATTGCGACCGCGTCACATCAAATCTTGCATCGAGTTTCCACAACGATAAAAACAAGCCACTTCACAGTCATTAAAGACACGTGCACCTTTTTCTCTCCACTTCCACCCTCGCCGCACAATTTCAACAAACGATTAATAATACCACCTTTTTAATTGTTAACTACATTATAGGATTGTTTGTTCAGGATCATTATAACAGCGATGAAAATATTGTACGAAATCTCGAACCACAACGCAAACGCGCAACGCAATTACCTGACTCTGTGTTTTTGTTACATTCCTTAGGCACTACATTTAAGATCTTGCACTAATACTTAGCTCTAGTATATGTATGATGTATATTGTGATATATATAAAAAGAGAGTCTCGTTTTGAGAAAATAGTTACCAAAATTCCAATTGAACAAATATCGGTTGTTCTCTTCCAGTATTTCCAGTCTTAAGATGCCGACATACTATTATATAATTGTGTATTACCGATTGTTCTATTAGTTATAATTTCATAAAATGATGTTGAAAATATGAAAAATAAACGAAACCAACCTACCAAACGATGTCCCTCCCGCCCACAATCGCCAACCAGCCAACCGTTAGCCCTCCCGCCCACCATCGCCAACCAGCCAACCTTAAACCCTCCCGCCCACCATCGCCAACCAGCCAACCGTTTGCCCTCCCACCCACAATCGCCAACCAGCCATCCTTAAGCCCTCCCTCCCGCCTTCTCCAACCAGCCATCCGTTTGCCCACCAGCCCGCCATCACCAACCACCCAACCGATTGCCCACCCGCCACCATCACCAACCACCCAACAGATTGCTCACCATCGCCAAGGAGCCAACACAGGACAATTCCACCTTCCAAACCCTCCCACCAACCAACTCTAAACCCAGCCGGGTTGTTAATTAAACAAAGACAAATCGCGACCGCGTCACATCAAATCATGCATCGAGTTTCCACAACGATAAAAACAAGCCATCTCACAGTCATTAAAGACACATGCACCTTTTTCTCTCCACTTCCACACTCGCCGCACGATTTCAACACACGATTAATAATACCACCTTCTTATTTGTTAACTACATTATAGGATTGCGTGTTCAGGATCATTATAACAGCGATGAAAGATATTGTTCGAAATCTCGAACCACAACGCAAACGCGCAACGCAATTTCCTGCACTCTTTGTTTTGGTACATTCCTTAGGCACTACATTTAAGATCTTGCACTAATACTTAGCTCTAGTATATGTAGGACGTATATTGAAATATATATAAATTGAGAGTCTCGTTTTTGAGAAAATAGTTATCAAAATTCCAATTGAACAAATATCAGTTGTTCTCTTCTAGTATTTCCAGTTGCGATATATCTTAAGATGCCGACATACTATTACATAATTGTGTATTACCGATTGTTCTATTAGTTATAATTTCATAAAGTGATGTTGAAAATATGAAAAATAAACGAAACCAACCAACCAACCAATGTCCCTCACGCCCACCATCGCCAACCAGCAAACCGTTAGCCCTCCCGCCCACCATCACCAACCAGCCAACCGTAAACCCTCCCACCCATCATCGAAAACCAGCCATCCTTAAGCCCTCCCTCCCGCCTCCTTCAACCAGCCATCCGTTTGCCCACCAGCCCGCCATCACCAACCACCCAACCGATTGCCCACCCGCCACCATCACCAACCACCTAACCGATTGCTCACCATCGCCAAGGAGCCAACACAGGACAATTCCACCTTCCGAACCCTCCCACCAACCAACTCGAAAACCAGCCGGGTGTTTAATTAAACAAAGACAGATTGCGACCGCGTCACATCTAATCTTGCATCGAGTTTCCACAACGATAAAAACAAGACACTTCACAGTCATTAAAGACACATGCACCTTTTTCTCTCCACTTCCACCCTCGCCGCACAATTTCAACACACGATTAATAATACCACCTTCTTAATTGTTAACTACATTATAGGATTGCGTTTTTAGGATCATTATAACAGCGATGAAACATATTGTTCGAAATCTCGAACCACAACGCAAACGCGCAACGCAATTTCCTGCACTCTTTTTTTTGTTACATTCCTTAGGCATTACATTTAAGATCTTGCACTAATACTTAGCTCTAGTATATGTAGGACGTATATTGTGATATATATAAATTGAGAGTCTCGTTTTTGAGAAAATAGTTACCAAAATTCCAATTGAACAAATATCAGTTGTTCTCTTCCAGTATTTCCAGTTGCGATACCTCTTAAGATGCCGACATTCTATTATATAATTGTGTATTACCGATTGTTCTATTAGTTATAATTTCATAAAATGATGTTGAAAATATGAAAAATAAACGAAACCAACCTACCAACCAATGTCCCTCCCGCCCACAATCGCCAAACAGCCAACCGTTAGCCCTCTCGCCCACCATCGCCAACCAGCCAACCGTAAACCCTCCCGCCCACCATCGCCAACCAGCCAACCGTTTGCCCTCCCACCCACCATCGCCAACCAGCCATCCTTAAGCCCTCCCTCTCGCCTTCTCCAACCAGCCATCCGTTTGCCCACCAGCCCGCCATCACCAACCACCCAACCGATTGCCCACCCGCCACCATCCCCAGCCACCCAACAGATTGCTCACCATCGCCAAGGAGCCAACACAGGACAATTCCACTTTCCGAACCCTCCCACCAACCAACTCTAAACCCAGCCGGGTTGTTAATTAAACAAAGACAGATCGCGACCGCGTCACATCAAATCATGCATCGAGTTTCCACATCGATAAAAACAAGCCACTTCACAGTCATTAAAGACACATGCACCTTTTTCTCTCCACTTCCACACTCGCCGCACGATTTCAACACATGATTAATAATGCCACCTTCTTAATTGTTAACTACATTATAGGATTGCGTGTTCAGGATCATTATAACAGCGATGAAACATATTGATCGAAATCTCGAACCACAACGCAAACGCGCAACGCAATTTCCTGCACTTTTTGTTTTGTTACATTCCTTAGGCACTACATTAAAGATTTTGCACTAATACTTAGCTCTAGTATATGTAGGACGTATATTGTGATATATATAAATTGAGAGTCTCGTTTTTGAGAAAATAGTTACCAAAATTCCAATTGAACAAATATCAGTTGTTCTCTTCCAGTAATTCCAGTTGCGATACGTCTTAAGATGCCGACATACTATTATATAATTGTGTATTAACGATTGTTCTATTAGTTATAATTTCATAAAATGATGTTGAAAATATGAAAAATAAACGAAACCAACCAACCAACCAATGTCCCTCCCGCCCACCATCGCCAACAAGCCAACCGTTAGCCCTCCCGCCCACCATCGCCAACCAGCCAACCGTAAACCCTCCCGCCCACCATCGCCAACCAGCCAACCCTTTGCCCTCCCACCCACCATCGCCAACCAGCCTTTTCTTAAGCCCTCTTTCCCGCCTTCACCAAACAGCCATCCGTTTGCCCGCCAGCCCGCCAACACCAACCACCCAACCGATTGCCCACCCGCCACCATCACCAACCACCGAACAGATTGCTCACCATCGCCAAGGAGCCAACACAGGACAATTCCAACTTCCGAACCCTCCCACCAACCAACTCTAAACCCAGCCGGGTTGTTAATTAAACAAAGACAGATCGCGACCGCGTCACATCAAATCATGCATCGAGTTTCCACAACGATAAAAACAAGCCACTTGACAGTCATTAAAGACACATGCACCTTTTTTTCTCCACTTCCACACTCGCCGCACGATTTCAACACACGACTAATAATACCACCTTCTTAATTGTTAACTACATTATAGGATTGCGAGTTCAGGATCATTATAACAGCGATGTAAGATATTGTTCGAAATCTCGAACCACAACGCAAACGTGCAACGCAATTTCCTGCACTCTTTGTTTTGTTACATTCCTTAGGCACTACATTTAAGATCTTGCACTAATACTTAGCTCTAGTATATGTAGGACGTATATTGTGATATATATAAATTGAGAGTCTCGTTTTTGAGAAAATAGTTACCAAAATTCCAATTGAACAAATATCAGTTGTTCTCTTCCAGTTTTTCCAGTTGCGATACGTCTTAAGATGCCGACATACTATTATATAATTGTGTATTACCGATTGTTCTATTAGTTATAATTTCATAAAATGATGTTGAAGATATGAAAAATAAACGAAACCAACCAACCAACCAATGTCCCTCCAGTCCACCATCGCCAACCAGCCAACCGTTAGCCCTCCCGCCCACCATCGCCAACCAGCCAACCGTAAACCCTCCCGCCCACCATCGCCAACCAGCCAACCGTTTGCCCTCCCACCCACCATCGCCAACCAGCCATCCTTAAGCCCTCCCTCCCGCCTTCTCCAACCATCCATCCGTTTGCCCACCAGCCCGCCATCACCAACCACCCAACCTATTGCCCACCCGCCACCATCACCAACCACCCAACAGATTGCTCACCATCGCCAAGGAGCCAACACAGGACAATTCCACCTTCCGAACCCTCCCACCAACCAACTCTAAACCCAGCCGGGTTGTTAACTAAACAAAGACAGATCGCGACCGCGTCACATCAAATCATGCATCGAGTTTCCACAACGATAAAAACAAACCACTTCACAGTCATTAAAGACACATGAACCTTTTACTCTCCACTTCCACACTCGCCGCACGATTTCAAAACACGATTAATAATACCACCTTCTCAATTGTTAACTACATTATAGGATTGCGTGTTCAGGATCATTATAACAGCGATGAAAGATATTGTTCGAAATCTCGAACCACAACGCAAACGCGAAACACAATTTCCGGCACTCTTTGTTTTGTTACATTCCTTAGGCACTACATTTAAGATCTTGCACTAATACTTAGCTCTAGTATATGTATGACGTATATTGTGATATATATAAATTGAGAGTCTCGTTTTTGAGAAAATAGTTACCAAAATTCCAATTGAACAAATATCAGTTGTTCTCTTCCAGTAATTCCAGTTGCGATACGTCTTAAGATGCCGACATACTATTATATAATTGTGTATTAACGATTGTTCTATTAGTTATAATTTCATAAAATGATGTTGAAAATATGAAAAATAAACGAAACCAACCAACCAACCAATGTCCCTCCCGCCCACCATCGCCAACCAGCCAACCGTTAGCCCTCCCGCCCACCATCGCCAACCAGCCAACCGTAAACCCTCCCGCCCACCATCGCCAACCAGCCAACCCTTTGCCCTCCCACCCACCATCGCCAACTAGCCATCCTTAAGCCCTCTTTCCCGCCTTCTCCAAACAGCCATCCGTTTGCCCGCCAGCCCGCCAACACCAACCACCCAACCGATTGCCCACCCGCCACCATCACCAACCACCCAACAGATTGCTCACCATCGCCAAGGAGCCAACACAGGACAATTCCACCTTCCGAACCCTCCCACCAACCAACTCTAAACCCAGCCGGGTTGTTAACTAAACAAAGACAGATCGCGACCGCGTCACATCAAATCATGCATCGAGTTTCCACAACGATAAAAACAAGCCACTTGACAGTCATTAAAGACACATGCACCTTTTTCTCTCCACTTCCACACTCGCCGCACGATTTCAACACACGACTAATAATACCACCTTCTTAATTGTTAACTACATTATAGGATGGCGAGTTCAGGATCATTATAACAGCGATGTAAGATATTGTTCGAAATCTCGAACCACAACGCAAACGCGCAACGCAATTTCCTGCACTCTTTGTTTTGTTACATTCCTTAGGCACTACATTTAAAATCTTGCACTAATATTTAGCTCTAGTATATGTAGGACGTATATTGTGGTATATATAAATTGAGAGTCTCGTTTTTGAGAAAATAGTTACCAAAATTCCAATTAAACAAATATCAGTTGTTCTCTTCCAGTATTTCCAGTTGCGATACGTCTTAAGATGCCGACATACTATTATATAATTGTGTATTACCGATTGTTCTATTAGTTATAATTTCATAAAATGATGTTGAAAATATGAAAAATAAACGAAACCAACCAACCAACCAATGTCCCTTCCGCCCACCATCGCCAAACAGCCAACCGTTAGCCCTCCCGCCCACCATCGCCAACCAGCCAACCGTAAACCCTCCCGCCCACCATCGCCAACCAGCCAACCGTTTGCCCTCCCACACACCATCGCCAACCAGCCATCCTTAAGCCCTCCCTCCCGCCTTCTCCAACCAGCCATCCGTTTGCCCACCAGCCCGCCATCACCAACCACCCAATCGATTGCCCACCCGCCACCATCACCAACCACCCAACCGATTGCTCACCATCGCCAAGGAGCCAACACAGGACAATTCCACCTTCCGATCCCTCCCACCAACCAACTCTAAGCCCAGCCGGGTTGTTAATTAAACAAAGACAGATTGCGACCGCGTCACATCAAATCTTGCATCGAGTTTCCACAACGATAAAAACAAGCCACTTCACAGTCATTAAAGACACGTGCACCTTTTTCTCTCCACTTCCACCCTCGCCGCACAATTTCAACAAACGATTAATAATACCACCTTTTTAATTGTTAACTACATTATAGGATTGTTTGTTCAGGATCATTATAACAGCGATGAAAATATTGTACGAAATCTCGAACCACAACGCAAACGCGCAACGCAATTACCTGACTCTGTGTTTTTGTTACATTCCTTAGGCACTACATTTAAGATCTTGCACTAATACTTAGCTCTAGTATATGTATGATGTATATTGTGATATATATAAAAAGAGAGTCTCGTTTTGGGAAAATAGTTACCAAAATTCCAATTGAACAAATATCGGTTGTTCTCTTCCAGTATTTCCAGTCTTAAGATGCCGACATACTATTATATAATTGTGTATTACCGATTGTTCTATTAGTTATAATTTCATAAAATGATGTTGAAAATATGAAAAATAAACGAAACCAACCTACCAAACGATGTCCCTCCCGCCCACAATCGCCAACCAGCCAACCGTTAGCCCTCCCGCCCACCATCGCCAACCAGCCAACCTTAAACCCTCTCGCCCACCATCGCCAACCAGCCAACCGTTAGCCCTCCCGCCCACCATCGCCAACCAGCCAACCGTAAACCCTCCCGCCCACCATCGCCAACCAGCCAACCGTTTGCTCTCCCACCCACCATCGCCAACCAGTCATCCTTAAGCCCTCCCTCCCGCCTTCAACAACCAGCCTTCCGTTTGCCCACCAGCCCGCCATCACCAACCACCCAACCGATTGCCCACCCGCCCACAATCACCAACCACCCAACAGATTGCTCACCATCGCCAAGGTGCCAACACAGGACAATTCCATCTTCCCAACCCTCCCACCAGCCAACTCTAAACCCAGCCGGGTTGTTAATTACACAAAGACAGATCGCGACGGCGTCACATCAAATCATGCATCGAGTTTCCACAACGATAAAAACAAGCCACTTCACAGTCATTAAAGACACATGCACCTTTTTCTCTCCACTTCCACACTCGCCGCACGATTTCAACACACGATTAATAATACCACCTTCTTAATTGTTAACTACATTATAGGATTGCGTGTTCAGGATCATTATAACAGCGATGAAAGATATTGTTCGAAATCTCGAACCACAACGCAAACGCGCAACGCAATTTCCTGCACTCTTTGTTTTGTTACATTCCTTAGGCACTACATTTAAGATCTTGCACTAATACTTAGCTCTAGTATATGTAGGACGTATATTGTGATATATATAAATTGAGAGTCTCGTTTTTGAGAAAACAGTTACCAAAATTCCAATTGAACAAATATCAGTTGTTCTCTTCCAGTATTTCATGTTGCGATACGTCTTAAGATGCCGACATACTATTATATAATTGTGTATTACCGATTGTTCTATTAGTTATAATTTCATAAAATGATGTTGAAAATATGAAAAATAAACGAAACCAACCAACCAACCAATGTCCCTCCCGTCCACCATCGCCAACCAGCCAACCGTTAGCCCTCCCGCCCACCATCGCCAACCAGCCAACCGTAAACCCTCCCGCCCACCATCGCCAACCAGCCAACCGTTTGCCCTCCCACCCACCATCGCCAACCAGCCATCCTTAAGCCCTCCCTCAAGCCTTCTCCAACCAGCCATCCGTTTGCCCACCAGCCCGCCATCACCAACCACCCAACCGATTGCCTACCCGCCACCATCACCAACCACCCAACAGATTGCTCACCATCGCCAAGGAGCCAACACAGGACAATTCCACCTTCCGAACACTCCCACCAACCAACTCTAAACCCAGCCGGGTTGTTAATTAAACAAAGACAGATCGCGACCGCGTCACATCAAATCATGGATCGAGTTTCCACAACGATAAAAACAAGCCACATCACAGTCATTAAAGACACATGCACCTTTTTCTCTCCACTTCCACACTCGCCGCACGATTTCAACACACGATTAATAATACCACCTTCTTAATTGTTAACTACATTATAGGATTGCGTGTTCAGGATCATTATAACAGCGATGAAAGATATTGTTCGAAATCTCGAACCACAACGCAAACGCGCAACGCAATTTCCTGCACTCTTTGTTTTGTTACATTCCTTAGGCACTACATTTAAGATCTTGCACTAATACTTAGCTCTAGTATATGTAGGACGTATATTGTGATATATATAAATTGAGAGTCTCGTTTTTGAGAAAATAGTTACCAAAATTCCAATTGAACAAATATCAGTTGTTCTCTTCCAGTATTTCCAGTTGCGATACGTCTTAAGATGCCGACATACTATTATATAATTGTGTATTACCGATTGTTCTATTAGTTATAATTTCATAAAATGATGTTGAAGATATGAAAAATAAACGAAACCAACCAACCAACCAATGTCCCTCCCGTCCACCATCGCCAACCAGCCAACCGTTAGCCCTCCCGCCCACCATCGCCAACCAGCCAACCGTAAACCCTCCCGCCCACCATCGCCAACCAGCCAACCGTTTGCCCTCCCACCCACCATCGCCAACCAGCCATCCTTAAGCCCTCCCTCCCGCCTTCTCCAACCATCCATCCGTTTGCCCACCAGCCCGCCATCACCAACCACCCAACCGATTGCCCACCCGCCACCATCACCAACCACCCAACAGATTGCTCACCATCGCCAAGGAGCCAACACAGGACAATTCCACCTTCCGAACCCTCCCACCAACCAACTCTAAACCCAGCCGGGTTGTTAACTAAACAAAGACAGATCGCGACCGCGTCACATCAAATCATGCATCGAGTTTCCACAACGATAAAAACAAACCACTTCACAGTCATTAAAGACACATGAACCTTTTACTCTCCACTTCCACACTCGCCGCACGATTTCAAAACACGATTAATAATACCACCTTCTCAATTGTTAACTACATTATAGGATTGCGTGTTCAGGATCATTATAACAGCGATGAAAGATATTGTTCGAAATCTCGAACCACAACGCAAACGCGAAACACAATTTCCGGCACTCTTTGTTTTGTTACATTCCTTAGGCACTACATTTAAGATCTTGCACTAATACTTAGCTCTAGTATATGTATGACGTATATTGTGATATATATAAATTGAGAGTCTCGTTTTTTGAGAAAATAGTTACCAAAATTCCAATTGAACAAATATCAGTTGTTCTCTTCCAGTAATTCCAGTTGCGATACGTCTTAAGATGCCGACATACTATTATATAATTGTGTATTACCGATTGTTCTATTAGTTATAATTTCATAAAATGATGTTGAAAATATGAAAAATAAACGAAACCAACCAACCAACCAATGTCCCTCCCGCCCACCATCGCCAACCAGCCAACCGTTAGCCCTCCCGCCCACCATCGCCAACCAGCCAACCGTAAACCCTCCCGCCCACCATCGCCAACCAGCCAACCGTTTGCCCTCCCACCCACCATCGCCAACCAGCCATCCTTAAGCCCTCTTTCCCGCCTTCTCCAAACAGCCATCCGTTTGCCCGCCAGCCCGCCAACACCAACCACCCAACCGATTGCCCACCCGCCACCATCACCAACCACCCAACAGATTGCTCACCATCGCCAAGGAGCCAACACAGGACAATTCCAACTTCCGAACCCTCCCACCAACCAACTCTAAACCCAGCCGGGTTGTTAATTAAACAAAGACAGATCGCGACCGCGTCACATCAAATCATGCATCGAGTTTCCACAACAATAAAAACAAGCCACTTGACAGTCATTAAAGACACATGCACCTTTTTCTCTCCACTTCCACACTCGCCGCACGATTTCAACACACGACTAATAATACCACCTTCTTAATTGGTAACTACATTATAGGATTGCGAGTTCAGGATCATTATAACAGCGATGTAAGATATTGTTCGAAATCTCGAACCACAACGCAAACGCGCAACGCAATTTCCTGCACTCTTTGTTTTGTTACATTCCTTAGGCACTACATTTAAAATCTTGCACTAATATTTAGCTCTAGTATATGTAGGACGTATATTGTGGTATATATAAATTGAGAGTCTCGTTTTTGAGAAAATAGTTACCAAAATTCCAATTAAACAAATATCAGTTGTTCTCTTCCAGTATTTCCAGTTGCGATACGTCTTAAGATGCCGACATACTATTATATAATTGTGTATTACCGATTGTTCTATTAGTTATAATTTCATAAAATGATGTTGAAAATATGAAAAATAAACGAAACCAACCAACCAACCAATGTCCCTCCCGTCCACCATCGCCAACCAGCCAACCGTTAGCCCTCCCGCCCACCATCGCCAACCAGCCAACCGTAAACCCTCCCGCCCACCATCGCCAACCAGCCAACCGTTTGCCCTCCCACCCACCATCGCCAACCAGCCATCCTTAAGCCCCCCCTCAAGCCTTCTCCAACCAGCCATCCGTTTGCCCACCAGCCCGCGATCACCAACCACCCAACCGATTGCCTACCCGCCACCATCACCAACCACCCAACAGATTGCTCACCATCGCCAAGGAGCCAACACAGGACAATTCCACCTTCCGAACACTCCCACCAACCAACTCTAAACCCAGCCGGGTTGTTAATTAAACAAAGACAGATCGCGACCGCGTCACATCAAATCATGGATCGAGTTTCCACAACGATAAAAACAAGCCACATCACAGTCATTAAAGACACATGCACCTTTTTCTCTCCACTTCCACACTCGCCGCACGATTTCAACACACGATTAATAATACCACCTTCTTAGTTGTTAACTACATTATAGGATTGCGTGTTCAGGATCATTATAACAGCGATGAAAGATATTGTTCGAAATCTCGAACCACAACGCAAACGCGCAACGCAATTTCCTGCACTCTTTGTTTTGTTACATTCCTTAGGCACTACATTTAAGATCTTGCACTAATACTTAGCTCTAGTATATGTAGGACGTATATTGTGATATATATAAATTGAGAGTCTCGTTTTTGAGAAAATAGTTACCAAAATTCCAATTGAACAAATATCAGTTGTTCTCTTCCAGTATTTCCAGTTGCGATACGTCTTAAGATGCCGACATACTATTATATAATTGTGTATTACCGATTGTTCTATTAGTTATAATTTCATAAAATGATGTTGAAGATATGAAAAATAAACGAAACCAACCAACCAACCAATGTCCCTCCCGTCCACCATCGCCAACCAGCCAACCGTTAGCCCTCCCGCCCACCATCGCCAACCAGCCAACCGTAAACCCTCCCGCCCACCATCGCCAACCAGCCAACCGTTTGCCCTCCCACCCACCATCGCCAACCAGCCATCCTTAAGCCCTCCCTCCCGCCTTCTCCAACCATCCATCCGTTTGCCCACCAGCCCGCCATCACCAACCACCCAACCGATTGCCCACCCGCCACCATCACCAACCACCCAACAGATTGCTCACCATCGCCAAGGAGCCAACACAGGACAATTCCACCTTCCGAACCCTCCCACCAACCAACTCTAAACCCAGCCGTGTTGTTAACTAAACAAAGACAGATCGCGACCGCGTCACATCAAATCATGCATCGAGTTTCCACAACGATAAAAACAAACCACTTCACAGTCATTAAAGACACATGAACCTTTTACTCTCCACTTCCACACTCGCCGCACGATTTCAAAACACGATTAATAATACCACCTTCTCAATTGTTAACTACATTATAGGATTGCGTGTTCAGGATCATTATAACAGCGATGAAAGATATTGTTCGAAATCTCGAACCACAACGCAAACGCGAAACACAATTTCCGGCACTCTTTGTTTTGTTACATTCCTTAGGCACTACATTTAAGATCTTGCACTAATACTTAGCTCTAGTATATGTATGACGTATATTGTGATATATATAAATTGAGAGTCTCGTTTTTGATAAAATAGTTACCAAAATTCCAATTGAACAAATATCAGTTGTTCTCTTCCAGTAATTCCAGTTGCGATACGTCTTAAGATGCCGACATACTATTATATAATTGTGTATTAACGATTGTTCTATTAGTTATAATTTCATAAAATGATGTTGAAAATATGAAAAATAAACGAAACCAACCAACCAACCAATGTCCCTCCCGCCCACCATCGCCAACCAGCCAACCGTTAGCCCTCCCGCCCACCATCGCCAACCAGCCAACCGTAAACCCTCCCGCCCACCATCGCCAACCAGCCAACCCTTTGCCCTCCCACCCACCATCGCCAACCAGCCATCCTTAAGCCCTCTTTCCCGCCTTCTCCAAACAGCCATCCGTTTGCCCGCCAGCCCGCCAACACCAACCACCCAACCGATTGCCCACCCGCCACCATCACCAACCACCCAACAGATTGCTCACCATCGCCAAGGAGCCAACACAGGACAATTCCAACTTCCGAACCCTCCCACCAACCAACTCTAAACCCAGCCGGGTTGTTAATTAAACAAAGACAGATCGCGACCGCGTCACATCAAATCATGCATCGAGTTTCCACAACGATAAAAACAAGCCACATCACAGTCATTAAAGACACATGCGCCTTTTTCTCTCCACTTCCACACTCGCCGCACGATTTCAACACACGATTAATAATACCACATTCTTAATTGTTAACTACATTATAGGATTGCGTGTTCAGGATCATTATATCAGCGATGAAAGATATTGTTCGAAATCTCGAACCACAACGCAAACGTGCAACGCAATTTCCTGCACTCTTTGTTTTGTTACATTCCTTAGGCACTACATTTAAGATCTTGCACTAATACTTAGCTCTAGTATATGTAGGACGTATATTGTGATATATATAAATTGAGAGTCTCGTTTTTGAGAAAATAGTTACCAAAATTCCAATTGAACAAATATCAGTTGTTCTCTTCCAGTATTTCATGTTGCGATACGTCTTAAGATGCCGACATACTATTATATAATTGTGTATTACCGATTGTTCTATTAGTTATAATTTCATAAAATGATGTTGAAAATATGAAAAATAAACGAAACCAACCAACCAACCAATGTCCCTCCCGTCCACCATCGCCAACCAGCCAACCGTTAGCCCTCCCGCCCACCATCGCCAACCAGCCAACCGTAAACCCTCCCGCCCACCATCGCCAACCAGCCAACCGTTTGCCCTCCCACCCACCATCGCCAACCAGCCATCCTTAAGCCCTCCCTCAAGCCTTCTCCAACCAGCCATCCGTTTGCCCGCCAGCCCGCCATCACCAACCACCCAACCGATTGCCCACCCGCCACCATCACCAACCACCCAACAGATTGCTCACCATCGCCAAGGAGCCAACACAGGACAATTCCACCTTCCGAACCCTCCCACCAACCAACTCTAAACCCAGCCGGGTTGTTAACTAAACAAAGACAGATCGCGACCGCGTCACATCAAATCATGCATCGAGTTTCCACAACGATAAAAACAAACCACTTCACAGTCATTAAAGACACATGAACCTTTTACTCTCCACTTCCACACTCGCCGCACGATTTCAAAACACGATTAATAATACCACCTTCTCAATTGTTAACTACATTATAGGATTGCGTGTTCAGGATCATTATAACAGCGATGAAAGATATTGTTCGAAATCTCGAACCACAACGCAAACGCGAAACACAATTTCCGGCACTCTTTGTTTTGTTACATTCCTTAGGCACTACATTTAAGATCTTGCACTAATACTTAGCTCTAGTATATGTATGACGTATATTGTGATATATATAAATTGAGAGTCTCGTTTTTGAGAAAATAGTTACCAAAATTCCAATTGAACAAATATCAGTTGTTCTCTTCCAGTAATTCCAGTTGCGATACGTCTTAAGATGCCGACATACTATTATATAATTGTGTATTAACGATTGTTCTATTAGTTATAATTTCATAAAATGATGTTGAAAATATGAAAAATAAACGAAACCAACCAACCAACCAATGTCCCTCCCGCCCACCATCGCCAACCAGCCAACCGTTAGCCCTCCCGCCCACCATCGCCAACCAGCCAACCGTAAACCCTCCCGCCCACCATCGCCAACCAGCCAACCGTTTGCCCTCCCACCCACCATCGCCAACCAGCCATCCTTAAGCCCTCTTTCCCGCCTTCTCCAAACAGCCATCCGTTTGCCCGCCAGCCCGCCAACACCAACCACCCAACCGATTGCCCACCCGCCACCATCACCAACCACCCAACAGATTGCTCACCATCGCCAAGGAGCCAACACAGGACAATTCCAACTTCCGAACCCTCCCACCAACCAACTCTAAACCCAGCCGGGTTGTTAATTAAACAAAGACAGATCGCGACCGCGTCACATCAAATCATGCATCGAGTTTCCACAACGATAAAAACAAGCCACTTGACAGTCATTAAAGACACATGCACCTTTTTCTCTCCACTTCCACACTCGCCGCACGATTTCAACACACGACTAATAATACCACCTTCTTAATTGGTAACTACATTATAGGATTGCGAGTTCAGGATCATTATAACAGCGATGTAAGATATTGTTCGAAATCTCGAACCACAACGCAAACGCGCAACGCAATTTCCTGCACTCTTTGTTTTGTTACATTCCTTAGGCACTACATTTAAAATCTTGCACTAATATTTAGCTCTAGTATATGTAGGACGTATATTGTGGTATATATAAATTGAGAGTCTCGTTTTTGAGAAAATAGTTACCAAAATTCCAATTAAACAAATATCAGTTGTTCTCTTCCAGTATTTCCAGTTGCGATACGTCTTAAGATGCCGACATACTATTATATAATTGTGTATTACCGATTGTTCTATTAGTTATAATTTCATAAAATGATGTTGAAAATATGAAAAATAAACGAAACCAACCAACCAACCAATGTCCCTCCCGTCCACCATCGCCAACCAGCCAACCGTTAGCCCTCCCGCCCACCATCGCCAACCAGCCAACCGTAAACCCTCCCGCCCACCATCGCCAACCAGCCAACCGTTTGCCCTCCCACCCACCATCGCCAACCAGCCATCCTTAAGCCCTCCCTCAAGCCTTCTCCAACCAGCCATCCGTTTGCCCACCAGCCCGCCATCACCAACCACCCAACCGATTGCCTACCCGCCACCATCACCAACCACCCAACAGATTGCTCACCATCGCCAAGGAGCCAACACAGGACAATTCCACCTTCCGAACACTCCCATCAACCAACTCTAAACCCAGCCGGGTTGTTAATTAAACAAAGACAGATCGCGACCGCGTCACATCAAATCATGGATCGAGTTTCCACAACGATAAAAACAAGCCACATCACAGTCATTAAAGACACATGCACCTTTTTCTCTCCACTTCCACACTCGCCGCACGATTTCAACACATGATTAATAATACCACCTTCTTAATTGTTAACTACATTATAGGATTGCGTGTTCAGGATCATTATAACAGCGATGAAAGATATTGTTCGAAATCTCGAACCACAACGCAAACGCGCAACGCAATTTCCTGCACTCTTTGTTTTGTTACATTCCTTAGGCACTACATTTAAGATCTTGCACTAATACTTAGCTCTAGTATATGTATGACGTATATTGTGATATATATAAATTGAGAGTCTCGTTTTTGATAAAATAGTTACCAAAATTCCAATTGAACAAATATCAGTTGTTCTCTTCCAGTAATTCCAGTTGCGATACGTCTTAAGATGCCGACATACTATTATATAATTGTGATTAACGATTGTTCTATTAGTTATAATTTCATAAAATGATGTTGAAAATATGAAAAATAAACGAAACCAACCAACCAACCAATGTCTCTCCCGCCCACCATCGCCAACCAGCCAACCGTTAGCCCTCCCGCCCACCATCGCCAACCAGCCAACCGTAAACCCTCCCGCCCACCATCGCCAACCAGCCAACCCTTTGCCCTCCCACCCACCATCGCCAACCAACCATCCTTAAGCCCTCTTTCCCGCCTTCTCCAAACAGCCATCCGTTTGCCCGCCAGCCCGCCAACACCAACCACCCAACCGATTGCCCACCCGCCACCATCACCAACCACCCAACAGATTGCTCACCATCGCCAAGGAGCCAACACAGGACAATTCCACCTTCCGAACCCTCCCACCAACCAACTCTAAACCCAGCCGGGTTGTTAATTAAACAAAGACAGATCGCGACCGCGTCACATCAAATCATGCATCGAGTTTCCACAACGATAAAAACAAGCCACTTGACAGTCATTAAAGACACATGCACCTTTTTCTCTCCACTTCCACACTCGCCGCACGATTTCAACACACGACTAATAATACCACCTTCTTAATTGTTAACTACATTATAGGATTGCGAGTTCAGGATCATTATAACAGCGATGTAAGATATTGTTCGAAATCTCGAACCACAACGCAAACGCGCAACGCAATTTCCTGCACTCTTTGTTTTGTTACATTCCTTAGGCACTACATTTAAAATCTTGCACTAATATTTAGCTCTAGTATATGTAGGACGTATATTGTGGTATATATAAATTGAGAGTCTCGTTTTTGAGAAAATAGTTACCAAAATTCCAATTAAACAAATATCAGTTGTTCTCTTCCAGTATTTCCAGTTGCGATACGTCTTAAGATGCCGACATACTATTATATAATTGTGTATTACCGATTGTTCTATTAGTTATAATTTCATAAAATGATGTTGAAAATATGAAAAATAAACGAAACCAACCAACCAACCAATGTCCCTTCCGCCCACCATCGCCAAACAGCCAACCGTTAGCCCTCCCGCCCACCATCGCCAACCAGCCAACCGTAAACCCTCCCGCCCACCATCGCCAACCAGCCAACCGTTTGCCCTCCCACCCACCATCGCCAACCAGCCATCCTTAAGCCCTCTTTCCCGCCTTCTCCAAACAGCCATCCGTTTGCCCGCCAGCCCGCCAACACCAACCACCCAACCGATTGCCCACCCGCCACCATCACCAACCACCCAACAGATTGCTCACCATCGCCAAGGAGCCAACACAGGACAATTCCAACTTCCGAACCCTCCCACCAACCAACTCTAAACCCAGCCGGGTTGTTAATTAAACAAAGACAGATCGCGACCGCGTCACATCAAATCATGCATCGAGTTTCCACAACAATAAAAACAAGCCACTTGACAGTCATTAAAGACACATGCACCTTTTTCTCTCCACTTCCACACTCGCCGCACGATTTCAACACACGACTAATAATACCACCTTCTTAATTGGTAACTACATTATAGGATTGCGAGTTCAGGATCATTATAACAGCGATGTAAGATATTGTTCGAAATCTCGAACCACAACGCAAACGCGCAACGCAATTTCCTGCACTCTTTGTTTTGTTACATTCCTTAGGCACTACATTTAAAATCTTGCACTAATATTTAGCTCTAGTATATGTAGGACGTATATTGTGGTATATATAAATTGAGAGTCTCGTTTTT
Source organism: Lepisma saccharinum (assembly GCF_977018435.1). Taxonomy (NCBI): domain Eukaryota; kingdom Metazoa; phylum Arthropoda; class Insecta; order Zygentoma; family Lepismatidae; genus Lepisma; species Lepisma saccharinum. The sequence continues at coordinate 61,834,204 of NC_139246.1, read as the reverse complement.
GAGAAAATAGTTACCAAAATTCCAATTAAACAAATATCAGTTGTTCTCTTCCAGTATTTCCAGTTGCGATACGTCTTAAGATGCCGACATACTATTATATAATTGTGTATTACCGATTGTTCTATTAGTTATAATTTCATAAAATGATGTTGAAAATATGAAAAATAAACGAAACCAACCAACCAACCAATGTCCCTCCCGTCCACCATCGCCAACCAGCCAACCGTTAGCCCTCCCGCCCACCATCGCCAACCAGCCAACCGTAAACCCTCCCGCCCACCATCGCCAACCAGCCAACCGTTTGCCCTCCCACCCACCATCGCCAACCAGCCATCCTTAAGCCCCCCCTCAAGCCTTCTCCAACCAGCCATCCGTTTGCCCACCAGCCCGCGATCACCAACCACCCAACCGATTGCCTACCCGCCACCATCACCAACCACCCAACAGATTGCTCACCATCGCCAAGGAGCCAACACAGGACAATTCCACCTTCCGAACACTCCCACCAACCAACTCTAAACCCAGCCGGGTTGTTAATTAAACAAAGACAGATCGCGACCGCGTCACATCAAATCATGGATCGAGTTTCCACAACGATAAAAACAAGCCACATCACAGTCATTAAAGACACATGCACCTTTTTCTCTCCACTTCCACACTCGCCGCACGATTTCAACACACGATTAATAATACCACCTTCTTAATTGTTAACTACATTATAGGATTGCGTGTTCAGGATCATTATAACAGCGATGAAAGATATTGTTCGAAATCTCGAACCACAACGCAAACGCGCAACGCAATTTCCTGCACTCTTTGTTTTGTTACATTCCTTAGGCACTACATTTAAGATCTTGCACTAATACTTAGCTCTAGTATATGTAGGACGTATATTGTGATATATATAAATTGAGAGTCTCGTTTTTGAGAAAATAGTTACCAAAATTCCAATTGAACAAATATCAGTTGTTCTCTTCCAGTATTTCCAGTTGCGATACGTCTTAAGATGCCGACATACTATTATATAATTGTGTATTACCGATTGTTCTATTAGTTATAATTTCATAAAATGATGTTGAAGATATGAAAAATAAACGAAACCAACCAACCAACCAATGTCCCTCCCGTCCACCATCGCCAACCAGCCAACCGTTAGCCCTCCCGCCCACCATCGCCAACCAGCCAACCGTAAACCCTCCCGCCCACCATCGCCAACCAGCCAACCGTTTGCCCTCCCACCCACCATCGCCAACCAGCCATCCTTAAGCCCTCCCTCCCGCCTTCTCCAACCATCCATCCGTTTGCCCACCAGCCCGCCATCACCAACCACCCAACCGATTGCCCACCCGCCACCATCACCAACCACCCAACAGATTGCTCACCATCGCCAAGGAGCCAACACAGGACAATTCCACCTTCCGAACCCTCCCACCAACCAACTCTAAACCCAGCCGTGTTGTTAACTAAACAAAGACAGATCGCGACCGCGTCACATCAAATCATGCATCGAGTTTCCACAACGATAAAAACAAACCACTTCACAGTCATTAAAGACACATGAACCTTTTACTCTCCACTTCCACACTCGCCGCACGATTTCAAAACACGATTAATAATACCACCTTCTCAATTGTTAACTACATTATAGGATTGCGTGTTCAGGATCATTATAACAGCGATGAAAGATATTGTTCGAAATCTCGAACCACAACGCAAACGCGAAACACAATTTCCGGCACTCTTTGTTTTGTTACATTCCTTAGGCACTACATTTAAGATCTTGCACTAATACTTAGCTCTAGTATATGTATGACGTATATTGTGATATATATAAATTGAGAGTCTCGTTTTTGATAAAATAGTTACCAAAATTCCAATTGAACAAATATCAGTTGTTCTCTTCCAGTAATTCCAGTTGCGATACGTCTTAAGATGCCGACATACTATTATATAATTGTGTATTAACGATTGTTCTATTAGTTATAATTTCATAAAATGATGTTGAAAATATGAAAAATAAACGAAACCAACCAACCAACCAATGTCCCTCCCGCCCACCATCGCCAACCAGCCAACCGTTAGCCCTCCCGCCCACCATCGCCAACCAGCCAACCGTAAACCCTCCCGCCCACCATCGCCAACCAGCCAACCCTTTGCCCTCCCACCCACCATCGCCAACCAGCCATCCTTAAGCCCTCTTTCCCGCCTTCTCCAAACAGCCATCCGTTTGCCCGCCAGCCCGCCAACACCAACCACCCAACCGATTGCCCACCCGCCACCATCACCAACCACCCAACAGATTGCTCACCATCGCCAAGGAGCCAACACAGGACAATTCCAACTTCCGAACCCTCCCACCAACCAACTCTAAACCCAGCCGGGTTGTTAATTAAACAAAGACAGATCGCGACCGCGTCACATCAAATCATGCATCGAGTTTCCACAACGATAAAAACAAGCCACATCACAGTCATTAAAGACACATGCGCCTTTTTCTCTCCACTTCCACACTCGCCGCACGATTTCAACACACGATTAATAATACCACATTCTTAATTGTTAACTACATTATAGGATTGCGTGTTCAGGATCATTATATCAGCGATGAAAGATATTGTTCGAAATCTCGAACCACAACGCAAACGTGCAACGCAATTTCCTGCACTCTTTGTTTTGTTACATTCCTTAGGCACTACATTTAAGATCTTGCACTAATACTTAGCTCTAGTATATGTAGGACGTATATTGTGAAATATATAAATTGAGAGTCTCGTTTTTGAGAAAATAGTTACCAAAATTCCAATTGAACAAATATCAGTTGTTCTCTTCCAGTATTTCATGTTGCGATACGTCTTAAGATGCCGACATACTATTATATAATTGTGTATTACCGATTGTTCTATTAGTTATAATTTCATAAAATGATGTTGAAAATATGAAAAATAAACGAAACCAACCAACCAACCAATGTCCCTCCCGTCCACCATCGCCAACCAGCCAACCGTTAGCCCTCCCGCCCACCATCGCCAACCAGCCAACCGTAAACCCTCCCGCCCACCATCGCCAACCAGCCAACCGTTTGCCCTCCCACCCACCATCGCCAACCAGCCATCCTTAAGCCCTCCCTCAAGCCTTCTCCAACCAGCCATCCGTTTGCCCACCAGCCCGCCATCACCAACCACCCAACCGATTGCCTACCCGCCACCATCACCAACCACCCAACAGATTGCTCACCATCGCCAAGGAGCCAACACAGGACAATTCCACCTTCCGAACACTCCCACCAACCAACTCTAAACCCAGCCGGGTTGTTAATTAAACAAAGACAGATCGCGACCGCGTCACATCAAATCATGGATCGAGTTTCCACAACGATAAAAACAAGCCACATCACAGTCATTAAAGACACATGCACCTTTTTCTCTCCACTTCCACACTCGCCGCACGATTTCAACACACGATTAATAATACCACCTTCTTAATTGTTAACTACATTATAGGATTGCGTGTTCAGGATCATTATAACAGCGATGAAAGATATTGTTCGAAATCTCGAACCACAACGCAAACGCGCAACGCAATTTCCTGCACTCTTTGTTTTGTTACATTCCTTAGGCACTACATTTAAGATCTTGCACTAATACTTAGCTCTAGTATATGTAGGACGTATATTGTGATATATATAAATTGAGAGTCTCGTTTTTGAGAAAATAGTTACCAAAATTCCAATTGAACAAATATCAGTTGTTCTCTTCCAGTATTTCCAGTTGCGATACGTCTTAAGATGCCGACATACTATTATATAATTGTGTATTACCGATTGTTCTATTAGTTATAATTTCATAAAATGATGTTGAAGATATGAAAAATAAACGAAACCAACCAACCAACCAATGTCCCTCCCGTCCACCATCGCCAACCAGCCAACCGTTAGCCCTCCCGCCCACCATCGCCAACCAGCCAACCGTAAACCCTCCCGCCCACCATCGCCAACCAGCCAACCGTTTGCCCTCCCACCCACCATCGCCAACCAGCCATCCTTAAGCCCTCCCTCCCGCCTTCTCCAACCATCCATCCGTTTGCCCACCAGCCCGCCATCACCAACCACCCAACCGATTGCCCACCCGCCACCATCACCAACCACCCAACAGATTGCTCACCATCGCCAAGGAGCCAACACAGGACAATTCCACCTTCCGAACCCTCCCACCAACCAACTCTAAACCCAGCCGGGTTGTTAACTAAACAAAGACAGATCGCGACCGCGTCACATCAAATCATGCATCGAGTTTCCACAACGATAAAAACAAACCACTTCACAGTCATTAAAGACACATGAACCTTTTACTCTCCACTTCCACACTCGCCGCACGATTTCAAAACACGATTAATAATACCACCTTCTCAATTGTTAACTACATTATAGGATTGCGTGTTCAGGATCATTATAACAGCGATGAAAGATATTGTTCGAAATCTCGAACCACAACGCAAACGCGAAACACAATTTCCGGCACTCTTTGTTTTGTTACATTCCTTAGGCACTACATTTAAGATCTTGCACTAATACTTAGCTCTAGTATATGTATGACGTATATTGTGATATATATAAATTGAGAGTCTCGTTTTTGAGAAAATAGTTACCAAAATTCCAATTGAACAAATATCAGTTGTTCTCTTCCAGTAATTCCAGTTGCGATACGTCTTAAGATGCCGACATACTATTATATAATTGTGTATTAACGATTGTTCTATTAGTTATAATTTCATAAAATGATGTTGAAAATATGAAAAATAAACGAAACCAACCAACCAACCAATGTCCCTCCCGCCCACCATCGCCAACCAGCCAACCGTTAGCCCTCCCGCCCACCATCGCCAACCAGCCAACCGTAAACCCTCCCGCCCACCATCGCCAACCAGCCAACCGTTTGCCCTCCCACCCACCATCGCCAACCAGCCATCCTTAAGCCCTCTTTCCCGCCTTCTCCAAACAGCCATCCGTTTGCCCGCCAGCCCGCCAACACCAACCACCCAACCGATTGCCCACCCGCCACCATCACCAACCACCCAACAGATTGCTCACCATCGCCAAGGAGCCAACACAGGACAATTCCAACTTCCGAACCCTCCCACCAACCAACTCTAAACCCAGCCGGGTTGTTAATTAAACAAAGACAGATCGCGACCGCGTCACATCAAATCATGCATCGAGTTTCCACAACGATAAAAACAAGCCACTTGACAGTCATTAAAGACACATGCACCTTTTTCTCTCCACTTCCACACTCGCCGCACGATTTCAACACACGACTAATAATACCACCTTCTTAATTGGTAACTACATTATAGGATTGCGAGTTCAGGATCATTATAACAGCGATGTAAGATATTGTTCGAAATCTCGAACCACAACGCAAACGCGCAACGCAATTTCCTGCACTCTTTGTTTTGTTACATTCCTTAGGCACTACATTTAAAATCTTGCACTAATATTTAGCTCTAGTATATGTAGGACGTATATTGTGGTATATATAAATTGAGAGTCTCGTTTTTGAGAAAATAGTTACCAAAATTCCAATTAAACAAATATCAGTTGTTCTCTTCCAGTATTTCCAGTTGCGATACGTCTTAAGATGCCGACATACTATTATATAATTGTGTATTACCGATTGTTCTATTAGTTATAATTTCATAAAATGATGTTGAAAATATGAAAAATAAACGAAACCAACCAACCAACCAATGTCCCTCCCGTCCACCATCGCCAACCAGCCAACCGTTAGCCCTCCCGCCCACCATCGCCAACCAGCCAACCGTAAACCCTCCCGCCCACCATCGCCAACCAGCCAACCGTTTGCCCTCCCACCCACCATCGCCAACCAGCCATCCTTAAGCCCTCCCTCAAGCCTTCTCCAACCAGCCATCCGTTTGCACACCAGCCCGCCATCACCAACCACCCAATCGATTGCCCACCCGCCACCATCACCAACCACCCAACCGATTGCTCACCATCGCCAAGGAGCCAACACAGGACAATTCCACCTTCCGATCCCTCCCACCAACCAACTCTAAGCCCAGCCGGGTTGTTAATTAAACAAAGACAGATTGCGACCGCGTCACATCAAATCTTGCATCGAGTTTCCACAACGATAAAAACAAGCCACTTCACAGTCATTAAAGACACGTGCACCTTTTTCTCTCCACTTCCACCCTCGCCGCACAATTTCAACAAACGATTAATAATACCACCTTTTTAATTGTTAACTACATTATAGGATTGTTTGTTCAGGATCATTATAACAGCGATGAAAATATTGTACGAAATCTCGAACCACAACGCAAACGCGCAACGCAATTACCTGACTCTGTGTTTTTGTTACATTCCTTAGGCACTACATTTAAGATCTTGCACTAATACTTAGCTCTAGTATATGTATGATGTATATTGTGATATATATAAAAAGAGAGTCTCGTTTTGAGAAAATAGTTACCAAAATTCCAATTGAACAAATATCGGTTGTTCTCTTCCAGTATTTCCAGTCTTAAGATGCCGACATACTATTATATAATTGTGTATTACCGATTGTTCTATTAGTTATAATTTCATAAAATGATGTTGAAAATATGAAAAATAAACGAAACCAACCTACCAAACGATGTCCCTCCCGCCCACAATCGCCAACCAGCCAACCGTTAGCCCTCCCGCCCACCATCGCCAACCAGCCAACCTTAAACCCTCCCGCCCACCATCGCCAACCAGCCAACCGTTTGCCCTCCCACCCACCATCGCCAACCAGCCATCCTTAAGCCCTCCCTCCCGCCTTCTCCAACCAGCCATCCGTTTGCCCACCAGCCCGCCATCACCAACCACCCAACCGATTGCCCACCCGCCACCATCACCAACCACCCAACAGATTGCTCACCATCGCCAAGGAGCCAACACAGGACAATTCCACCTTCCAAACCCTCCCACCAACCAACTCTAAACCCAGCCGGGTTGTTAATTAAACAAAGACAAATCGCGACCGCGTCACATCAAATCATGCATCGAGTTTCCACAACGATAAAAACAAGCCATCTCACAGTCATTAAAGACACATGCACCTTTTTCTCTCCACTTCCACACTCGCCGCACGATTTCAACACACGATTAATAATACCACCTTCTTATTTGTTAACTACATTATAGGATTGCGTGTTCAGGATCATTATAACAGCGATGAAAGATATTGTTCGAAATCTCGAACCACAACGCAAACGCGCAACGCAATTTCCTGCACTCTTTGTTTTGGTACATTCCTTAGGCACTACATTTAAGATCTTGCACTAATACTTAGCTCTAGTATATGTAGGACGTATATTGAAATATATATAAATTGAGAGTCTCGTTTTTGAGAAAATAGTTATCAAAATTCCAATTGAACAAATATCAGTTGTTCTCTTCTAGTATTTCCAGTTGCGATATATCTTAAGATGCCGACATACTATTACATAATTGTGTATTACCGATTGTTCTATTAGTTATAATTTCATAAAATGATGTTGAAAATATGAAAAATAAACGAAACCAACCAACCAACCAATGTCCCTCACGCCCACCATCGCCAACCAGCAAACCGTTAGCCCTCCCGCCCACCATCACCAACCAGCCAACCGTAAACCCTCCCGCCCACCATCGCCAACCAGCCAACCGTTTGCCCTCCCACCCATCATCGAAAACCAGCCATCCTTAAGCCCTCCCTCCCGCCTCCTTCAACCAGCCATCCGTTTGCCCACCAGCCCGCCATCACCAACCACCCAACCGATTGCCCACCCGCCACCATCACCAACCACCTAACCGATTGCTCACCATCGCCAAGGAGCCAACACAGGACAATTCCACCTTCCGAACCCTCCCACCAACCAACTCGAAAACCAGCCGGGTGTTTAATTAAACAAAGACAGATTGCGACCGCGTCACATCTAATCTTGCATCGAGTTTCCACAACGATAAAAACAAGACACTTCACAGTCATTAAAGACACATGCACCTTTTTCTCTCCACTTCCACCCTCGCCGCACAATTTCAACACACGATTAATAATACCACCTTCTTAATTGTTAACTACATTATAGGATTGCGTTTTTAGGATCATTATAACAGCGATGAAACATATTGTTCGAAATCTCGAACCACAACGCAAACGCGCAACGCAATTTCCTGCACTCTTTTTTTTGTTACATTCCTTAGGCATTACATTTAAGATCTTGCACTAATACTTAGCTCTAGTATATGTAGGACGTATATTGTGATATATATAAATTGAGAGTCTCGTTTTTGAGAAAATAGTTACCAAAATTCCAATTGAACAAATATCAGTTGTTCTCTTCCAGTATTTCCAGTTGCGATACCTCTTAAGATGCCGACATTCTATTATATAATTGTGTATTACCGATTGTTCTATTAGTTATAATTTCATAAAATGATGTTGAAAATATGAAAAATAAACGAAACCAACCTACCAACCAATGTCCCTCCCGCCCACAATCGCCAAACAGCCAACCGTTAGCCCTCTCGCCCACCATCGCCAACCAGCCAACCGTAAACCCTCCCGCCCACCATCGCCAACCAGCCAACCGTTTGCCCTCCCACCCACCATCGCCAACCAGCCATCCTTAAGCCCTCCCTCTCGCCTTCTCCAACCAGCCATCCGTTTGCCCACCAGCCCGCCATCACCAACCACCCAACCGATTGCCCACCCGCCACCATCCCCAGCCACCCAACAGATTGCTCACCATCGCCAAGGAGCCAACACAGGACAATTCCACTTTCCGAACCCTCCCACCAACCAACTCTAAACCCAGCCGGGTTGTTAATTAAACAAAGACAGATCGCGACCGCGTCACATCAAATCATGCATCGAGTTTCCACATCGATAAAAACAAGCCACTTCACAGTCATTAAAGACACATGCACCTTTTTCTCTCCACTTCCACACTCGCCGCACGATTTCAACACATGATTAATAATGCCACCTTCTTAATTGTTAACTACATTATAGGATTGCGTGTTCAGGATCATTATAACAGCGATGAAACATATTGATCGAAATCTCGAACCACAACGCAAACGCGCAACGCAATTTCCTGCACTTTTTGTTTTGTTACATTCCTTAGGCACTACATTAAAGATTTTGCACTAATACTTAGCTCTAGTATATGTAGGACGTATATTGTGATATATATAAATTGAGAGTCTCGTTTTTGAGAAAATAGTTACCAAAATTCCAATTGAACAAATATCAGTTGTTCTCTTCCAGTAATTCCAGTTGCGATACGTCTTAAAATGCCGACATACTATTATATAATTGTGTATTAACGATTGTTCTATTAGTTATAATTTCATAAAATGATGTTGAAAATATGAAAAATAAACGAAACCAACCAACCAACCAATGTCCCTCCCGCCCACCATCGCCAACAAGCCAACCGTTAGCCCTCCCGCCCACCATCGCCAACCAGCCAACCGTAAACCCTCCCGCCCACCATCGCCAACCAGCCAACCCTTTGCCCTCCCACCCACCATCGCCAACCAGCCATTCTTAAGCCCTCTTTCCCGCCTTCACCAAACAGCCATCCGTTTGCCCGCCAGCCCGCCAACACCAACCACCCAACCGATTGCCCACCCGCCACCATCACCAACCACCCAACAGATTGCTCACCATCGCCAAGGAGCCAACACAGGACAATTCCAACTTCCGAACCCTCCCACCAACCAACTCTAAACCCAGCCGGGTTGTTAATTAAACAAAGACAGATCGCGACCGCGTCACATCAAATCATGCATCGAGTTTCCACAACGATAAAAACAAGCCACTTGACAGTCATTAAAGACACATGCACCTTTTTCTCTCCACTTCCACACTCGCCGCACGATTTCAACACACGAATAATAATACCACCTTCTTAATTGTTAACTACATTATAGGATTGCGAGTTCAGGATCATTATAACAGCGATGTAAGATATTGTTCGAAATCTCGAACCACAACGCAAACGCGCAACGCAATTTCCTGCACTCTTTGTTTTGTTACATTCCTTAGGCACTACATTTAAAATCTTGCACTAATATTTAGCTCTAGTATATGTAGGACGTATATTGTGGTATATATAAATTGAGAGTCTCGTTTTTGAGAAAATAGTTACCAAAATTCCAATTAAACAAATATCAGTTGTTCTCTTCCAGTATTTCCAGTTGCGATACGTCTTAAGATGCCGACATACTATTATATAATTGTGTATTACCGATTGTTCTATTAGTTATAATTTCATAAAATGATGTTGAAAATATGAAAAATAAACGAAACCAACCAACCAACCAATGTCCCTTCCGCCCACCATCGCCAAACAGCCAACCGTTAGCCCTCCCGCCCACCATCGCCAACCAGCCAACCGTAAACCCTCCCGCCCACCATCGCCAACCAGCCAACCGTTTGCCCTCCCACACACCATCGCCAACCAGCCATCCTTAAGCCCTCCATCCCGCCTTCTCCAACCAGCCATCCGTTTGCCCACCAGCCCGCCATCACCAACCACCCAATCGATTGCCCACCCGCCACCATCACCAACCACCCAACCGATTGCTCACCATCGCCAAGGAGCCAACACAGGACAATTCCACCTTCCGATCCCTCCCACCAACCAACTCTAAGCCCAGCCGGGTTGTTAATTAAACAAAGACAGATTGCGACCGCGTCACATCAAATCTTGCATCGAGTTTCCACAACGATAAAAACAAGCCACTTCACAGTCATTAAAGACACGTGCACCTTTTTCTCTCCACTTCCACCCTCGCCGCACAATTTCAACAAACGATTAATAATACCACCTATTTAATTGTTAACTACATTATAGGATTGTTTGTTCAGGATCATTATAACAGCGATGAAAATATTGTACGAAATCTCGAACCACAACGCAAACGCGCAACGCAATTACCTGACTCTGTGTTTTTGTTACATTCCATAGGCACTACATTTAAGATCTTGCAATAATACTTAGCTCTAGTATATGTAGGACGTATATTGTGATATATATAAATTGAGAGTCTCGTTTTTTTAGAAAATAGTTACCAAAATTCCAATTGAACAAATATCAGTTGTTCTCTTCCAGTATTTCCAGTTGCGATACGTCTTAAGATGCCGACATACTAATATATAATTGTGTATTACCGATTGTTCTATTAGTTATAATTTCATAAAATGATGTTGAAAATATGAAAAATAAACGAAACCAACCAACCAACCAATGTCCCTCCCGCCCACCATCGCCAACCAGCCAACCGTTAGCCCTCCCGCCCACCATCACCAACCAGCCAACCGTAAACCCTCCCGCCCACCATCGCCAACGAGCCAACCGTTTGCTCTACCACGCACCATCGCCAACCAGCCATCCTTAAGCCCTCCTTCCCGCCTTCTTCAACCAGCCATCTGTTTGCCCACCAGCCCGCCATCACCAACCACCCAACCGATTGCCCACCCGCCACCATCACCAACCACCCAACCGATTGCTCACCATCTACAAGGAGCCAACACAGGACAATTCCACCTTCCGAACCCTCCCACCAACCAACTCTAAGCCCAGCCAGGTTGTTAATTAAAGAAAAGCAGATTTCGACCGCGTCACATCAAATCTTGCATCGAGTTTCCACAACGATAAAAACAAGCCACTTCACAGTCATTAAAGACACATGCACCTTTTTCTCTCCACTTCCACACTCGCCGCACAATTTCAACAAACGATTAATAATACCACCTTCTTAATTGTTAACTACATTATAGGTTTGCGTGTTCAGGATCATTATAACAGCGATGAAAGATATTGTTCGAAATCTCGAACCACAACGCAAACGCGCAACGCAATTTCCTGCACTCTTTGTTTTGTTACATTCCTTAGGCACTACATCTAAGATCTTGCACTAATACTTAGCTCTAGTATATGTAGGACGTATATTGTGATATATATAAATTGAGAGTCTCGTTTTTGAGAAAATAGTTACCAAAATTCCAATTGAACAAATATCAGTTGTTCTCTTCCAGTATTTCCAGTTGCGATACATCTTAAGATGCCGACATACTATTATATAATTGTGTATTACCGATTGTTCTATTAGTTATAATTTCATAAAATGATGTTGAAAATATGAAAAATAAACGAAACCAACCAACCAACCAATGTCCCTCCCGCCCACCATCGCCAACCAGCCAACCGTTAGCTCTCCCGCCCACCATCGCCAACCAGCCAACCGTAAACCCTCCCGCCCACCATCGCCAACCAGCCAACCGTTTGCCCTCCCACCCATCATCGAAAACCAGCCATCCTTAAGCCCTCCCTCCCGCCTCCTTCAACCAGCCATCCGTTTGCCCACCAGCCCGCCATCACCAACCACCCAACCGATTGCCCACCCGCCACCATCACCAACCACCCAACAGATTGCTCACCATCGCCAAGGAGCCAACACAGGACAATTCCACCTTCCAAACCCTCCCACCAACCAACTCTAAACCCAGCCGGGTTGTTAATTAAACAAAGACAAATCGCGACCGCGTCACATCAAATCATGCATCGAGTTTCCACAACGATAAAAACAAGCCATCTCACAGTCATTAAAGACACATGCACCTTTTTCTCTCCACTTCCACACTCGCCGCACGATTTCAACACACGATTAATAATACCACCTTCTTATTTGTTAACTACATTATAGGATTGCGTGTTCAGGATCATTATAACAGCGATGAAAGATATTGTTCGAAATCTCGAACCACAACGCAAACGCGCAACGCAATTTCCTGCACTCTTTGTTTTGGTACATTCCTTAGGCACTACATTTAAGATCTTGCACTAATACTTAGCTCTAGTATATGTAGGACGTATATTGAAATATATATAAATTGAGAGTCTCGTTTTTGAGAAAATAGTTATCAAAATTCCAATTGAACAAATATCAGTTGTTCTCTTCTAGTATTTCCAGTTGCGATATATCTTAAGATGCCGACATACTATTACATAATTGTGTATTACCGATTGTTCTATTAGTTATAATTTCATAAAATGATGTTGAAAATATGAAAAATAAACGAAACCAACCAACCAACCAATGTCCCTCACGCCCACCATCGCCAACCAGCAAACCGTTAGCCCTCCCGCCCACCATCACCAACCAGCCAACCGTAAACCCTCCCGCCCACCATCGCCAACCAGCCAACCGTTTGCCCTCCCACCCATCATCGAAAACCAGCCATCCTTAAGCCCTCCCTCCCGCCTCCTTCAACCAGCCATCCGTTTGCCCACCAGCCCGCCATCACCAACCACCCAACCGATTGCCCACCCGCCACCATCACCAACCACCTAACCGATTGCTCACCATCGCCAAAAAGCCAACACAGGACAATTCCACCTTCCGAACCCTCCCACCAACCAACTCGAAAACCAGCCGGGTGTTTAATTAAACAAAGACAGATTGCGACCGCGTCACATCTAATCTTGCATCGAGTTTCCACAACGATAAAAACAAGACACTTCACAGTCATTAAAGACACATGCACCTTTTTCTCTCCACTTCCACCCTCGCCGCACAATTTCAACACACGATTAATAATACCACCTTCTTAATTGTTAACTACATTATAGGATTGCGTTTTTAGGATCATTATAACAGCGATGAAACATATTGTTCGAAATCTCGAACCACAACGCAAACGCGCAACGCAATTTCCTGCACTCTTTTTTTTGTTACATTCCTTAGGCATTACATTTAAGATCTTGCACTAATACTTAGCTCTAGTATATGTAGGACGTATATTGTGATATATATAAATTGAGAGTCTCGTTTTTGAGAAAATAGTTACCAAAATTCCAATTGAACAAATATCAGTTGTTCTCTTCCAGTATTTCCAGTTGCGATACCTCTTAAGATGCCGACATTCTATTATATAATTGTGTATTACCGATTGTTCTATTAGTTATAATTTCATAAAATGATGTTGAAAATATGAAAAATAAACGAAACCAACCTACCAACCAATGTCCCTCCCGCCCACAATCGCCAAACAGCCAACCGTTAGCCCTCTCGCCCACCATCGCCAACCAGCCAACCGTAAACCCTCCCGCCCACCATCGCCAACCAGCCAACCGTTTGCCCTCCCACCCACCATCGCCAACCAGCCATCCTTAAGCCCTCCCTCTCGCCTTCTCCAACCAGCCATCCGTTTGCCCACCAGCCCGCCATCACCAACCACCCAACCGATTGCCCACCCGCCACCATCCCCAGCCACCCAACAGATTGCTCACCATCGCCAAGGAGCCAACACAGGACAATTCCACTTTCCGAACCCTCCCACCAACCAACTCTAAACCCAGCCGGGTTGTTAATTAAACAAAGACAGATCGCGACCGCGTCACATCAAATCATGCATCGAGTTTCCACATCGATAAAAACAAGCCACTTCACAGTCATTAAAGACACATGCGCCTTTTTCTCTCCACTTCCACACTCGCCGCACGATTTCAACACATGATTAATAATGCCACCTTCTTATTTGTTAACTACATTATAGGATTGCGTGTTCAGGATCATTATAACAGCGATGAAACATATTGATCGAAATCTCGAACCACAACGCAAACGCTCAACGCAATTTCCTGCACTTTTTGTTTTGTTACATTCCTTAGGCACTACATTAAAGATTTTGCACTAATACTTAGCTCTAGTATATGTAGGACGTATATTGTGATATATATAAATTGAGAGTCTCGTTTTTGAGAAAATAGTTACCAAAATTCCAATTGAACAAATATCAGTTGTTCTCTTCCAGTAATTCCAGTTGCGATACGTCTTAAGATGCCGACATACTATTATATAATTGTGTATTAACGATTGTTCTATTAGTTATAATTTCATAAAATGATGTTGAAAATATGAAAAATAAACGAAACCAACCAACCAACCAATGTCCCTCCCGCCCACCATCGCCAACAAGCCAACCGTTAGCCCTCCCGCCCACCATCGCCAACCAGCCAACCGTAAACCCTCCCGCCCACCATCGCCAACCAGCCAACCCTTTGCCCTCCCACCCACCATCGCCAACCAGCCATTCTTAAGCCCTCTTTCCCGCCTTCACCAAACAGCCATCCGTTTGCCCGCCAGCCCGCCAACACCAACCACCCAACCGATTGCCCACCCGCCACCATCACCAACCACCCAACAGATTGCTCACCATCGCCAAGGAGCCAACACAGGACAATTCCAACTTCCGAACCCTCCCACCAACCAACTCTAAACCCAGCCGGGTTGTTAATTAAACAAAGACAGATCGCGACCGCGTCACATCAAATCATGCATCGAGTTTCCACAACGATCAAAACAAGCCACTTGACAGTCATTAAAGACACATGCACCTTTTTCTCTCCACTTCCACACTCGCCGCACGATTTCAACACACGACTAATAATACCACCTTCTTAATTGTTAACTACATTATAGGATTGCGAGTTCAGGATCATTATAACAGCGATGTAAGATATTGTTCGAAATCTCGAACCACAACGCAAACGCGCAACGCAATTTCCTGCACTCTTTGTTTTGTTACATTCCTTAGGCACTACATTTAAAATCTTGCACTAATATTTAGCTCTAGTATATGTAGGACGTATATTGTGGTATATATAAATTGAGAGTCTCGTTTTTGAGAAAATAGTTACCAAAATTCCAATTAAACAAATATCAGTTGTTCTCTTCCAGTATTTCCAGTTGCGATACGTCTTAAGATGCCGACATACTATTATATAATTGTGTATTACCGATTGTTCTATTAGTTATAATTTCATAAAATGATGTTGAAAATATGAAAAATAAACGAAACCAACCAACCAACCAATGTCCCTTCCGCCCACCATCGCCAAACAGCCAACCGTTAGCCCTCCCGCCCACCATCGCCAACTAGCCAACCGTAAACCCTCCCGCCCACCATCGCCAACCAGCCAACCGTTTGCCCTCCCACACACCATCGCCAACCAGCCATCCTTAAGCCCTCCATCCCGCCTTCTCCAACCAGCCATCCGTTTGCCCACCAGCCCGCCATCACCAACCACCCAATCGATTGCCCACCCGCCACCATCACCAACCACCCAACCGATTGCTCACCATCGCCAAGGAGCCAACACAGGACAATTCCACCTTCCGATCCCTCCCACCAACCAACTCTAAGCCCAGCCGGGTTGTTAATTAAACAAAGACAGATTGCGACCGCGTCACATCAAATCTTGCATCGAGTTTCCACAACGATAAAAACAAGCCACTTCACAGTCATTAAAGACACATGCACCTTTTTCTCTCCACTTCCACCCTCGCCGCACAATTTCAACAAACGATTAATAATACCACCTATTTAATTGTTAACTACATTATAGGATTGTTTGTTCAGGATCATTATAACAGCGATGAAAATATTGTACGAAATCTCGAACCACAACGCAAACGCGCAACGCAATTACCTGACTCTGTGTTTTTGTTACATTCCATAGGCACTACATTTAAGATCTTGCAATAATACTTAGCTCTAGTATATGTAGGACGTATATTGTGATATATATAAATTGAGAGTCTCGTTTTTTTAGAAAATAGTTACCAAAATTCCAATTGAACAAATATCAGTTGTTCTCTTCCAGTATTTCCAGTTGCGATACGTCTTAAGATGCCGACATACTAATATATAATTGTGTATTACCGATTGTTCTATTAGTTATAATTTCATAAAATGATGTTGAAAATATGAAAAATAAACGAAACCAACCAACCAACCAATGTCCCTCCCGCCCACCATCGCCAACCAGCCAACCGTTAGCCCTCCCGCCCACCATCACCAACCAGCCAACCGTAAACCCTCCCGCCCACCATCGCCAACGAGCCAACCGTTTGCTCTACCACGCACCATCGCCAACCAGCCATCCTTAAGCCCTCCTTCCCGCCTTCTTCAACCAGCCATCCGTTTGCCCACCAGCCCGCCATCACCAACCACCCAACCGATTGCCCACCCGCCACCATCACCAACCACCCAACCGATTGCTCACCATCTACAAGGAGCCAACACAGGACAATTCCACCTTCCGAACCCTCCCACCAACCAACTCTAAGCCCAGCCAGGTTGTTAATTAAAGAAAAGCAGATTTCGACCGCGTCACATCAAATCTTGCATCGAGTTTCCACAACGATAAAAACAAGCCACTTCACAGTCATTAAAGACACATGCACCTTTTTCTCTCCACTTCCACACTCGCCGCACAATTTCAACAAACGATTAATAATACCACCTTCTTAATTGTTAACTACATTATAGGTTTGCGTGTTCAGGATCATTATAACAGCGATGAAAGATATTGTTCGAAATCTCGAACCACAACGCAAACGCGCAACGCAATTTCCTGCACTCTTTGTTTTGTTACATTCCTTAGGCACTACATCTAAGATCTTGCACTAATACTTAGCTCTAGTATATGTAGGACGTATATTGTGATATATATAAATTGAGAGTCTCGTTTTTGAGAAAATAGTTACCAAAATTCCAATTGAACAAATATCAGTTGTTCTCTTCCAGTATTTCCAGTTGCGATACATCTTAAGATGCCGACATACTATTATATAATTGTGTATTACCGATTGTTCTATTAGTTATAATTTCATAAAATGATGTTGAAAATATGAAAAATAAACGAAACCAACCAACCAACCAATGTCCCTCCCGCCCACCATCGCCAACCAGCCAACCGTTAGCTCTCCCGCCCACCATCGCCAACCAGCCAACCGTAAACCCTCCCGCCCACCATCGCCAACCAGCCAACCGTTTGCCCTCCCACCCACCATCGCCAACCAGCCATCGTTAAGCCCTCCCTCCCGCCTTCTCCAACCAGCCATCCGTTTGCCCACCAGCCCGCCATCACCAACCACCCAACCGATTGCCTACCCGCCACCATCACCAACCACCCAACAGATTGCTCACCATCGCCAAGGAGCCAACACAGGACAATTCCACCTTCCAAACCCTCCCACCAACCAACTCTAAACCCAGCCGGGTTGTTAATTAAACAAAGACAAATCGCGACCGCGTCACATCAAATCATGCATCGAGTTTCCACAACGATAAAAACAAGCCACTTCACAGTCATTAAAGACACATGCACCTTTTTCTCTCCACTTCCACACTCGAAGCACGATTTCAACACACGATTAATAATACCACCTTCTTAATTGTTAACTACATTATAGGATTGCGTGTTCAGGATCATTATAACAGCGATGAAAGATATTGTTCGAAATCTCGAACCACAACGCAAACGCGCAACGCAATTTCCTGCACTCTATGTTTTTGTTACATTCCTTAGGCACTACATTTAAGATCTTGCACTAATACTTAGCTCTAGTATATGTAGGACGCATATTGTGATATATATAAATTGAGAGTCTCGTTTTGAGAAAATAGTTACCAAAATTCCAATGGAACAAATGTCGGTTGTTCTCTTCCAGTATTTCCAGTCTTAAGATGCCGACATACTATTATATAATTGTGTATTACCGATTGTTCTATTAGTTATAATTTCATAAAATGATGTTGAAAATATGAAAAATAAACGAAACCATCCTACCAAACAATGTCCCTCCCGCCCACAATCGCCAACCAGCCAACCGTTAGCCCTCCCGCCCACCATCGCCAACCAGCCAACCTTAAACCCTCCCGCCCACCATCGCCAACAAGCTAACCGTTTGCCCTCCCACCTACAATCGCCAACCAGCCATCCTTATGCCCTCCCTCCCGCCTTCTCCAACCAGCCATCCCTTTGCCCACCAGCCCGCCATCACCAACCACCCAACCGATTGCCCACCCGCCACCATCAACAACCACCCAACCGAATGCTCACCATCGCCAAGGAGCCAACACAGGACAATTCCACCTTCCGAACCCTCCCACCAACCAACTCTAAGCCCAGCCGGGTTGTTAATTAAACAAAGACAGATTGCGGCCGCGTCACATCAAATCTTGCATCGAGTTTCCACAACGATAAAAACAAGCCACATCACAGTCATTAAAGACACATGCACCTTTTTCTCTCCACTTCCACACTCGCCGCACGATTTCAACACACGATTAATAATACCACCTTCTTAATTGTTAACTACATTATAGGATTGCGTGTTCAGGATCATTATAACAGCGATGAAAGATATTGTTCGAAATCTCGAACCACAACGCAAACGCGCAACGCAATTTCCTGCACTCTTTGTTTTGTTACATTCCTTAGGCACTACATTTAAGATCTTGCACTAATACTTAGCTCTAGTATATGTAGGACGTATATAGTGATATATATAAATTGAGAGTCTCGTTTTTGAGAAAACAGTTACCAAAATTCCAATTGAACAAATATCAGTTGTTCTCTTCCAATATTTCCAGTTGCGATACGTCTTAAGATGCCGACATACTATTATATAATTGTGTATTACCGATTGTTCTATTAGTTATAATTTCATAAAATGATGTTGAAAATATGAAAAATAAACGAAACCAACCAACCAACCAATGTCCCTCCCGCCCACCATCGCCAACCAGCCAACCGTTAGCCCTCCCGCCCACCATCGCCAACCAGCCAACCGTAAACCTTCCCGCCCACCATCGCCAACCAGCCAACCGTTTGGCCTCCCACCCACCATCGCCAACCAGCCATCCTTAAGCCCTCCCTCCCGCCTTCTCCAACCAGCCATCCGTTTGACCACCAGCCCGCCATCACCAACCACCCAACCGATTGCCTACCCGCCACCATCACCAACCACCCAACAGATTGCTCACCATCGCCAAGGAGCCAACACAGGACAATTCCACCTTCAGAACACTCCCACCAACCAACTCTAAACCCAGCCGGGTTGTTAATTAAACAAAGACAGATCGCGACCGCGTCACATCAAATCATGGATCGAGTTTCCACAACAATAAAAACAAGCCACATCACAGTCATTAAAGACACATGCGCCTTTTTCTCTCCACTTCCACACTCGCCGCACGATTTCAACACACGATTAATAATACCACCTTCTTAATTGTTAACTACATTATAGGATTGCGTGTTCAGGATCATTATAACAGCGATGAAAGATATTGTTTGAAATCTCGAACCACAACGCAAACGCGCAACGCAATTTCCTGCACTCTTTGTTTTGTTACATTCCTTAGGCACTACATTTAAGATCTTGCACTAATACTTAGCTCTAGTATATGTAGGACGTATATTGTGATATATATAAATTGAGAGTCTCGTTTCTGAGAAAATAGTTACCAAAATTCCAATTGAACAAATATCAGTTGTTCTCTTCCAGTATTTCCAGTTGCGATACGTCTTAAGATGCCGACATACTATTATATAATTGTGTATTGCCGATTGTTCTATTAGTTATAATTTCATAAAATGATGTTAAAAATATGAAAAATAAACGAAACCAACCAACCAACCAATGTCCCTCCCGTCCACCATCGCCAACCAGCCAACCGTTAGCCCTCCCGCCCACCATCGCCAACCAGCCAACCGTAAACCCTCCCGCCCACCATCGCCAACCAGCCAACCGTTTGCCCTCCCACCCACCATCGCCAACCAGCCATCGTTAAGCCCTCCCTCCCGCCTTCTCCAACCAGCCATCCGTTTGCCCACCAGCCCGCCATCACCAACCACCCAACCGATTGCCTACCCGCCACCATCACCAACCACCCAACAGATTGCTCACCATCGCCAAGGAGCCAACACAGGACAATTCCACCTTCCAAACCCTCCCACCAACCAACTCTAAACCCAGCCGGGTTGTTAATTAAACAAAGACAAATCGCGACCGCGTCACATCAAATCATGCATCGAGTTTCCACAACGATAAAAACAAGCCACTTCACAGTCATTAAAGACACATGCACCTTTTTCTCTCCACTTCCACACTCGAAGCACGATTTCAACACACGATTAATAATACCACCTTCTTAATTGTTAACTACATTATAGGATTGCGTGTTCAGGATCATTATAACAGCGATGAAAGATATTGTTCGAAATCTCGAACCACAACGCAAACGCGCAACGCAATTTCCTGCACTCTATGTTTTTGTTACATTCCTTAGGCACTACATTTAAGATCTTGCACTAATACTTAGCTCTAGTATATGTAGGACGCATATTGTGATATATATAAATTGAGAGTCTCGTTTTGAGAAAATAGTTACCAAAATTCCAATGGAACAAATGTCGGTTGTTCTCTTCCAGTATTTCCAGTCTTAAGATGCCGACATACTATTATATAATTGTGTATTACCGATTGTTCTATTAGTTATAATTTCATAAAATGATGTTGAAAATATGAAAAATAAACGAAACCATCCTACCAAACAATGTCCCTCCCGCCCACAATCGCCAACCAGCCAACCGTTAGCCCTCCCGCCCACCATCGCCAACCAGCCAACCTTAAACCCTCCCGCCCACCATCGCCAACAAGCTAACCGTTTGCCCTCCCACCTACAATCGCCAACCAGCCATCCTTATGCCCTCCCTCCCGCCTTCTCCAACCAGCCATCCCTTTGCCCACCAGCCCGCCATCACCAACCACCCAACCGATTGCCCACCCGCCACCATCAACAACCACCCAACCGAATGCTCACCATCGCCAAGGAGCCAACACAGGACAATTCCACCTTCCGAACCCTCCCACCAACCAACTCTAAGCCCAGCCGGGTTGTTAATTAAACAAAGACAGATTGCGGCCGCGTCACATCAAATCTTGCATCGAGTTTCCACAACGATAAAAACAAGCCACATCACAGTCATTAAAGACACATGCACCTTTTTCTCTCCACTTCCACACTCGCCGCACGATTTCAACACACGATTAATAATACCACCTTCTTAATTGTTAACTACATTATAGGATTGCGTGTTCAGGATCATTATAACAGCGATGAAAGATATTGTTCGAAATCTCGAACCACAACGCAAACGCGCAACGCAATTTCCTGCACTCTTTGTTTTGTTACATTCCTTAGGCACTACATTTAAGATCTTGCACTAATACTTAGCTCTAGTATATGTAGGACGTATATAGTGATATATATAAATTGAGAGTCTCGTTTTTGAGAAAACAGTTACCAAAATTCCAATTGAACAAATATCAGTTGTTCTCTTCCAATATTTCCAGTTGCGATACGTCTTAAGATGCCGACATACTATTATATAATTGTGTATTACCGATTGTTCTATTAGTTATAATTTCATAAAATGATGTTGAAAATATGAAAAATAAACGAAACCAACCAACCAAACAATGTCCCTCCCGCCCACCATCGCCAACCAGCCAACCGTTAGCCCTCCCGCCCACCATCGCCAACCAGCCAACCGTAAACCTTCCCGCCCACCATCGCCAACCAGCCAACCGTTTGGCCTCCCACCCACCATCGCCAACCAGCCATCCTTAAGCCCTCCCTCCCGCCTTCTCCAACCAGCCATCCGTTTGACCACCAGCCCGCCATCACCAACCACCCAACCGATTGCCTACCCGCCACCATCACCAACCACCCAACAGATTGCTCACCATCGCCAAGGAGCCAACACAGGACAATTCCACCTTCAGAACACTCCCACCAACCAACTCTAAACCCAGCCGGGTTGTTAATTAAACAAAGACAGATCGCGACCGCGTCACATCAAATCATGGATCGAGTTTCCACAACAATAAAAACAAGCCACATCACAGTCATTAAAGACACATGCGCCTTTTTCTCTCCACTTCCACACTCGCCGCACGATTTCAACACACGATTAATAATACCACCTTCTTAATTGTTAACTACATTATAGGATTGCGTGTTCAGGATCATTATAACAGCGATGAAAGATATTGTTTGAAATCTCGAACCACAACGCAAACGCGCAACGCAATTTCCTGCACTCTTTGTTTTGTTACATTCCTTAGGCACTACATTTAAGATCTTGCACTAATACTTAGCTCTAGTATATGTAGGACGTATATTGTGATATATATAAATTGAGAGTCTCGTTTCTGAGAAAATAGTTACCAAAATTCCAATTGAACAAATATCAGTTGTTCTCTTCCAGTATTTCCAGTTGCGATACGTCTTAAGATGCCGACATACTATTATATAATTGTGTATTGCCGATTGTTCTATTAGTTATAATTTCATAAAATGATGTTAAAAATATGAAAAATAAACGAAACCAACCAACCAACCAATGTCCCTCCCGTCCACCATCGCCAACCAGCCAACCGTTAGCCCTCCCGCCCACCATCGCCAACCAGCCAACCGTAAACCCTCCCGCCCACCATCGCCAACCAGCCAACCGTTTGCCCTCCCACCCACCATCGCCAACCAGCCATCCTTAAGCCCTCCCTCCCGCCTTCTCCAACCAGCCATCCGTTTGCCCACCAGCCCGCCATCACCAACCACCCAACCGATTGCCTACCCGCCACCATCACCAACCACCCAACAGATTGCTCACCATCGCCAAGGAGCCAACACAGGACAATTCCACCTTCCGAACACTCCCACCAACCAACTCTAAACCCAGCCGGGTTGTTAATTAAACAAAGACAGATCGCGACCGCGTCACATCAAATCATGGATCGAGTTTCCACAACGATAAAAACAAGCCACATCACAGTCATTAAAGACACATGCACCTTTTTCTCTCCACTTCCACACTCGCCGCACGATTTCAACACACGATTAATAATACCACCTTCTTAATTGTTAACTACATTATAGGATTGCGTGTTCAGGATCATTATAACAGCGATGAAAGATATTGTTCGAAATCTCGAACCACAACGCAAACGCGCAACGCAATTTCCTGCACTCTTTGTTTTGTTACATTCCTTAGGCACTACATTTAAGATCTTGCACTAATACTTAGCTCTAGTATATGTAGGACGTATATTGTGATATATATAAATTGAGAGTCTCGTTTTTGAGAAAATAGTTGCCAAAATTCCAATTGAACAAATATCAGTTGTTCTCTTCCAGTATTTCCAGTTGCGATACGTCTTAAGATGCCGACATACTATTATATAATTGTGTATTACCGATTGTTCTATTAGTTATAATTTCATAAAATGATGTTGAAGATATGAAAAATAAACGAAACCAACCAACCAACCAATGTCCCTCCCGTCCACCATCGCCAACCAGCCAACCGTTAGCCCTCCCGCCCACCATCGCCAACCAGCCAACCGTAAACCCTCCCGCCCACCATCGCCAACCAGCCAACCGTTTGCCCTCCCACCCACCATCGCCAACCAGCCATCCTTAAGCCCTCCATCCCGCCTTCTCCAACCATCCATCCGTTTGCCCACCAGCCCGCCATCACCAACCACCCAACCGATTGCCCACCCGCCACCATCACCAACCACCCAACAGATTGCTCACCATCGCCAAGGAGCCAACACAGGACAATTCCACCTTCCGAACCCTCCCACCAACCAACTCTAAACCCAGCCGGGTTGTTAATTAAACAAAGACAGATCGCGTCCGCGTCACATCAAATCATGCATCGAGTTTCCACAACGATAAAAACAAACCACTTCACAGTCATTAAAGACACATGAACCTTTTACTCTCCACTTCCACACTCGCCGCACGATTTCAAAACACGATTAATAATACCACCTTCTCAATTGTTAACTACATTATAGGATTGCGTGTTCAGGATCATTATAACAGCGATGAAAGATATTGTTCGAAATCTCGAACCACAACGCAAACGCGAAACACAATTTCCGGCACTCTTTGTTTTGTTACATTCCTTAGGCACTACATTTAAGATCTTGCACTAATACTTAGCTCTAGTATATGTAGGACGTATATTGTGATATATATAAATTGAGAGTCTCGTTTTTGAGAAAATAGTTACCAAAATTCCAATTGAACAAATATCAGTTGTTCTCTTCCAGTATTTCCAGTTGCGATACGTCTTAAGATGCCGATATACTATTATATAATTGTGTATTACCGATTGTTCTATTAGTTATAATTTCATAAAATGATGTTGAAAATATGAAAAATAAACGAAACCAACCAAAGAACCAATGTCCCTCCCTCCCACCATCGCCAACCAGCCAACCGTTAGCCCTCCCGCCCACCATCGCCAACCACCCAACCGTAAACCCTCCCGCCCACCATCGCCAACCAGCCAACCGTTTGCCCTCCCACCCACCATCGCCAACCAGCCATCCTTAAGCCCTCCCTCCCGCCTTCTCCAACCAGCCATCCGTTTGCCCACCAGCCCGCCATCACCAACCACCCAACCGATTGCCCACCCGCCACCATCACCAACCACCCAACAGATTGCTCACCATCGCCAAGGAGCCAACACAGGACAATTCCACCTTCCGATCCCTCCCACCAACCAACTCTAAGCCCAGCCGGGTTGTTAATTAAACAAAGACAGATTGCGACCGCGTCACATCAAATCTTGCATCGAGTTTCCACAACGATAAAAACAAGCCACTTCACAGTCATTAAAGACACGTGCACCTTTTTCTCTCCACTTCCACCCTCGCCGCACAATTTCAACAAACGATTAATAATACCACCTATTTAATTGTTAACTACATTATAGGATTGTTTGTTCAGGATCATTATAACAGCGATGAAAATATTGTACGAAATCTCGAACCACAACGCAAACGCGCAACGCAATTACCTGACTCTGTGTTTTTGTTACATTCCATAGGCACTACATTTAAGATCTTGCAATAATACTTAGCTCTAGTATATGTAGGACGTATATTGTGATATATATAAATTGAGAGTCTCGTTTTTTTAGAAAATAGTTACCAAAATTCCAATTGAACAAATATCAGTTGTTCTCTTCCAGTATTTCCAGTTGCGATACGTCTTAAGATGCCGACATACTAATATATAATTGTGTATTACCGTTTGTTCTATTAGTTATAATTTCATAAAATGATGTTGAAAATATGAAAAATAAACGAAACCAACCAACCAACCAATGTCCCTCCCGCCCACCATCGCCAACCAGCCAACCGTTAGCCCTCCCGCCCACCATCACCAACCAGCCAACCGTAAACCCTCCCGCCCACCATCGCCAACGAGCCAACCGTTTGCTCTACCACGCACCATCGCCAACCAGCCATCCTTAAGCCCTCCTTCCCGCCTTCTTCAACCAGCCATCCGTTTGCCCACCAGCCCGCCATCACCAACCACCCAACCGATTGCCCACCCGCCACCATCACCAACCACCCAACCGATTGCTCACCATCTACAAGGAGCCAACACAGGACAATTCCACCTTCCGAACCCTCCCACCAACCAACTCTAAGCCCAGCCAGGTTGTTAATTAAAGAAAAGCAGATTTCGACCGCGTCACATCAAATCTTGCATCGAGTTTCCACAACGATAAAAACAAGCCACTTCACAGTCATTAAAGACACATGCACCTTTTTCTCTCCACTTCCACACTCGCCGCACAATTTCAACAAACGATTAATAATACCACCTTCTTAATTGTTAACTACATTATAGGTTTGCGTGTTCAGGATCATTATAACAGCGATGAAAGATATTGTTCGAAATCTCGAACCACAACGCAAACGCGCAACGCAATTTCCTGCACTCTTTGTTTTGTTACATTCCTTAGGCACTACATGTAAGATCTTGCACTAATACTTAGCTCTAGTATATGTAGGACGTATATTGTGATATATATAAATTGAGAGTCTCGTTTTTGAGAAAATAGTTACCAAAATTCCAATTGAACAAATATCAGTTGTTCTCTTCCAGTATTTCCAGTTGCGATACATCTTAAGATGCCGACATACTATTATATAATTGTGTATTACCGATTGTTCTATTAGTTATAATTTCATAAAATGATGTTGAAAATATGAAAAATAAACGAAACCAACCAACCAACCAATGTCCCTCCCGCCCACCATCGCCAACCAGCCAACCGTTAGCTCTCCCGCCCACCATCGCCAACCAGCCAACCGTAAACCCTCCCGCCCACCATCGCCAACCAGCCAACCGTTTGCCCTCCCACCCACCATCGCCAACCAGCCATCGTTAAGCCCTCCCTCCCGCCTTCTCCAACCAGCCATCCGTTTGCCCACCAGC
The DNA here is from genome assembly GCF_977018435.1 of Lepisma saccharinum. Lineage (NCBI taxonomy): Eukaryota > Metazoa > Arthropoda > Insecta > Zygentoma > Lepismatidae > Lepisma > Lepisma saccharinum. The sequence continues at coordinate 61,806,995 of NC_139246.1, read as the reverse complement.
CCGCCATCACCAACCACCCAACCGATTGCCTACCCGCCACCATCACCAACCACCCAACAGATTGCTCACCATCGCCAAGGAGCCAACACAGGACAATTCCACCTTCCAAACCCTCCCACCAACCAACTCTAAACCCAGCCGGGTTGTTAATTAAACAAAGACAAATCGCGACCGCGTCACATCAAATCATGCATGGAGTTTCCACAACGATAAAAACAAGCCACTTCACAGTCATTAAAGACACATGCACCTTTTTCTCTCCACTTCCACACTCGAAGCACGATTTCAACACACGATTAATAATACCACCTTCTTAATTGTTAACTACATTATAGGATTGCGTGTTCAGGATCATTATAACAGCGATGAAAGATATTGTTCGAAATCTCGAACCACAACGCAAACGCGCAACGCAATTTCCTGCACTCTATGTTTTTGTTACATTCCTTAGGCACTACATTTAAGATCTTGCACTAATACTTAGCTCTAGTATATGTAGGACGCATATTGTGATATATATAAATTGAGAGTCTCGTTTTGAGAAAATAGTTACCAAAATTCCAATGGAACAAATGTCGGTTGTTCTCTTCCAGTATTTCCAGTCTTAAGATGCCGACATACTATTATATAATTGTGTATTACCGATTGTTCTATTAGTTATAATTTCATAAAATGATGTTGAAAATATGAAAAATAAGCGAAACCATCCTACCAAACAATGTCTCTCCCGCCCACAATCGCCAACCAGCCAACCGTTAGCCCTCCCGCCCACCATCGCCAACCAGCCAACCTTAAACCCTCCCGCCCACCATCGCCAACAAGCTAACCGTTTGCCCTCCCACCTACAATCGCCAACCAGCCATCCTTATGCAATCCCTCCCGCCTTCTCCAACCAGCCATCCGTTTGCCCACCAGCCCGCCATCACCAACCACCCAACCGATTGCCCACCCGCCACCATCAACAACCACCCAACCGATTGCTCACCATCGCCAAGGAGCCAACACAGGACAATTCCACCTTCCGAACCCTCCCACCAACCAACTCTAAGCCCAGCCGGGTTGTTAATTAAACAAAGACAGATTGCGGCCGCGTCACATCAAATCTTGCATCGAGTTTCCACAACGATAAAAACAAGCCACATCACAGTCATTAAAGACACATGCACCTTTTTCTCTCCACTTCCACCCTCGCCGCACAATTTCAACACACGATTAATAATACCACCTTCTTAATTGTTAACTACATTATAGGATTGCGTGTTCATGATCATTATAACAGCGATGAAAGATATTGTTCGAAATCTCGAACCACAACGCAAACGCGCAACGCAATTTCCTGCACTCTTTGTTTTGTTACATTCCTTAGGCACTACATTTAAGATCTTGCACTAATACTTAGCTCTAGTATATGTAGGACGTATATTGTGATATATATAAATTGAGAGTCTCGTTTTTTAGAAAATAGTTACCAAAATTCCAATTGAACAAATATCAGTTGTTCTCTTCCATTATTTCCAGTTTCGATACGTCTTAAGATGCCGTCATACTATTATATAATTGTGTATTACCGATTGTTCTATTAGTTATAATTTCATAAAATTATGTTGAAAATATGAAAAATATACGAAACCAACCAACCAACCGATGTCCCTCCCGCCCACCATCGCCAACCAGCCAACCGTTAGCCCTCTCGCCCACCATCGCCAACCAACCAACCGTAAACCCTCCCGCCCACCATCGCCAACCAGCCAACCGTTTGCCCTCCCACCCACCATCGCCAACCAGTCATCCTTAAGCCCTCCCTCCCGCCTTCAACAACCAGCCTTCCGTTTGCCCACCAGCCCGCCATCACCAACCACCCAACCGATTGACCACCCGCCCACAATCACCAACCACCCAACAGATTGCTCACCATCGCCAAGGTGCCAACACAGGACAATTCCACCTTCCCAACCCTCCCACCAACCAACTCTAAACCCAGCCGGGTTGTTAATTACACAAAGACAGATCGCGACCGCGTCACATCAAACCATGCATCGAGTTTCCACAACGATAAAAACAAGCCACTTCACAGTCATTAAAGACACATGCACCTTTTTCTCTCCACTTCCACACTCGCCGCACGATTTCAACACACGATTAATAATACCACCTTCTTAATTGTTAACTACATTATAGGATTGCGTGTTCAGGATCATTATAACAGCGATGAAAGATATTGTTCGAAATCTCGAACCACAACGCAAACGCGCAACGCAATTTCCTGCACTCTTTGTTTTGTTACATTCCTTAGGCACTACATTTAAGATCTTGCACTAATACTTAGCTCTAGTATATGTAGGACGTATATAGTGATATATATAAATTGAGAGTCTCGTTTTTGAGAAAACAGTTACCAAAATTCCAATTGAACAAATATCAGTTGTTCTCTTCCAATATTTCCAGTTGCGATACGTCTTAAGATGCCGACATACTATTATATAATTGTGTATTACCGATTGTTCTATTAGTTATAATTTCATAAAATGATGTTGAAAATATGAAAAATAAACGAAACCAACCAACCAACCAATGTCCCTCCCGCCCACCATCGCCAACCAGCCAACCGTTAGCCCTCCCGCCCACCATCGCCAACCAGCCAACCGTAAACCTTCCCGCCCACCATCGCCAACCAGCCAACCGTTTGGCCTCCCACCCACCATCGCCAACCAGCCATCCTTAAGCCCTCCCTCCCGCCTTCTCCAACCAGCCATCCGTTTGACCACCAGCCCGCCATCACCAACCACCCAACCGATTGCCTACCCGCCACCATCACCAACCACCCAACAGATTGCTCACCATCGCCAAGGAGCCAACACAGGACAATTCCACCTTCAGAACACTCCCACCAACCAACTCTAAACCCAGCCGGGTTGTTAATTAAACAAAGACAGATCGCGACCGCGTCACATCAAATCATGGATCGAGTTTCCACAACAATAAAAACAAGCCACATCACAGTCATTAAAGACACATGCGCCTTTTTCTCTCCACTTCCACACTCGCCGCACGATTTCAACACACGATTAATAATACCACCTTCTTAATTGTTAACTACATTATAGGATTGCGTGTTCAGGATCATTATAACAGCGATGAAAGATATTGTTCGAAATCTCGAACCACAACGCAAACGCGCAACGCAATTTCCTGCACTCTTTGTTTTGTTACATTCCTTAGGCACTACATTTAAGATCTTGCACTAATACTTAGCTCTAGTATATGTAGGACGTATATTGTGATATATATAAATTGAGAGTCTCGTTTCTGAGAAAATAGTTACCAAAATTCCAATTGAACAAATATCAGTTGTTCTCTTCCAGTATTTCCAGTTGCGATACGTCTTAAGATGCCGACATACTATTATATAATTGTGTATTGCCGATTGTTCTATTAGTTATAATTTCATAAAATGATGTTAAAAATATGAAAAATAAACGAAACCAACCAACCAACCAATGTCCCTCCCGTCCACCATCGCCAACCAGCCAACCGTTAGCCCTCCCGCCCACCATCGCCAACCAGCCAACCGTAAACCCTCCCGCCCACCATCGCCAACCAGCCAACCGTTTGCCCTCCCACCCACCATCGCCAACCAGCCATCCTTAAGCCCTCCCTCCCGCCTTCTCCAACCAGCCATCCGTTTGCCCACCAGCCCGCCATCACCAACCACCCAACCGATTGCCTACCCGCCACCATCACCAACCACCCAACAGATTGCTCACCATCGCCAAGGAGCCAACACAGGACAATTCCACCTTCCGAACACTCCCACCAACCAACTCTAAACCCAGCCGGGTTGTTAATTAAACAAAGACAGATCGCGACCGCGTCACATCAAATCATGGATCGAGTTTCCACAACGATAAAAACAAGCCACATCACAGTCATTAAAGACACATGCACCTTTTTCTCTCCACTTCCACACTCGCCGCACGATTTCAACACACGATTAATAATACCACCTTCTTAATTGTTAACTACATTATAGGATTGCGTGTTCAGGATCATTATAACAGCGATGAAAGATATTGTTCGAAATCTCGAACCACAACGCAAACGCGCAACGCAATTTCCTGCACTCTTTGTTTTGTTACATTCCTTAGGCACTACATTTAAGATCTTGCACTAATACTTAGCTCTAGTATATGTAGGACGTATATTGTGATATATATAAATTGAGAGTCTCGTTTTTGAGAAAATAGTTGCCAAAATTCCAATTGAACAAATATCAGTTGTTCTCTTCCAGTATTTCCAGTTGCGATACGTCTTAAGATGCCGACATACTATTATATAATTGTGTATTACCGATTGTTCTATTAGTTATAATTTCATAAAATGATGTTGAAGATATGAAAAATAAACGAAACCAACCAACCAACCAATGTCCCTCCCGTCCACCATCGCCAACCAGCCAACCGTTAGCCCTCCCGCCCACCATCGCCAACCAGCCAACCGTAAACCCTCCCGCCCACCATCGCCAACCAGCCAACCGTTTGCCCTCCCACCCACCATCGCCAACCAGCCATCCTTAAGCCCTCCATCCCGCCTTCTCCAACCATCCATCCGTTTGCCCACCAGCCCGCCATCACCAACCACCCAACCGATTGCCCACCCGCCACCATCACCAACCACCCAACAGATTGCTCACCATCGCCAAGGAGCCAACACAGGACAATTCCACCTTCCGAACCCTCCCACCAACCAACTCTAAACCCAGCCGGGTTGTTAATTAAACAAAGACAGATCGCGTCCGCGTCACATCAAATCATGCATCGAGTTTCCACAACGATAAAAACAAACCACTTCACAGTCATTAAAGACACATGAACCTTTTACTCTCCACTTCCACACTCGCCGCACGATTTCAAAACACGATTAATAATACCACCTTCTCAATTGTTAACTACATTATAGGATTGCGTGTTCAGGATCATTATAACAGCGATGAAAGATATTGTTCGAAATCTCGAACCACAACGCAAACGCGAAACACAATTTCCGGCACTCTTTGTTTTGTTACATTCCTTAGGCACTACATTTAAGATCTTGCACTAATACTTAGCTCTAGTATATGTAGGACGTATATTGTGATATATATAAATTGAGAGTCTCGTTTTTGAGAAAATAGTTACCAAAATTCCAATTGAACAAATATCAGTTGTTCTCTTCCAGTATTTCCAGTTGCGATACGTCTTAAGATGCCGATATACTATTATATAATTGTGTATTACCGATTGTTCTATTAGTTATAATTTCATAAAATGATGTTGAAAATATGAAAAATAAACGAAACCAACCAACCAACCAATGTCCCTCCCGCCCACCATCGCCAACCAGCCAACCGTTAGCCCTCCCGCCCACCATCGCCAACCAGCCAACCGTAAACCCTCCCGCCCACCATCGCCAACCAGCCAACCCTTTGCCCTCCCACCCACCATCGCCAACCAGCCATCCTTAATCCCTCTTTCCCGCCTTCTCCAAACAGCCATCCGTTTGCCCGCCAGCCCGCCAACACCAACCACCCAACCGATTGCCCACCCGCCACCATCACCAACCACCCAACAGATTGCTCACCATCGCCAAGGAGCCAACACAGTACAATTCCAACTTCCGAACCCTCCCACCAACCAACTCTAAACCCAGCCGGGTTGTTAATTAAACAAAGACAGATCGCGACCGCGTCACATCAAATCATGCATCGAGTTTCCACAACGATAAAAACAAGCCACTTGACAGTCATTAAAGACACATGCACCTTTTTCTCTCCACTTCCACACTCGCCGCACGATTTCAACACACGATTAATAATACCACCTTCTTAATTGTTAACTACATTATAAAATTGCGAGTTCAGGATCATTATAACAGCGATGTAAGATATTGTTCGAAATCTCGAACCACAACGCAAACGCGCAACGCAATTTCCTGCACTCTTTGTTTTGTTACATTCCTTAGGCACTACATTTAAAATCTTGCACTAATATTTAGCTCTAGTATATGTAGGACGTATATTGTGGTATATATAAATTGAGAGTCTCGTTTTTGAGAAAATATTTACCAAAATTCCAATTGAACAAATATCAGTTGTTCTCTTCCAGTATTTCCAGTTGCGATACGTCTTAAGATGCCGACATACTATTATATAATTGTGTATTAACGATTGTTCTATTAGTTATAATTTCATAAAATGATGTTGAAAATATGAAAAATAAACGAAACCAACCAACCAACCAATGTCCCTTCCGCCCACCATCGCCAAACAGCCAACCGTTAGCCCTCCCGCCCACCATCGCCAACCAGCCAACCGTAAACCCTCCCGCCCACCATCGCCAACCAGCCAACCGTTTGCCCTCCCACCCACCATCGCCAACCAGCCATCCTTAAGCCCTCCCTCCCGCCTTCTCCAACCAGCCATCCGTTTGCCCACCAGCCCGCCATCACCAACCACCCAATCGATTGCCCACCCGCCACCATCACCAACCACCCAACCGATTGCTCACCATCGCCAAGGAGCCAACACAGGACAATTCCACCTTCCGATCCCTCCCACCAACCAACTAAAGCCCAGCCGGGTTGTTAATTAAACAAAGACAGATTGCGACCGCGTCACATCAAATCTTGCATCGAGTTTCCACAACGATAAAAACAAGCCACTTCACAGTCATTAAAAACACGTGCACCTTTTTCTCTCCACTTCCACCCTCGCCGCACAATTTCAACAAACGATTAATAATACCACCTTTTTAATTGTTAACTACATTATAGGATTGTTTGTTCAGGATCATTATAACAGCGATGAAAATATTGTACGAAATCTCGAACCACAACGCAAACGCGCAACGCAATTACCTGACTCTGTGTTTTTGTTACATTCCTTAGGCACTACATTTAAGATCTTGCACTAATACTTAGCTCTAGTATATGTATGATGTATATTGTGATATATATAAAAAGAGAGTCTCGTTTTGAGAAAATAGTTACCAAAATTCCAATTGAACAAATATCGGTTGTTCTCTTCCAGTATTTCCAGTCTTAAGATGCCGACATACTATTATATAATTGTGTATTACCGATTGTTCTATTAGTTATAATTTCATAAAATGATGTTGAAAATATGAAAAATAAACGAAACCAACCTACCAAACGATGTCCCTCCCGCCCACAATCGCCAACCAGCCAACCGTTAGCCCTCCCGCCCACCATCGCCAACCAGCCAACCTTAAACCCTCCCGCCCACCATCGCCAACCAGCCACCCGTTTCCCCTCCCACCCACAATCGCCAACCAGCCATCCTTAAGCCCTCCCTCCCGCACTCTCCAACCAGCCATCCGTTTGCCCACCAGCCCGCCATCACCAACCACCCAACCGATTGCCCACACGCCACCATCACCAACCACCCAACAGATTGCTCACCATCGCCAAGGAGCCAACACAGGACAATTCCACCTTCCAAACCCTCCCACCAACCAACTCTAAACCCAGCCGGGTTGTTAATTAAACAAAGACAAATCGCGACCGCGTCACATCAAATCATGCATCGAGTTTCCACAACGATAAAAACAAGCCACTTCACAGTCATTAAAGACACATGCACCTTTTTCTCTCCACTTCCACACTCGCCGCACGATTTCAACACACGATTAATAATACCACCTTCTTATTTGTTAACTACATTATAGGATTGCGTGTTCAGGATCATTATAACAGCGATGAAAGATATTGTTCGAAATCTCGAACCACAACGCAAACGCGCAACGCAATTTCCTGCACTCTTTGTTTCGGTACATTCCTTAGGCACTACATTTAAGATCTTGCACTAATACTTAGCTCTAGTATATGTAGGACGTATATTGTGATATATATAAATTGAGAGTCTCGTTTTTGAGAAAATAGTTATCAAAATTCCAATTGAACAAATATCAGTTGTTCTCTTCTAGTATTTCCAGTTGCGATACATCTTAAGATGCCGACATACTATTACATAATTGTGTATTACCGATTGTTCTATTAGTTATAATTTCATAAAATGATGTTGAAAATATGAAAAATAAACGAAACCAACCAACCAACCAATGTCCCTCACGCCCACCATCGCCAACCAGCCAACCGTTAGCCCTCCCGCCCACCATCACCGACCAGCCAACCGTAAACCCTCCCGCCCACCATCGCCAACCAGCCAACCGTTTGCCCTCCCACCCATCATCGAAAACCAGCCATCCTTAAGCCCTCCCTCCCGCCTTCTTCAACCAGCCATCCGTTTGCCCACCAGCCCGCCATCACCAACATCCCAACCGATTGCCCACCCGCCACCATCACCAACCACCCAACCGATTGCTCACCATCGCCAAGGAGCCAACACTGGACAAATCCACCTTCCGAACCCTCCCACCAACCAACTCGAAAACCAGCCGGGTGTTTAACTAAACGACGACAGATTGCGACCGCGTCACATCTAATCTTGCTTCGAGTTTCCACAACGATAAAAACAAGACACTTCACAGTCATTAAAGACACATGCACCTTTTTCTCTCCACTTCCACCCTCGCCGCACAATTTCAACACACGATTAATAATACCACCTTCTTAATTGTTAACTACATTATAGGATTGCGTTTCTAGGATCATTATAACAGCGATGAAAGATATTGTTCGAAATCTCGAACCACAACGCAAACGCGCAACGCAATTTCCTGCACTCTTTGTTTTGTTACATTCCTTAGGCACTACATCTAAGATCTTGCACTAATACTTAGCTCTAGTATATGTAGGACGTATATTGTGATATATATAAATTGAGAGTCTCGTTTTTGAGAAAATAGTTACCAAAATTCCAATTGAACAAATATCAGTTGTTCTCTTCCAGTATTTCCAGTTGCGATACGTCTTAAGATGCCGACATACTATTATATAATTGTGTATTACCGATTGTTCTATTAGTTATAATTTCATAAAATGATGTTGAAAATATGAAAAATAAACGAAACCAACCTACCAACCAATGTCCCTCCCGCCCACAATCGCCAAACAGCCAACCGTTAGCCCTCTCGCCCACCATCGCCAACCAGCCAACCGTAAACCCTCCCGCCCACCATCGCCAACCAGCCAACCGTTTGCCCTCCCACCCACCATCGCCAACCAGCCATCCTTAAGCCCTCCCTCTCGCCTTCTCCAACCAGCCATCCGTTTGCCCACCAGCCCGCCATCACCAACCACCCAACCGATTGACCACCCGCCACCATCCCCAGCCACCCAACAGATTGCTCACCATCGCCAAGGAGCCAACACAGGACAATTCCACCTTCCGAACCCTCCCACCAACCAACTCTAAACCCAGCCGGGTTGTTAATTAAACAAAGACAGATCGCGACCGCGTCACATCAAATCATGCATCGAGTTTCCACAACGTTAAAAAGAAGCCACTTCACAGTCATTAAAGACACATGCACCTTTTTCTCTCCACTTCCACACTCGCCGGACGATTTCAACACACGATTAATAATACCACCTTCTTAATTGTTAACTACATTATAGGATTGCGTGTTCAGGATCATTATAACAGCGATGAAAGATATTGTTCGAAATCTCGAACCACAACGCAAACGCGCAACGCAATTTCCTGCACTCTTTGTTTTGTTACATTCCTTAGGCACTACATTTAAGATCTTGCACTAATACTTAGCTCTAGTATATGTAGGACGTATATTGTGATATATATAAATTGAGAGTCTCGTTTTTGAGAAAATAGTTATCAAAATTACAATTGAACAAATATCAGTTGTTCTCTTCTAGTATTTCCAGTTGCGATACATCTTAAGATGCCGACATACTATTACATAATTGTGTATTACCGATTGTTCTATTAGTTATAATTTCATAAAATGATGTTGAAAATATGAAAAATAAACGAAACCAACCAACCAACTAATGTCCCTCCCGCCCACCATCGCCAACCAGCCAACCGTGAGCCCTCCCGCCCACCATCACCAACCAGCCAACCGTAAACCCTCCCGCCCACCATCGCCAAAAAGCCAACCGTTTGCCCTCCCACCCATCATCGCCAACCAACCATCCTTAAGCCCTCCCTCCCGCCTTCTTCAACCAACCATGCGTTTGCCCACCAGCCCGCCATCACCAACCACCCAACCGATTGCCCACCCGCCACCATCACCAACCACCCAACCGATTGCTCACCATCGCCAAGGAGCTAACACAGGACAATTCCACCTTCCGAACCCTCCCACCAACCAACTCGAAAACCAGCCGGGTGTTTAATTAAACAAAGACAGATTGCGACCGCGTCACATCTAATCTTGCATCGAGTTTTCACAACGATAAAAACAAGACACTTCACATTCATTAAAGACACATGCACCTTTTTCTCTCCACTTCCACCCTCGCCGCACAATTTCAACACACGATTAATAATACCACCTTCTTAATTGTTAAATACATTATAGGATTGCGTGTTCAGGATCATTATAACAGCGATGAAAGATATTGTTCGAAATCTCGAACCACAACGCAAACGAGCAACGCAATTTCCTGCACTCTTTGTTTTGTTACATTCTTTAGGCATTACATTTAAGATCTTGCACTAATACTTAGCTCTAGTATATGTAGGACGTATATTGTGATATATATAAATTGAGAGTCTCGTTTTTGAGAAAATAATTACCAAAATTCCAATTGAACAAATATCAGTTGTTCTCTTCCAGTATTTCCAGTTGCGATACGTCTTAAGATGCCGACATACTATTATATAATTGTGTATTACCGATTGTTCTATTAGTTATAATTTCATAAAATGATGTTGAAAATATGAAAAATAAACGAAACCAACCAACCAACCAATGTCCCTCCCGCCCACAATCGCCAAACAGCCAACCGTTAGCCCTCTCGCCCACCATCGCCAACCAGCCAACCGTAAACCCTCCCGCCCACCATCGCCAACCAGCCAACCGTTTGCCCTCCCACCCACCATCGCCAACCAGCCATCCTTATGCCCTCCCTCTCGCCTTCTCCAACCAGCCATCCGTTTCCCCACCAGCCCGCCATCACCAACCACCCAACCGATTTCCCACCCGCCACCTTCACCAACCACCCAACAGATTGCTCACCATCGCCAAGGAGCCAACACAGGACAATTCCACCTTCCGAACCCTCCCACCAACCAACTCTAAACCCAGCCGGGTTGTTAATTAAACAAAGACAGATCGCGACCGTGTCACATCAAATCATGCATCGAGTTTCCACAACGATAAAAACAAACCACTTCACAGTCATTAAAGACACATGCACCTTTTTCTCTCCACTTCCACACTCGCCGCACGATTTCAACACACGATTAATAATACCACCTTCTTAATTGTTAACCACATTATACGATTTCGTGTTCAGGATTATTATAACAGCGATGAAAGATATTGTTCGAAATCTCGAAAAACAACGCAAACGCGCAACGCAATTTCCTGCACTCTTTGTTTTGTTACATTCCTTAGGCACTACATTTAAGATCTTGCACTAATATTTAGCTCTAGTATATGTAGGACGTATATTGTGATATATATAAATTGAGAGTCTCGTTTTTGAGAAAATAGTTACCAAAATTCCAATTGAACAAATATCAGTTGTTCTCTTCCAGTAATTCCAGTTGCGATACGTCTTAAGATGCCGACATACTATTATATAATTGTGTATTAACGATTGTTCTTTTAGTTATAATTTCATAAAATGATGTTGAAAATATGAAAAATAAACGAAACCAACCAACCAACCAATGTCCCTCCCGCCCACCATCGCCAACCAGCCAACCGTTAGCCCTCCCGCCCACCATCGCCAACCAGCCAACCGTAAACCCTCCCGCCCACCATCGCCAACCAGCCAACCCTTTGCCCTCCCACCCACCATCGCCAACCACCCATCCTTAATCCCTCCCTCCCGCCTTCTCCAAACAGCCATCCGTTTGCCCGCCAGCCCGCCAACACCACCCACCCAACCGATTGCCCACCCGCCACCATCACCAACCACCCAACAGATTGCTCACCATCGCCAAGGAGCCAACACAGGACAATTCCAACTTCCGAACCCTCCCACCAACCAACTCTAAACCCAGCCGGGTTGTTAACTAAACAAAGACAGATCGCGACCGCGTCACATCAAATCATGCATCGAGTTTCCACAACGATAAAAACAAGCCACTTGACTGTCATTAAAGACACATGCACCTTTTTCCCTCCACTTCCACACTCGCCGCACGATTTCAACACACGATTAATAATACCACCTTCTTAATTGTTAACTACATTATAGGATTGCGAGTACAGGATCATTATAACAGCGATGTAAGATATTGTTCGAAATCTCGAACCACAACGCAAACGCGCAACGCAATTTCCTGCACTCTTTGTTTTGTTACATTCCTTAGGCACTACATTTAAAATCTTGCACTAATATTTAGCTCTAGTATATGTAGGACGTATATTGTGGTATATATAAATTGAGAGTCTCGTTTTTGAGAAAATAGTTACCAAAATTCCAATTGAACAAATATCAGTTGTTCTCTTCCAGTATTTCCAGTTGCGATACGTCTTAAGAAGCCGACATACTATTATATAATTGTGTATTAACGATTGTTCTATTAGTTATAATTTCATAAAATGATGTTGAAAATATGAAAAATAAACGAAACCAACCAACCAACCAATGTCCCTCCCGCCCACCATCGCCAAACAGCCAACCGTTAGCCCTCCCGCCCACCATCGCCAACCAGCCAACCGTAAACCCTCCCGCCCACCATCGCCAACCAGCCAACCGTTTGCCCTCCCACCCACCATCGCCAACCAGCCATCCTTAAGCCCTCCCTCCCGCCTTCTCCAACCAGCCATCCGTTTGCCCACCAGCCCGCCATCACCTACCACCCAATCGATTGCCCACCCGCCACCATCACCAACCACCCAACCGATTGCTCACCATCGCCAAGGAGCCAACACAGGACAATTCCACCTTCCGATCCCTCCCACCAACCAACTCTAAACCCAGCCGGGTTGTTAATTAAACAAAGACCGATCGCGACCGCGTCACATCAAATCATGCATCGAGTTTCCACAACGATAAAAACAAGCCACTTCACAGTCATTAAATACACATGCACCTTTTTCTCTCCACTTCCAAACTCGCCGCAAGATTTCAACACACGATTAATAATACCACCTTCTTAATTGTTAACTACATTATAGGATTGCGTGTTCAGGATCATTATAACAGCGATGAAAGTTTTTGTTTGAAATCTCGAACCACAACGCAAACGCGCAACGCAATTTCCTGCACTCTTTGTTTTGTTACATTCCGTAGGCACTACATTTAAGATCTTGCATTAATATCTAGCTCTAGTATATGTACGACGTATATTGTTATATATATAAATTGAGAGTCCCGTTTTTGAGAAAATAGTTACCAAAATTCCAATTGAACAAATATCAGTTGTTCTCTTCCAGTATTTCCAGTTGCGATATGTCTTAAGATGCCGACATACTATTATAACATTCTGTATTTCCGATTGTTCTATTAGTTATAATTTCATAAAATGATGTTGAAAATATGAAAAATAAACGAAACCAACCTACCAACCAATGTCCCTCCCGCCCACAATCGCCAACCAGCCAGCCGTTAGCCCTCCCGCCCACCATCGCCAACCAGCCAACCTTAAACCGTCCTGCCCACCATCGCCAACCAGCCAACAGTTTGCCCTCCCACCCACAATCGCCAACCAGCCATCCTTAAGCCCTCCCTCCCGCCTTCTCCAACCAGCCATCCGTTTGCCCACCAGCCCGCCATCACCAACCACCCAACCGATTGCCCACCCGCAACCATCAACAGCCACCCAACCGATTGCTCTACATCGCCAAGGAGCCAACACAGGACAATTCCACCTTCCGAACCCTCCCACCAACCAACTCTAAGCCCAGCCGGGTTGTTAATTAAGCAAAGACAGATTGCGACCGCGTCACATCAAATCTTGCATCGAGTTTCCACAACGATAAAAACAAGCCACATCACAGTCATTAAAGACACATGCACCTTGTCTCTCCACTTCCACCCTCGCCGCACAATTTCAACACACGATTAATAATACCACCTTCTTAATTGTTAACTACATTATAGGATTGCGTGTTCAGGATCATTATAACAGCGATGAAACATATTGATCGAAATCTCGAACCACAAAGCAAACGCGCAACGCCTATTTCCTACACACTTTGTTTTGTTACATTCCTTAGGCACTACATTAAAGATCTTGCACTAATACTATAGCTCTAGTATATGTAGTACGTATATTGTGATATATATAAATTGAGAGTCCCGTTTTTGAGAAAATAGTTACCAAAATTCCATTTGAACAAATATCAGTTGTTCTCTTCCAGTATTTCCAGTTGCGATACATCTTAAGATGCCGACATACTATTATATAATTGTGTATTACCGATTGTTCTATTAGTTATAATTTCATAAAATGATGTTGAAAATATGAAAAATAAACGAAACCAACCAACCAACCAATGTCCCTCCCGACCACCATCGCCAAACAGCCAACCGTTAGCCCTCCCGCCCACCATCGCCAACCAGCCAACCGTAAAGCTTCCCGCCCACCATCGCCAACCAGCCAACCGTTTGCCCTCCCACCCACCATCGCCAACCAGCCATTTTTAAGCCCTCCCTCCCGCCTTCTCCAACCAGCCATCCGTTTGCCCACCAGCCCGCCATCACCAACCACCCAACCGATTGCCCACCCGCCACCATCACCAACCCCCAACAGATTGCTCACCATCGCCAAGGAGCCAACACAGAACAATCCCACCTTCCGAACCCTCCCACCAACCAACTCTAAACCCAGCCGGGTTGTTAATTAAACAAAGACAGATCGCGACCGCGTCACATCAAATCATGGATCGAGTTTCCACAACGATAAAAACAAGCCACATCACAGTCATTAAAGACACATGCACCTTTTTCTCTCCACTTCCACACTCTCCGCACGATTTCAACACACGATTAATAATACCACCTTTTTAATTGTTAACTACATTATAGGATTGTTTGTTCAGGATCATTATAACAGCGATGAAAATATTGTACGAAATCTCGAACCACAACGCAAACGCGCAACGCAATTACCTGACTCTGTGTTTTTGTTACATTCCTTAGGCACTACATTTAAGATCTTGCACTAATACTTAGCTCTAGTATATGTATGATGTATATTGTGATATATATAAAAAGAGAGTCTCGTTTTGAGAAAATAGTTACCAAAATTCCAATTGAACAAATATCGGTTGTTCTCTTCCAGTATTTCCAGTCTTAAGATGCCGACATACTATTATATAATTGTGTATTACCGATTGTTCTATTAGTTATAATTTCATAAAATGATGTTGAAAATATGAAAAATAAACGAAACCAACCTACCAAACGATGTCCCTCCCGCCCACAATCGCCAACCAGCCAACCGTTAGCCCTCCCGCCCACCATCGCCAACCAGCCAACCTTAAACCCTCCCGCCCACCATCGCCAACCAGCCACCCGTTTGCCCTCCCACCAACAATCGCCAACCAGCCATCCTTAAGCCCTCCCTCCCGCCTTCTCCAACCAGCCATCCGTTTGCCCACCAGCCCGCCATCACCAACCACCCAACCGATTGCCCACCCGCCACCACCACCAACCACCCAACAGATTGCTCACCATCGCCAAGGAGCCAACACAGGACAATTCCACCTTCCAAACCCTCCCACCAACCAACTCTAAACCCAGCCGGGTTGTTAATTAAACAAAGACAAATCGCGACCGCGTCACATCAAATCATGCATCGAGTTTCCACAACGATAAAAACAAGCCACTTCACAGTCATACACATGCACCTTTTTCTCTCCACTTCCACACTCGCCGCACGATTTCAACACACGATTAATAATACCACCTTCTTATTTGTTAACTACATTATAGGATTGCCTGTTCAGGATCATTATAACAGCGATGAAAGATATTGTTCGAAATCTCGAACCACAACGCAAACGCGCAACGCAATTTCCTGCACTCTTTGTTTCGGTACATTCCTTAGGCACTACACTTAAGATCTTGCACTAATACTTAGCTCTAGTATATGTAGGACGTATATTGTGATATATATAAATTGAGAGTCTCGTTTTTGAGAAAATAGTTATCAAAATTCCAATTGAACAAATATCAGTTGTTCTCTTCTAGTATTTCCAGTTGCGATACATCTTAAGATGCCGACATACTATTACATAATTGTGTATTACCGATTGTTCTATTAGTTATAATTTCATAAAATGATGTTGAAAATATGAAAAATAAACGAAACCAACCAACCAACCAATGTCCCTCACGCCCACCATCGCCAACCAGCCAACCGTTAGCCCTCCCGCCCACCATCACCGACCAGCCAACCGTAAACCCTCCCGCCCACCATCGCCAACCAGCCAACCGTTTGCCCTCCCACCCATCATCGAAAACCAGCCATCCTTAAGCCCTCCCTCCCGCCTTCTTCAACCAGCCATCCGTTTGCCCACCAGCCCGCCATCACCAACCACCCAACCGATTGCCCACCCGCCACCATCACCAACCACCCAACCGATTGCTCACCATCGCCAAGGAGCCAACACAGGACAATTCCACCTTCCGAACCCTCCCACCAACCAACTCTAAACCCAGCCGGGTTGTTAATTAAACAAAGACAGATCGCGTCCGCGTCACATCAAATCATGCATCGAGTTTCCACAACGATAAAAACAAACCACTTCACAGTCATTAAAGACACATGAACCTTTTACTCTCCACTTCCACACTCGCCGCACGATTTCAAAACACGATTAATAATACCACCTTCTCAATTGTTAACTACATTATAGGATTGCGTGTTCAGGATCATTATAACAGCGATGAAAGATATTGTTCGAAATCTCGAACCACAACGCAAACGCGAAACACAATTTCCGGCACTCTTTGTTTTGTTACATTCCTTAGGCACTACATTTAAGATCTTGCACTAATACTTAGCTCTAGTATATGTAGGACGTATATTGTGATATATATAAATTGAGAGTCTCGTTTTTGAGAAAATAGTTACCAAAATTCCAATTGAACAAATATCAGTTGTTCTCTTCCAGTATTTCCAGTTGCGATACGTCTTAAGATGCCGATATACTATTATATAATTGTGTATTACCGATTGTTCTATTAGTTATAATTTCATAAAATGATGTTGAAAATATGAAAAATAAACGAAACCAACCAAAGAACCAATGTCCCTCCCTCCCACCATCGCCAACCAGCCAACCGTTAGCCCTCCCGCCCACCATCGCCAACCACCCAACCGTAAACCCTCCCGCCCACCATCGCCAACCAGCCAACCGTTTGCCCTCCCACCCACCATCGCCAACCAGCCATCCTTAAGCCCTCCCTCCCGCCTTCTCCAACCAGCCATCCGTTTGCCCACCAGCCCGCCATCACCAACCACCCAACCGATTGCCCACCCGCCACCATCACCAACCACCCAACAGATTGCTCACCATCGCCAAGGAGCCAACACAGGACAATTCCACCTTCCGATCCCTCCCACCAACCAACTCTAAGCCCAGCCGGGTTGTTAATTAAACAAAGACAGATTGCGACCGCGTCACATCAAATCTTGCATCGAGTTTCCACAACGATAAAAACAAGCCACTTCACAGTCATTAAAGACACGTGCACCTTTTTCTCTCCACTTCCACCCTCGCCGCACAATTTCAACAAACGATTAATAATACCACTTATTTAATTGTTAACTACATTATAGGATTGTTTGTTCAGGATCATTATAACAGCGATGAAAATATTGTACGAAATCTCGAACCACAACGCAAACGCGCAACGCAATTACCTGACTCTGTGTTTTTGTTACATTCCATAGGCACTACATTTAAGATCTTGCAATAATACTTAGCTCTAGTATATGTAGGACGTATATTGTGATATATATAAATTGAGAGTCTCGTTTTTTTAGAAAATAGTTACCAAAATTCCAATTGAACAAATATCAGTTGTTCTCTTCCAGTATTTCCAGTTGCGATACGTCTTAAGATGCCGACATACTAATATATAATTGTGTATTACCGATTGTTCTATTAGTTATAATTTCATAAAATGATGTTGAAAATATGAAAAATAAACGAAACCAACCAACCAACCAATGTCCCTCCCGCCCACCATCGCCAACCAGCCAACCGTTAGCCCTCCCGCCCACCATCACCAACCAGCCAACCGTAAACCCTCCCGCCCACCATCGCCAACGAGCCAACCGTTTGCTCTACCACGCACCATCGCCAACCAGCCATCCTTAAGCCCTCCTTCCCGCCTTCTTCAACCAGCCATCCGTTTGCCCACCAGCCCGCCATCACCAACCACCCAACCGATTGCCCACCCGCCACCATCACCAACCACCCAACCGATTGCTCACCATCTACAAGGAGCCAACACAGGACAATTCCACCTTCCGAACCCTCCCACCAACCAACTCTAAGCCCAGCCAGGTTGTTAATTAAAGAAAAGCAGATTTCGACCGCGTCACATCAAATCTTGCATCGAGTTTCCACAACGATAAAAACAAGCCACTTCACAGTCATTAAAGACACATGCACCTTTTTCTCTCCACTTCCACACTCGCCGCACAATTTCAACAAACGATTAATAATACCACCTTCTTAATTGTTAACTACATTATAGGTTTGCGTGTTCAGGATCATTATAACAGCGATGAAAGATATTGTTCGAAATCTCGAACCACAACGCAAACGCGCAACGCAATTTCCTGCACTCTTTGTTTTGTTACATTCCTTAGGCACTACATGTAAGATCTTGCACTAATACTTAGCTCTAGTATATGTAGGACGTATATTGTGATATATATAAATTGAGAGTCTCGTTTTTGAGAAAATAGTTACCAAAATTCCAATTGAACAAATATCAGTTGTTCTCTTCCAGTATTTCCAGTTGCGATACATCTTAAGATGCCGACATACTATTATATAATTGTGTATTACCGATTGTTCTATTAGTTATAATTTCATAAAATGATGTTGAAAATATGAAAAATAAACGAAACCAACCAACCAACCAATGTCCCTCCCGCCCACCATCGCCAACCAGCCAACCGTTAGCTCTCCCGCCCACCATCGCCAACCAGCCAACCGTAAACCCTCCCGCCCACCATCGCCAACCAGCCAACCGTTTGCCCTCCCACCCACCATCGCCAACCAGCCATCGTTAAGCCCTCCCTCCCGCCTTCTCCAACCAGCCATCCGTTTGCCCACCAGCCCGCCATCACCAACCACCCAACCGATTGCCTACCCGCCACCATCACCAACCACCCAACAGATTGCTCACCATCGCCAAGGAGCCAACACAGGACAATTCCACCTTCCAAACCCTCCCACCAACCAACTCTAAACCCAGCCGGGTTGTTAATTAAACAAAGACAAATCGCGACCGCGTCACATCAAATCATGCATGGAGTTTCCACAACGATAAAAACAAGCCACTTCACAGTCATTAAAGACACATGCACCTTTTTCTCTCCACTTCCACACTCGAAGCACGATTTCAACACACGATTAATAATACCACCTTCTTAATTGTTAACTACATTATAGGATTGCGTGTTCAGGATCATTATAACAGCGATGAAAGATATTGTTCGAAATCTCGAACCACAACGCAAACGCGCAACGCAATTTCCTGCACTCTATGTTTTTGTTACATTCCTTAGGCACTACATTTAAGATCTTGCACTAATACTTAGCTCTAGTATATGTAGGACGCATATTGTGATATATATAAATTGAGAGTCTCGTTTTGAGAAAATAGTTACCAAAATTCCAATGGAACAAATGTCGGTTGTTCTCTTCCAGTATTTCCAGTCTTAAGATGCCGACATACTATTATATAATTGTGTATTACCGATTGTTCTATTAGTTATAATTTCATAAAATGATGTTGAAAATATGAAAAATAAGCGAAACCATCCTACCAAACAATGTCCCTCCCGCCCACAATCGCCAACCAGCCAACCGTTAGCCCTCCCGCCCACCATCGCCAACCAGCCAACCTTAAACCCTCCCGCCCACCATCGCCAACAAGCTAACCGTTTGCCCTCCCACCTACAATCGCCAACCAGCCATCCTTATGCAATCCCTCCCGCCTTCTCCAACCAGCCATCCGTTTGCCCACCAGCCCGCCATCACCAACCACCCAACCGATTGCCCACCCGCCACCATCAACAACCACCCAACCGATTGCTCACCATCGCCAAGGAGCCAACACAGGACAATTCCACCTTCCGAACCCTCCCACCAACCAACTCTAAGCCCAGCCGGGTTGTTAATTAAACAAAGACAGATTGCGGCCGCGTCACATCAAATCTTGCATCGAGTTTCCACAACGATAAAAACAAGCCACATCACAGTCATTAAAGACACATGCACCTTTTTCTCTCCACTTCCACCCTCGCCGCACAATTTCAACACACGATTAATAATACCACCTTCTTAATTGTTAACTACATTATAGGATTGCGTGTTCATGATCATTATAACAGCGATGAAAGATATTGTTCGAAATCTCGAACCACAACGCAAACGCGCAACGCAATTTCCTGCACTCTTTGTTTTGTTACATTCCTTAGGCACTACATTTAAGATCTTGCACTAATACTTAGCTCTAGTATATGTAGGACGTATATTGTGATATATATAAATTGAGAGTCTCGTTTTTTAGAAAATAGTTACCAAAATTCCAATTGAACAAATATCAGTTGTTCTCTTCCATTATTTCCAGTTTCGATACGTCTTAAGATGCCGTCATACTATTATATAATTGTGTATTACCGATTGTTCTATTAGTTATAATTTCATAAAATTATGTTGAAAATATGAAAAATATACGAAACCAACCAACCAACCGATGTCCCTCCCGCCCACCATCGCCAACCAGCCAACCGTTAGCCCTCTCGCCCACCATCGCCAACCAACCAACCGTAAACCCTCCCGCCCACCATCGCCAACCAGCCAACCGTTTGCCCTCCCACCCACCATCGCCAACCAGTCATCCTTAAGCCCTCCCTCCCGCCTTCAACAACCAGCCTTCCGTTTGCCCACCAGCCCGCCATCACCAACCACCCAACCGATTGACCACCCGCCCACAATCACCAACCACCCAACAGATTGCTCACCATCGCCAAGGTGCCAACACAGGACAATTCCACCTTCCCAACCCTCCCACCAACCAACTCTAAACCCAGCCGGGTTGTTAATTACACAAAGACAGATCGCGACCGCGTCACATCAAACCATGCATCGAGTTTCCACAACGATAAAAACAAGCCACTTCACAGTCATTAAAGACACATGCACCTTTTTCTCTCCACTTCCACACTCGCCGCACGATTTCAACACACGATTAATAATACCACCTTCTTAATTGTTAACTACATTATAGGATTGCGTGTTCAGGATCATTATAACAGCGATGAAAGATATTGTTCGAAATCTCGAACCACAACGCAAACGCGCAACGCAATTTCCTGCACTCTTTGTTTTGTTACATTCCTTAGGCACTACATTTAAGATCTTGCACTAATACTTAGCTCTAGTATATGTAGGACGTATATAGTGATATATATAAATTGAGAGTCTCGTTTTTGAGAAAACAGTTACCAAAATTCCAATTGAACAAATATCAGTTGTTCTCTTCCAATATTTCCAGTTGCGATACGTCTTAAGATGCCGACATACTATTATATAATTGTGTATTACCGATTGTTCTATTAGTTATAATTTCATAAAATGATGTTGAAAATATGAAAAATAAACGAAACCAACCAACCAACCAATGTCCCTCCCGCCCACCATCGCCAACCAGCCAACCGTTAGCCCTCCCGCCCACCATCGCCAACCAGCCAACCGTAAACCTTCCCGCCCACCATCGCCAACCAGCCAACCGTTTGGCCTCCCACCCACCATCGCCAACCAGCCATCCTTAAGCCCTCCCTCCCGCCTTCTCCAACCAGCCATCCGTTTGACCACCAGCCCGCCATCACCAACCACCCAACCGATTGCCTACCCGCCACCATCACCAACCACCCAACAGATTGCTCACCATCGCCAAGGAGCCAACACAGGACAATTCCACCTTCAGAACACTCCCACCAACCAACTCTAAACCCAGCCGGGTTGTTAATTAAACAAAGACAGATCGCGACCGCGTCACATCAAATCATGGATCGAGTTTCCACAACAATAAAAACAAGCCACATCACAGTCATTAAAGACACATGCGCCTTTTTCTCTCCACTTCCACACTCGCCGCACGATTTCAACACACGATTAATAATACCACCTTCTTAATTGTTAACTACATTATAGGATTGCGTGTTCAGGATCATTATAACAGCGATGAAAGATATTGTTCGAAATCTCGAACCACAACGCAAACGCGCAACGCAATTTCCTGCACTCTTTGTTTTGTTACATTCCTTAGGCACTACATTTAAGATCTTGCACTAATACTTAGCTCTAGTATATGTAGGACGTATATTGTGATATATATAAATTGAGAGTCTCGTTTCTGAGAAAATAGTTACCAAAATTCCAATTGAACAAATATCAGTTGTTCTCTTCCAGTATTTCCAGTTGCGATACGTCTTAAGATGCCGACATACTATTATATAATTGTGTATTGCCGATTGTTCTATTAGTTATAATTTCATAAAATGATGTTAAAAATATGAAAAATAAACGAAACCAACCAACCAACCAATGTCCCTCCCGTCCACCATCGCCAACCAGCCAACCGTTAGCCCTCCCGCCCACCATCGCCAACCAGCCAACCGTAAACCCTCCCGCCCACCATCGCCAACCAGCCAACCGTTTGCCCTCCCACCCACCATCGCCAACCAGCCATCCTTAAGCCCTCCCTCCCGCCTTCTCCAACCAGCCATCCGTTTGCCCACCAGCCCGCCATCACCAACCACCCAACCGATTGCCTACCCGCCACCATCACCAACCACCCAACAGATTGCTCACCATCGCCAAGGAGCCAACACAGGACAATTCCACCTTCCGAACACTCCCACCAACCAACTCTAAACCCAGCCGGGTTGTTAATTAAACAAAGACAGATCGCGACCGCGTCACATCAAATCATGGATCGAGTTTCCACAACGATAAAAACAAGCCACATCACAGTCATTAAAGACACATGCACCTTTTTCTCTCCACTTCCACACTCGCCGCACGATTTCAACACACGATTAATAATACCACCTTCTTAATTGTTAACTACATTATAGGATTGCGTGTTCAGGATCATTATAACAGCGATGAAAGATATTGTTCGAAATCTCGAACCACAACGCAAACGCGCAACGCAATTTCCTGCACTCTTTGTTTTGTTACATTCCTTAGGCACTACATTTAAGATCTTGCACTAATACTTAGCTCTAGTATATGTAGGACGTATATTGTGATATATATAAATTGAGAGTCTCGTTTTTGAGAAAATAGTTGCCAAAATTCCAATTGAACAAATATCAGTTGTTCTCTTCCAGTATTTCCAGTTGCGATACGTCTTAAGATGCCGACATACTATTATATAATTGTGTATTACCGATTGTTCTATTAGTTATAATTTCATAAAATGATGTTGAAGATATGAAAAATAAACGAAACCAACCAACCAACCAATGTCCCTCCCGTCCACCATCGCCAACCAGCCAACCGTTAGCCCTCCCGCCCACCATCGCCAACCAGCCAACCGTAAACCCTCCCGCCCACCATCGCCAACCAGCCAACCGTTTGCCCTCCCACCCACCATCGCCAACCAGCCATCCTTAAGCCCTCCATCCCGCCTTCTCCAACCATCCATCCGTTTGCCCACCAGCCCGCCATCACCAACCACCCAACCGATTGCCCACCCGCCACCATCACCAACCACCCAACAGATTGCTCACCATCGCCAAGGAGCCAACACAGGACAATTCCACCTTCCGAACCCTCCCACCAACCAACTCTAAACCCAGCCGGGTTGTTAATTAAACAAAGACAGATCGCGTCCGCGTCACATCAAATCATGCATCGAGTTTCCACAACGATAAAAACAAACCACTTCACAGTCATTAAAGACACATGAACCTTTTACTCTCCACTTCCACACTCGCCGCACGATTTCAAAACACGATTAATAATACCACCTTCTCAATTGTTAACTACATTATAGGATTGCGTGTTCAGGATCATTATAACAGCGATGAAAGATATTGTTCGAAATCTCGAACCACAACGCAAACGCGAAACACAATTTCCGGCACTCTTTGTTTTGTTACATTCCTTAGGCACTACATTTAAGATCTTGCACTAATACTTAGCTCTAGTATATGTAGGACGTATATTGTGATATATATAAATTGAGAGTCTCGTTTTTGAGAAAATAGTTACCAAAATTCCAATTGAACAAATATCAGTTGTTCTCTTCCAGTATTTCCAGTTGCGATACGTCTTAAGATGCCGATATACTATTATATAATTGTGTATTACCGATTGTTCTATTAGTTATAATTTCATAAAATGATGTTGAAAATATGAAAAATAAACGAAACCAACCAACCAACCAATGTCCCTCCCGCCCACCATCGCCAACCAGCCAACCGTTAGCCCTCCCGCCCACCATCGCCAACCAGCCAACCGTAAACCCTCCCGCCCACCATCGCCAACCAGCCAACCCTTTGCCCTCCCACCCACCATCGCCAACCAGCCATCCTTAATCCCTCTTTCCCGCCTTCTCCAAACAGCCATCCGTTTGCCCGCCAGCCCGCCAACACCAACCACCCAACCGATTGCCCACCCGCCACCATCACCAACCACCCAACAGATTGCTCACCATCGCCAAGGAGCCAACACAGTACAATTCCAACTTCCGAACCCTCCCACCAACCAACTCTAAACCCAGCCGGGTTGTTAATTAAACAAAGACAGATCGCGACCGCGTCACATCAAATCATGCATCGAGTTTCCACAACGATAAAAACAAGCCACTTGACAGTCATTAAAGACACATGCACCTTTTTCTCTCCACTTCCACACTCGCCGCACGATTTCAACACACGATTAATAATACCACCTTCTTAATTGTTAACTACATTATAAAATTGCGAGTTCAGGATCATTATAACAGCGATGTAAGATATTGTTCGAAATCTCGAACCACAACGCAAACGCGCAACGCAATTTCCTGCACTCTTTGTTTTGTTACATTCCTTAGGCACTACATTTAAAATCTTGCACTAATATTTAGCTCTAGTATATGTAGGACGTATATTGTGGTATATATAAATTGAGAGTCTCGTTTTTGAGAAAATATTTACCAAAATTCCAATTGAACAAATATCAGTTGTTCTCTTCCAGTATTTCCAGTTGCGATACGTCTTAAGATGCCGACATACTATTATATAATTGTGTATTAACGATTGTTCTATTAGTTATAATTTCATAAAATGATGTTGAAAATATGAAAAATAAACGAAACCAACCAACCAACCAATGTCCCTTCCGCCCACCATCGCCAAACAGCCAACCGTTAGCCCTCCCGCCCACCATCGCCAACCAGCCAACCGTAAACCCTCCCGCCCACCATCGCCAACCAGCCAACCGTTTGCCCTCCCACCCACCATCGCCAACCAGCCATCCTTAAGCCCTCCCTCCCGCCTTCTCCAACCAGCCATCCGTTTGCCCACCAGCCCGCCATCACCAACCACCCAATCGATTGCCCACCCGCCACCATCACCAACCACCCAACCGATTGCTCACCATCGCCAAGGAGCCAACACAGGACAATTCCACCTTCCGATCCCTCCCACCAACCAACTAAAGCCCAGCCGGGTTGTTAATTAAACAAAGACAGATTGCGACCGCGTCACATCAAATCTTGCATCGAGTTTCCACAACGATAAAAACAAGCCACTTCACAGTCATTAAAAACACGTGCACCTTTTTCTCTCCACTTCCACCCTCGCCGCACAATTTCAACAAACGATTAATAATACCACCTTTTTAATTGTTAACTACATTATAGGATTGTTTGTTCAGGATCATTATAACAGCGATGAAAATATTGTACGAAATCTCGAACCACAACGCAAACGCGCAACGCAATTACCTGACTCTGTGTTTTTGTTACATTCCTTAGGCACTACATTTAAGATCTTGCACTAATACTTAGCTCTAGTATATGTATGATGTATATTGTGATATATATAAAAAGAGAGTCTCGTTTTGAGAAAATAGTTACCAAAATTCCAATTGAACAAATATCGGTTGTTCTCTTCCAGTATTTCCAGTCTTAAGATGCCGACATACTATTATATAATTGTGTATTACCGATTGTTCTATTAGTTATAATTTCATAAAATGATGTTGAAAATATGAAAAATAAACGAAACCAACCTACCAAACGATGTCCCTCCCGCCCACAATCGCCAACCAGCCAACCGTTAGCCCTCCCGCCCACCATCGCCAACCAGCCAACCTTAAACCCTCCCGCCCACCATCGCCAACCAGCCACCCGTTTGCCCTCCCACCCACAATCGCCAACCAGCCATCCTTAAGCCCTCCCTCCCGCACTCTCCAACCAGCCATCCGTTTGCCCACCAGCCCGCCATCACCAACCACCCAACCGATTGCCCACACGCCACCATCACCAACCACCCAACAGATTGCTCACCATCGCCAAGGAGCCAACACAGGACAATTCCACCTTCCAAACCCTCCCACCAACCAACTCTAAACCCAGCCGGGTTGTTAATTAAACAAAGACAAATCGCGACCGCGTCACATCAAATCATGCATCGAGTTTCCACAACGATAAAAACAAGCCACTTCACAGTCATTAAAGACACATGCACCTTTTTCTCTCCACTTCCACACTCGCCGCACGATTTCAACACACGATTAATAATACCACCTTCTTATTTGTTAACTACATTATAGGATTGCGTGTTCAGGATCATTATAACAGCGATGAAAGATATTGTTCGAAATCTCGAACCACAACGCAAACGCGCAACGCAATTTCCTGCACTCTTTGTTTCGGTACATTCCTTAGGCACTACATTTAAGATCTTGCACTAATACTTAGCTCTAGTATATGTAGGACGTATATTGTGATATATATAAATTGAGAGTCTCGTTTTTGAGAAAATAGTTATCAAAATTCCAATTGAACAAATATCAGTTGTTCTCTTCTAGTATTTCCAGTTGCGATACATCTTAAGATGCCGACATACTATTACATAATTGTGTATTACCGATTGTTCTATTAGTTATAATTTCATAAAATGATGTTGAAAATATGAAAAATAAACGAAACCAACCAACCAACCAATGTCCCTCACGCCCACCATCGCCAACCAGCCAACCGTTAGCCCTCCCGCCCACCATCACCGACCAGCCAACCGTAAACCCTCCCGCCCACCATCGCCAACCAGCCAACCGTTTGCCCTCCCACCCATCATCGAAAACCAGCCATCCTTAAGCCCTCCCTCCCGCCTTCTTCAACCAGCCATCCGTTTGCCCACCAGCCCGCCATCACCAACATCCCAACCGATTGCCCACCCGCCACCATCACCAACCACCCAACCGATTGCTCACCATCGCCAAGGAGCCAACACTGGACAAATCCACCTTCCGAACCCTCCCACCAACCAACTCGAAAACCAGCCGGGTGTTTAACTAAACGACGACAGATTGCGACCGCGTCACATCTAATCTTGCTTCGAGTTTCCACAACGATAAAAACAAGACACTTCACAGTCATTAAAGACACATGCACCTTTTTCTCTCCACTTCCACCCTCGCCGCACAATTTCAACACACGATTAATAATACCACCTTCTTAATTGTTAACTACATTATAGGATTGCGTTTTTAGGATCATTATAACAGCGATGAAAGATATTGTTCGAAATCTCGAACCACAACGCAAACGCGCAACGCAATTTCCTGCACTCTTTGTTTTGTTACATTCCTTAGGCACTACATCTAAGATCTTGCACTAATACTTAGCTCTAGTATATGTAGGACGTATATTGTGATATATATAAATTGAGAGTCTCGTTTTTGAGAAAATAGTTACCAAAATTCCAATTGAACAAATATCAGTTGTTCTCTTCCAGTATTTCCAGTTGCGATACGTCTTAAGATGCCGACATACTATTATATAATTGTGTATTACCGATTGTTCTATTAGTTATAATTTCATAAAATGATGTTGAAAATATGAAAAATAAACGAAACCAACCTACCAACCAATGTCCCTCCCGCCCGCAATCGCCAAACAGCCAACCGTTAGCCCTCTCGCCCACCATCGCCAACCAGCCAACCGTAAACCCTCCCGCCCACCATCGCCAACCAGCCAACCGTTTGCCCTCCCACCCACCATCGCCAACCAGCCATCCTTAAGCCCTCCCTCTCGCCTTCTCCAACCAGCCATCCGTTTGCCCACCAGCCCGCCATCACCAACCACCCAACCGATTGCCCACCCGCCACCATCCCCAGCCACCCAACAGATTGCTCACCATCGCCAAGGAGCCAACACAGGACAATTCCACCTTCCGAACCCTCCCACCAACCAACTCTAAACCCAGCCGGGTTGTTAATTAAACAAAGACAGATCGCGACCGCGTCACATCAAATCATGCATCGAGTTTCCACAACGTTAAAAAGAAGCCACTTCACAGTCATTAAAGACACATGCACCTTTTTCTCTCCACTTCCACACTCGCCGGACGATTTCAACACACGATTAATAATACCACCTTCTTAATTGTTAACTACATTATAGGATTGCGTGTTCAGGATCATTATAACAGCGATGAAAGATATTGTTCGAAATCTCGAACCACAACGCAAACGCGCAACGCAATTTCCTGCACTCTTTGTTTTGTTACATTCCTTAGGCACTACATTTAAGATCTTGCACTAATACTTAGCTCTAGTATATGTAGGACGTATATTGTGATATATATAAATTGAGAGTCTCGTTTTTGAGAAAATAGTTATCAAAATTACAATTGAACAAATATCAGTTGTTCTCTTCTAGTATTTCCAGTTGCGATACATCTTAAGATGCCGACATACTATTACATAATTGTGTATTACCGATTGTTCTATTAGTTATAATTTCATAAAATGATGTTGAAAATATGAAAAATAAACGAAACCAACCAACCAACTAATGTCCCTCCCGCCCACCATCGCCAACCAGCCAACCGTGAGCCCTCCCGCCCACCATCACCAACCAGCCAACCGTAAACCCTCCCGCCCACCATCGCCAAAAAGCCAACCGTTTGCCCTCCCACCCATCATCGCCAACCAACCATCCTTAAGCCCTCCCTCCCGCCTTCTTCAACCAACCATGCGTTTGCCCACCAGCCCGCCATCACCAACCACCCAACCGATTGCCCACCCGCCACCATCACCAACCACCCAACCGATTGCTCACCATCGCCAAGGAGCTAACACAGGACAATTCCACCTTCCGAACCCTCCCACCAACCAACTCGAAAACCAGCCGGGTGTTTAATTAAACAAAGACAGATTGCGACCGCGTCACATCTAATCTTGCATCGAGTTTTCACAACGATAAAAACAAGACACTTCACATTCATTAAAGACACATGCACCTTTTTCTCTCCACTTCCACCCTCGCCGCACAATTTCAACACACGATTAATAATACCACCTTCTTAATTGTTAAATACATTATAGGATTGCGTGTTCAGGATCATTATAACAGCGATGAAAGATATTGTTCGAAATCTCGAACCACAACGCAAACGAGCAACGCAATTTCCTGCACTCTTTGTTTTGTTACATTCTTTAGGCATTACATTTAAGATCTTGCACTAATACTTAGCTCTAGTATATGTAGGACGTATATTGTGATATATATAAATTGAGAGTCTCGTTTTTGAGAAAATAATTACCAAAATTCCAATTGAACAAATATCAGTTGTTCTCTTCCAGTATTTCCAGTTGCGATACGTCTTAAGATGCCGACATACTATTATATAATTGTGTATTACCGATTGTTCTATTAGTTATAATTTCATAAAATGATGTTGAAAATATGAAAAATAAACGAAACCAACCAACCAACCAATGTCCCTCCCGCCCACAATCGCCAAACAGCCAACCGTTAGCCCTCTCGCCCACCATCGCCAACCAGCCAACCGTAAACCCTCCCGCCCACCATCGCCAACCAGCCAACCGTTTGCCCTCCCACCCACCATCGCCAACCAGCCATCCTTATGCCCTCCCTCTCGCCTTCTCCAACCAGCCATCCGTTTCCCCACCAGCCCGCCATCACCAACCACCCAACCGATTTCCCACCCGCCACCTTCACCAACCACCCAACAGATTGCTCACCATCGCCAAGGAGCCAACACAGGACAATTCCACCTTCCGAACCCTCCCACCAACCAACTCTAAACCCAGCCGGGTTGTTAATTAAACAAAGACAGATCGCGACCGTGTCACATCAAATCATGCATCGAGTTTCCACAACGATAAAAACAAACCACTTCACAGTCATTAAAGACACATGCACCTTTTTCTCTCCACTTCCACACTCGCCGCACGATTTCAACACACGATTAATAATACCACCTTCTTAATTGTTAACCACATTATACGATTTCGTGTTCAGGATTATTATAACAGCGATGAAAGATATTGTTCGAAATCTCGAAAAACAACGCAAACGCGCAACGCAATTTCCTGCACTCTTTGTTTTGTTACATTCCTTAGGCACTACATTTAAGATCTTGCACTAATATTTAGCTCTAGTATATGTAGGACGTATATTGTGATATATATAAATTGAGAGTCTCGTTTTTGAGAAAATAGTTACCAAAATTCCAATTGAACAAATATCAGTTGTTCTCTTCCAGTAATTCCAGTTGCGATACGTCTTAAGATGCCGACATACTATTATATAATTGTGTATTAACGATTGTTCTTTTAGTTATAATTTCATAAAATGATGTTGAAAATATGAAAAATAAACGAAACCAACCAACCAACCAATGTCCCTCCCGCCCACCATCGCCAACCAGCCAACCGTTAGCCCTCCCGCCCACCATCGCCAACCAGCCAACCGTAAACCCTCCCGCCCACCATCGCCAACCAGCCAACCCTTTGCCCTCCCACCCACCATCGCCAACCACCCATCCTTAATCCCTCCCTCCCGCCTTCTCCAAACAGCCATCCGTTTGCCCGCCAGCCCGCCAACACCACCCACCCAACCGATTGCCCACCCGCCACCATCACCAACCACCCAACAGATTGCTCACCATCGCCAAGGAGCCAACACAGGACAATTCCAACTTCCGAACCCTCCCACCAACCAACTCTAAACCCAGCCGGGTTGTTAACTAAACAAAGACAGATCGCGACCGCGTCACATCAAATCATGCATCGAGTTTCCACAACGATAAAAACAAGCCACTTGACTGTCATTAAAGACACATGCACCTTTTTCCCTCCACTTCCACACTCGCCGCACGATTTCAACACACGATTAATAATACCACCTTCTTAATTGTTAACTACATTATAGGATTGCGAGTTCAGGATCATTATAACAGCGATGTAAGATATTGTTCGAAATCTCGAACCACAACGCAAACGCGCAACGCAATTTCCTGCACTCTTTGTTTTGTTACATTCCTTAGGCACTACATTTAAAATCTTGCACTAATATTTAGCTCTAGTATATGTAGGACGTATATTGTGGTATATATAAATTGAGAGTCTCGTTTTTGAGAAAATAGTTACCAAAATTCCAATTGAACAAATATCAGTTGTTCTCTTCCAGTATTTCCAGTTGCGATACGTCTTAAGAAGCCGACATACTATTATATAATTGTGTATTAACGATTGTTCTATTAGTTATAATTTCATAAAATGATGTTGAAAATATGAAAAATAAACGAAACCAACCAACCAACCAATGTCCCTCCCGCCCACCATCGCCAAACAGCCAACCGTTAGCCCTCCCGCCCACCATCGCCAACCAGCCAACCGTAAACCCTCCCGCCCACCATCGCCAACCAGCCAACAGTTTGCCCTCCCACCCACAATCGCCAACCAGCCATCCTTAAGCCCTCCCTCCCGCCTTCTCCAACCAGCCATCCGTTTGCCCACCAGCCCGCCATCACCAACCACCCAACCGATTGCCCACCCGCAACCATCAACAGCCACCCAACCGATTGCTCTACATCGCCAAGGAGCCAACACAGGACAATTCCACCTTCCGAACCCTCCCACCAACCAACTCTAAGCCCAGCCGGGTTGTTAATTAAGCAAAGACAGATTGCGACCGCGTCACATCAAATCTTGCATCGAGTTTCCACAACGATAAAAACAAGCCACATCACAGTCATTAAAGACACATGCACCTTGTCTCTCCACTTCCACCCTCGCCGCACAATTTCAACACACGATTAATAATACCACCTTCTTAATTGTTAACTACATTATAGGATTGCGTGTTCAGGATCATTATAACAGCGATGAAACATATTGATCGAAATCTCGAACCACAAAGCAAACGCGCAACGCCTATTTCCTACACACTTTGTTTTGTTACATTCCTTAGGCACTACATTAAAGATCTTGCACTAATACTATAGCTCTAGTATATGTAGTACGTATATTGTGATATATATAAATTGAGAGTCCCGTTTTTGAGAAAATAGTTACCAAAATTCCATTTGAACAAATATCAGTTGTTCTCTTCCAGTATTTCCAGTTGCGATACATCTTAAGATGCCGACATACTATTATATAATTGTGTATTACCGATTGTTCTATTAGTTATAATTTCATAAAATGATGTTGAAAATATGAAAAATAAACGAAACCAACCAACCAACCAATGTCCCTCCCGACCACCATCGCCAAACAGCCAACCGTTAGCCCTCCCGCCCACCATCGCCAACCAGCCAACCGTAAAGCTTCCCGCCCACCATCGCCAACCAGCCAACCGTTTGCCCTCCCACCCACCATCGCCAACCAGCCATTTTTAAGCCCTCCCTCCCGCCTTCTCCAACCAGCCATCCGTTTGCCCACCAGCCCGCCATCACCAACCACCCAACCGATTGCCCACCCGCCACCATCACCAACCCCCAACAGATTGCTCACCGTCGCCAAGGAGCCAACACAGAACAATCCCACCTTCCGAACCCTCCCACCAACCAACTCTAAACCCAGCCGGGTTGTTAATTAAACAAAGACAGATCGCGACCGCGTCACATCAAATCATGGATCGAGTTTCCACAACGATAAAAACAAGCCACATCACAGTCATTAAAGACACATGCACCTTTTTCTCTCCACTTCCACACTCTCCGCACGATTTCAACACACGATTAATAATACCACCTTTTTAATTGTTAACTACATTATAGGATTGTTTGTTCAGGATCATTATAACAGCGATGAAAATATTGTACGAAATCTCGAACCACAACGCAAACGCGCAACGCAATTACCTGACTCTGTGTTTTTGTTACATTCCTTAGGCACTACATTTAAGATCTTGCACTAATACTTAGCTCTAGTATATGTATGATGTATATTGTGATATATATAAAAAGAGAGTCTCGTTTTGAGAAAATAGTTACCAAAATTCCAATTGAACAAATATCGGTTGTTCTCTTCCAGTATTTCCAGTCTTAAGATGCCGACATACTATTATATAATTGTGTATTACCGATTGTTCTATTAGTTATAATTTCATAAAATGATGTTGAAAATATGAAAAATAAACGAAACCAACCTACCAAACGATGTCCCTCCCGCCCACAATCGCCAACCAGCCAACCGTTAGCCCTCCCGCCCACCATCGCCAACCAGCCAACCTTAAACCCTCCCGCCCACCATCGCCAACCAGCCACCCGTTTGCCCTCCCACCAACAATCGCCAACCAGCCATCCTTAAGCCCTCCCTCCCGCCTTCTCCAACCAGCCATCCGTTTGCCCACCAGCCCGCCATCACCAACCACCCAACCGATTGCCCACCCGCCACCACCACCAACCACCCAACAGATTGCTCACCATCGCCAAGGAGCCAACACAGGACAATTCCACCTTCCAAACCCTCCCACCAACCAACTCTAAACCCAGCCGGGTTGTTAATTAAACAAAGACAAATCGCGACCGCGTCACATCAAATCATGCATCGAGTTTCCACAACGATAAAAACAAGCCACTTCACAGTCATACACATGCACCTTTTTCTCTCCACTTCCACACTCGCCGCACGATTTCAACACACGATTAATAATACCACCTTCTTATTTGTTAACTACATTATAGGATTGTCTGTTCAGGATCATTATAACAGCGATGAAAGATATTGTTCGAAATCTCGAACCACAACGCAAACGCGCAACGCAATTTCCTGCACTCTTTGTTTCGGTACATTCCTTAGGCACTACACTTAAGATCTTGCACTAATACTTAGCTCTAGTATATGTAGGACGTATATTGTGATATATATAAATTGAGAGTCTCGTTTTTGAGAAAATAGTTATCAAAATTCCAATTGAACAAATATCAGTTGTTCTCTTCTAGTATTTCCAGTTGCGATACATCTTAAGATGCCGACATACTATTACATAATTGTGTATTACCGATTGTTCTATTAGTTATAATTTCATAAAATGATGTTGAAAATATGAAAAATAAACGAAACCAACCAACCAACCAATGTCCCTCACGCCCACCATCGCCAACCAGCCAACCGTTAGCCCTCCCGCCCACCATCACCGACCAGCCAACCGTAAACCCTCCCGCCCACCATCGCCAACCAGCCAACCGTTTGCCCTCCCACCCATCATCGAAAACCAGCCATCCTTAAGCCCTCCCTCCCGCCTTCTTCAACCAGCCATCCGTTTGCCCACCAGCCCGCCATCACCAACCACCCAACCGATTGCCCACCCGCCACCATCACCAACCACCCAACCGATTGCTCACCATCGCCAAGGAGCCAACACAGGACAATTCCACCTTCCGAACCCTCCCACCAACCAACTCGAAAACCAGCCGGGTGTTTAATTAAACAAAGACAGATTGCGACTGCGTCACATCTAATCTTGCATCGAGTTTCCACAACGATAAAAACAAGACACTTCACAGTCATTAAAGACACATGCACCTTTTTCTCTCCACTTCCACCCTCGCCGCACAATTTCAACACACGATTAATAATACCACCTTCTTAATTGTTAACTACATTATAGGATTGCGTTTTTAGGATCATTATAACAGCGATGAAAGATATTGTTCGAAATCTCGAACCACAACGCAAACGCGCAACGCAATTTCCTGCACTCTTTGTTTTGTTACATTCCTTAGGCACTACATCTAAGATCTTGCACTAATACTTAGCTCTAGTATATGTAGGACGTATATTGTGATATATATAAATTGAGAGTCTCGTTTTTGAGAAAATAGTTACCAAAATTCCAATTGAACAAATATCAGTTGTTCTCTTCCAGTATTTCCAGTTGCGATACGTCTTAAGATGCCGACATACTATTATATAATTGTGTATTACCGATTGTTCTATTAGTTATAATTTCATAAAATGATGTTGAAAATATGAAAAATAAACGAAACCAACCTACCAACCAATGTCCCTCCCGCCCACAATCGCCAAACAGCCAACCGTTAGCCCTCTCGCCCACCATCGCCAACCAGCCAACCGTAAACCCTCCCGCCCACCATCGCCAACCAGCCAACCGTTTGCCCTCCCACCCACCATCGCCAACCAGCCATCCTTAAGCCCTCCCTCTCGCCTTCTCCAACCAGCCATCCGTTTGCCCACCAGCCCGCCATCACCAACCACCCAACCGATTGCCCACCCGCCACCATCCCCAGCCACCCAACAGATTGCTCACCATCGCCAAGGAGCCAACACAGGACAATTCCACCTTCCGAACCCTCCCACCAACCAACTCTAAACCCAGCCGGGTTGTTAATTAAACAAAGACAGATCGCGACCGCGTCACATCAAATCATGCATCGAGTTTCCACAACGTTAAAAAGAAGCCACTTCACAGTCATTAAAGACACATGCACCTTTTTCTCTCCACTTCCACACTCGCCGGACGATTTCAACACACGATTAATAATACCACCTTCTTAATTGTTAACTACATTATAGGATTGCGTGTTCAGGATCATTATAACAGCGATGAAAGATATTGTTCGAAATCTCGAACCACAACGCAAACGCGCAACGCAATTTCCTGCACTCTTTGTTTTGTTACATTCCTTAGGAACTACATTTAAGATCTTGCACTAATACTTAGCTCTAGTATATGTAGGACGTATATTGTGATATATATAAATTGAGAGTCTCGTTTTTGAGAAAATAGTTATCAAAATTCCAATTGAACAAATATCAGTTGTTCTCTTCTAGTATTTCCAGTTGCGATACATCTTAAGATGCCGACATACTATTACATAATTGTGTATTACCGATTGTTCTATTAGTTATAATTTCATAAAATGATGTTGAAAATATGAAAAATAAACGAAACCAACCAACCAACTAATGTCCCTCCCGCCCACCATCGCCAACAAGCCAACCGTTAGCCCTCCCGCCCACCATCACCAACCAGCCAACCGTAAACCCTCCCGCCCACCATCGCCAAAAAGCCAACCGTTTGCCCTCCCACCCATCATCGCCAACCAACCATCCTTAAGCCCTCCCTCCCGCCTTCTTCAACCAACCATCCGTTTGCCCACCAGCCCGCCATCACCAACCACCCAACCGATTGCCCACCCGCCACCATCACCAACCACCCAACCGATTGCTCACCATCGCCAAGGAGCTAACACAGGACAATTCCACCTTCCGAACCCTCCCACCAACCAACTCGAAAACCAGCCGGGTGTTTAATTAAACAAAGACAGATTGCGACCGCGTCACATCTAATCTTGCATCGAGTTTTCACAACGATAAAAACAAGACACTTCACAGTCATTAAAGACACATGCACCTTTTTCTCTCCACTTCCACCCTCGCCGCACAATTTCAACACACGATTAATAATACCACCTTCTTAATTGTTAAATACATTATAGGATTGCGTGTTCAGGATCATTATAACAGCGATGAAAGATATTGTTCGAAATCTCGAACCACAACGCAAACGAGCAACGCAATTTCCTGCACTCTTTGTTTTGTTACATTCCTTAGGCATTACATTTAAGATCTTGCACTAATACTTAGCTCTAGTATATGTAGGACGTATATTGTGATATATATAAATTGAGAGTCTCGTTTTTGAGAAAATAATTACCAAAATTCCAATTGAACAAATATCAGTTGTTCTCTTCCAGTATTTCCAGTTGCGATACGTCTTAAGATGCCGACATACTATTATATAATTGTGTATTACCGATTGTTCTATTAGTTATAATTTCATAAAATGATGTTGAAAATATGAAAAATAAACGAAACCAACCAACCAACCAATGTCCCTCCCGCCCACAATCGCCAAACAGCCAACCGTTAGCCCTCTCGCCCACCATCGCCAACGAGCTAACCGTAAACCCTCCCGCCCACCATCGCCAACCAGCCAACCGTTTGCCCTCCCACCCACCATCGCCAACCAGCCATCCTTATGCCTTCCCTCTCGCCTTCTCCAACCAGCCATCCGTTTCCCCACCAGCCCGCCATCACCAACCACCCAACCGATTTCCCACCCGCCACCTTCACCAACCACCCAACAGATTGCTCACCATCGCCAAGGAGCCAACACAGGACAATTCCACCTTCCGAACCCTCCCACCAACCAACTCTAAACCCAGCCGGGTTGTTAATTAAACAAAGACAGATCGCGACCGCGTCACATCAAATCATGCATCGAGTTTCCACAACGATAAAAACAAACCACTTCACAGTCATTAAAGACACATGCACCTTTTTCTCTCCACTTCCACACTCGCCGCACGATTTCAACACACGATTAATAATACCACCTTCTTAATTGTTAACCACATTATACGATTTCGTGTTCAGGATTATTATAACAGCGATGAAAGATATTGTTCGAAATCTCGAAAAACAACGCAAACGCGCAACGCAATTTCCTGCACTCTTTGTTTTGTTACATTCCTTATTCACTACATTTAAGATCTTGCACTAATATTTAGCTCTAGTATATGTAGGACGTATATTGTGATATATATAAATTGAGAGTCTCGTTTTTGAGAAAATAGTTACCAAAATTCCAATTGAACAAATATCAGTTGTTCTCTTCCAGTAATTCCAGTTGCGATACGTCTTAAGATGCCGACATACTATTATATAATTGTGTATTAACGATTGTTCTTTTAATTATAATTTCATAAAATGATGTTGAAAATATGAAAAATAAACGAAACCAACCAACCAACCAATGTCCCTCCCGCCCACCATCGCCAACCAGCCAACCGTTAGCCCTCCCGCCCACCATCGCCAACCAGCCAACCGTAAACCCTCCCGCCCACCATCGCCAACCAGCCAACCCTTTGCCCTCCCACCCACCATCGCCAACCACCCATCCTTAATCCCTCCCTCCCGCCTTCTCCAAACAGCCATCCGTTTGCCCGCCAGCCCGCCAACACCACCCACCCAACCGATTGCCCACCCGCCACCATCACCAACCACCCAACAGATTGCTCACCATCGCCAAGGAGCCAACACAGGACAATTCCAACTTCCGAACCCTCCCACCAACCAACTCTAAACCCAGCCGGGTTGTTAACTAAACAAAGACAGATCGCGACCGCGTCACATCAAATCATGCATCGAGTTTCCACAACGATAAAAACAAGCCACTTGACTGTCATTAAAGACACATGCACCTTTTTCCCTCCACTTCCACACTCGCCGCACGATTTCAACACACGATTAATAATACCACCTTCTTAATTGTTAACTACATTATAGGATTGCGAGTTCAGGATCATTATAACAGCGATGTAAGATATTGTTCGAAATCTCGAACCACAACGCAAACGCGCAACGCAATTTCCTGCACTCTTTGTTTTGTTACATTCCTTAGGCACTACATTTAAAATCTTGCACTAATATTTAGCTCTAGTATATGTAGGACGTATATTGTGGTATATATAAATTGAGAGTCTCGTTTTTGAGAAAATAGTTACCAAAATTCCAATTGAACAAATATCAGTTGTTCTCTTCCAGTATTTCCAGTTGCGATACGTCTTAAGATGCCGACATACTATTATATAATTGTGTATTAACGATTGTTCTATTAGTTATAATTTCATAAAATGATGTTGAAAATATGAAAAATAAACGAAACCAACCAACCAACCAATGTCCCTCCCGCCTACCATCGCCAAACAGCCAACCGTTAGCCCTCCCGCCCACCATCGCCAACCAGCCAACCTTAAACCCTCCCGCCCACCATCGCCAACCAGCCAACCGTTTGCCCTCCCACCCACCATCGCCAACCAGCCATCCTTAAGCCCTCCCTCCCGCCTTCTCCAACCAGCCATCCGTTTGCCCACCAGCCCGCCATCACCAACAACCCAATCGATTGCCCACCCGCTACCATCACCAACCACCCAACCGAGTGCTCACCATCGCCAAGGAGCCAACACAGGACAATTCCACCTTCCGATCCCTCCCACCAACCAACTCTGAGCCCAGCCGGGTTGTTAATTAAACAAAGACAGATTGCGACCGCGTCACATCAAATCTTGCATCGAGTTTCCACAACGATAAAAACAAGCCACTTCACAGTCATTAAAGACACGTGCACCTTTTTCTCTCCACTTCCACCCTCGCCGCACAATTTCAACACACGATTAATAATACCACCTTCTTAATTGTTAACTACATTATAGGATTGTTTGTTCAGGATCATTATAACAGCGATGAAAATATTGTACGAAATCTCGAACCACAACGCAAACGCGCAACGCAATTACCTGAATCTTTGTTTTGTTACATTCCTTTGGCACTACATTTAAGATCTTGCACTAATACTTAGTTCTAGTATATGTAGGACGTATATTGTGATATATATAAATTGAGAGTCTCGTTTTTGAGAAAATAGTTACCATAATTCCAATTGAACAAATATCAGTTGTTCTCATCCAATGTTTCCAGTTGCGAAACATATTAAGATGCCGACATACTATTATATAATTGTGTATTACCGATTGTTCTATTAGTAATAATTTCATAAAATGATGTTAAAAATATGAAAAATAAATCGAAACCAACCAACCAACCAATGTGCCTCCCGCCCACCATCGCCAACCAGCCAACCGTTAGCCCTCCCGCCCACCATCGCCAACCAGCCAACCGTAAACCCTCCCGCCCACCATCGCCAACCAGCCAACCGTTTGCCCTCCCACCCACCATCGCCAACCAGCCATCCTTAAGCCCTCCCTCCCGCCTTCTCCAACCAGCCATCCGTTTGCCCGCTAGCCCGCCAACACCAACCACCCAACCGATTGCCCACCCGCCACCATCACCAACCACCCAACAGATTGCTCACCATCGCCAAGGAGCCAACACAGGACAATTCCAACTTCCGAA
This sequence comes from Lepisma saccharinum, assembly GCF_977018435.1. Classification (NCBI taxonomy): domain Eukaryota; kingdom Metazoa; phylum Arthropoda; class Insecta; order Zygentoma; family Lepismatidae; genus Lepisma; species Lepisma saccharinum. The sequence goes on along the minus strand of NC_139246.1, from coordinate 61,766,220 downwards.
CCCTCCCACCAACCAACTCTAAACCCAGCCGGGTTGTTAATTAAACAAAGACAGATCGCGACCGCGTCACATCAAATCATGCATCGAGTTTCCACAACGATAAAAACAAGCCACTTGACAGTCATTAAAGACACATGCACCTTTTTCCCTCCACTTCCACACTCGCCGCACGATTTCAACACACGATTAATAATACCACCTTCTTAATTGTTAACTACATTATAGGATTGCGAGTTCAGGATCATTATAACAGCGATGTAAGATATTGTTCGAAATCTCGAACCACAACGCGAACGCGCAACGCAATTTCCTGCACTCTTTGTTTTGTTACATTCCTTAGGCACTACATTTAAAATCTTGCACTAATATTTAGCTCTAGTATATGTAGGACGTATATTGTGGTATATATAAATTGAGAGTCCCGTTTTTGAGAAAATAGTTACCAAAATTCCAATTGAACAAATATCAGTTGTTCTCTTCCAGTATTTCCAGTTGCGATACGTCTTAAGATGCCGACATACTATTATATAATTGTGTATTAACGATTGTTCTATTAGTTATAATTTCATAAAATGATGTTGAAAATATGAAAAATAAACGAAACCAACCAACCAACCAATGTCCCTCCCGCCCACCATCGCCAAACAGCCAACCGTTAGCCCTCCCGCCCACCATCGCCAACCAGCCAACCGTAAACCCTCCCGCCCACCATCGCCAACCAGCCAACCGTTTGCCCTCCCACCCACCATCGCCAACCAGCCATCCTTAAGCCCTCCCTCCCGCCTTCTCCAACCAGCCATCCGTTTGCCCACCAGCCCGCCATCACCTACCACCCAATCGATTGCCCACCCGCCACCATCACCAACCACCCAACCGATTGCTCACCATCGCCAAGGAGCCAACACAGGACAATTCCACCTTCCGATCCCTCCCACCAACCAACTCTAAACCCAGACGGGTTGTTAATTAAACAAAGACCGATCGCGACCGCGTCACATCAAATCATACATCGAGTTTCCACAACGATAAAAACAAGCCACTTCACAGTCATTAAATACACATGCACCTTTTTCTCTCCACTTCCAAACTCGCCGCAAGATTTCAACACACGATTAATAATACCACCTTCTTAATTGTTAACTACATTATAGGATTGCGTGTTCAGGATCATTATAACAGCGATGAAAGTTTTTGTTTGAAATCTCGAACCACAACGCAAACGCGCAACGCAATTTCCTGCACTCTTTGTTTTGTTACATTCCGTAGGCACTACATTTAAGATCTTGCATTAATATCTAGCTCTAGTATATGTACGACGTATATTGTGATATATATAAATTGAGAGTCCCGTTTTTGAGAAAATAGTTACCAAAATTCCAATTGAACAAATATCAGTTGTTCTCTTCCAGTATTTCCAGTTGCGATATGTCTTAAGATGCCGACATACTATTATAACATTGTGTATTTCCGATTGTTCTATTAGTTATAATTTCATAAAATGATGTTGAAAATATGAAAAATAAACGAAACCAACCTACCAACCAATGTCCCTCCCGCCCACAATCGCCAACCAGCCAGCCGTTAGCCCTCCCGCCCACCATCGCCAACCAGCCAACCTTAAACCCTCCTGCCCACCATCGCCAACCAGCCAACAGTTTGCCCTCCCACCCACAATCGCCAACCAGCAATCCTTAAGCCCTCCCTCCCGCCTTCTCCAACCAGCCATCCGTTTGCCCACCAGCCCGCCATCACCAACCACCCAACCGATTGCCCACCCGCAACCATCAACAACCACCCAACCGATTGCTCTACATCGCCAAGGAGCCAACACAGGACAATTCCACCTTCCGAACCCTCCCACCAACCAACTCTAAGCCCAGCCGGGTTGTTAATTAAGCAAAGACAGATTGCGACCGCGTAACATCAAATCTTGCATCGAGTTTCCACAACGATAAAAACAAGCCACATCACAGTCATTAAAGACACATGCACCTTGTCTCTCCACTTCCACCCTCGCCGCACAATTTCAACACACGATTAATAATACCACCTTCTTAATTGTTAACTACATTATAGGATTGCGTGTTCAGGATCATTATAACAGCGATGAAACATATTGATCGAAATCTCGAACCACAAAGCAAACGCGCAACGCCTATTTCCTACACACTTTGTTTTGTTACATTCCTTAGGCACTACATTTAAGATCTTGCACTAATACTTAGCTCTAGTATATGTAGTACGTATATTGTGATATATATAAATTGAGAGTCCCGTTTTTGAGAAAATAGTTACCAAAATTCCATTTGAACAAATATCAGTTGTTCTCTTCCAGTATTTCCAGTTGCGATACATCTTAAGATGCCGACATACTATTATATAATTGTGTATTACCGATTGTTCTATTAGTTATAATTTCATAAAATGATGTTGAAAATATGAAAAATAAACGAAACCAACCAACCAACCAATGTCCCTCCCGACCACCATCGCCAACCAGCCAACCGTTAGCCCTCCCGCCCACCATCGCCAACCAGCCAACCGTAAACCTTCCCGCCCACCATCGCCAACCAGCCAACCGTTTGCCCTCCCACCCACCATCGCCAACCAGCCATTTTTAAGCCCTCCCTCCCGCCTTCTCCAACCAGCCATCCGTTTGCCCACCAGCCCGCCATCACCAACCACCCAACCGATTGCCCACCCGCCACCATCACCAACCCCCAACAGATTGCTCACCATCGCCAAGGAGCCAACACAGAACAATCCCACCTTCCGAACCCTCCCACCAACCAACTCTAAACCCAGCCGGGTTGTTAATTAAACAAAGACAGATCGCGACCGCGTCACATCAAATCATGGATCGAGTTTCCACAACGATAAAAACAAGCCACATCACAGTCATTAAAGACACATGCACCTTTTTCTCTCCACTTCCACACTCTCCGCACGATTTCAACACACGATTAATAATACCACCTTCTTAATTGTTAACTACATTATAGGATTGCGTGTTCAGGATCATTATAACAGCGATGAAAGATATTGTTCGAAATCTCGAACCACAACGCAAACGCGCAACGCAATTTCCTGCACTCTTTGTTTTGTTACATTCCTTAGGCACTACATTTAAGATCTTGCACTAATACTTAGCTCTAGTATATGTATGACGTATATTGTGATATATATAAATTGAGAGTCTCGTTTTTGAGAAAATAGTTACCAAAATTCCAATTGAACAAATATCAGTTGTTCTCTTCCAGTATTTCCAGTTGCGATACGTCTTAAGATGCCGACATACTATTATATAATTGTGTATTACCGATTGTTCTATTAGTTATAATTTCATAAAATGATGTTGAAAATATGAAAAATAAACGAAACCAACCAAACAAACAATGTCCCTCCCGCCCACCATCGCCCACCAGCCAACCGTTAGCCCTCCCGCCCACCATCGCCAGCCAGCCAACCGTAAACCCTCCCGCCCACCATCGCCAACCAGCCAACCGTTTGCCCTCCCACCCACCATCGCCAACCAGCCATCCATAAGCCCTCCCTCCCGCCTTCTCCAAACAGCCATCAGTTTGCCCACCAGCCCGCCATCACCAACCACCCAACCGATTGCCCACCCGCCACCATCACCAACCACCCAACAGATTGCTCACCATCGCCAAGGAGCCAACACAGGACAATTCCACCTTCCGAACCCTCCCACCAACCAACTCTAAACCCAGCCGGGTTGTTAATTAAACAAAGACAGATCGCGACCGCGTCACATCAAATCATGCATCGAGTTTCCACAACGTTAAAAACAAGCCACTTCACAGTCATTAAAGACACATGCACCTTTTTCTCTCCACTTCCACACTCGCCGCAAGATTTCAACACACGATTAATAATACCACCTTCTTAATTGTTAATTACGTTATACGATTGCGTGTTCAGGATCATTATAACAGCGATGAAAGATATTGTTCGAAATCTCGAACCACAACGCAAACGCGCAACGCAATTTCCTGCACTCTATGTTTTTGTTACATTCCTTAGGCACTACATTTAAGATCTTGCACTAATACTTAGCTCTAGTATATGTAGGACGTATATTGTGATATATATAAATTGAGAGTCTCGTTTTGAGAAAATAGTTACCAAAATTCCAATTGAACAAATATCAGTTGTTCTCTTCCAGTATTTCCAGTCTTAAGATGCCGACATACTATTATATAATTGTGTATTACCGATTGTTCTATTAGTTATAATTTCATAAAATGATGTTGAAAATATGAAAAATAAACGAAACCAACCTACCAACCAATGTCCCTCCCGCCCACAATCGCCAACCAGCCAACCGTTAGCCCTCCCGCCCACCATCGCCAACCAGCCAACCTTAAACCCTCCCGCCCACCATCGCCAACCAGCCAACCGTTTGCCCTCCCACCCACAATCGCCAACCAGCCATCCTTAAGCCCTCCCTCCCGCCTTCTCCAACCAGCCATCCGTTTGCCCACCAGCCCGCCATTACCAACCACCCAACCGATTGCCCACCCGCCACCTTCAACAACCACCCAACCGATTGCTCACCATCGCCAAGGAGCCAACACAGGACAATTCCACCTTCCGAACCCTCCCACCAACCAACTCTAAGCCCAGCCGGGTTGTTAATTAAACAAAGACAGATTGCGACCGCGTCACATCAAATCTTGCATCGAGTTTCCACAACGATAAAAACAAGCCACATCACAGTCATTAAAGACACATGCACCTTTTTCTCTCCACTTCCACCCTCGCCGCACAATTTCAACACACGATTAATAATACCACCTTCTTAATTGTTAACTACATTATAGGAATGCGTGTTCAGGATCAATATAACAGCGATGAAAGATATTGTTCGAAATCTCGAACCACAACGCAAACGCGCAACGCAATTTGCTGCACTCTTTGTTTTGTTACATTCCTTAGGCACTACATTTAAGATCTTGCACTAATACTTAGCTCTAGTATATGTAGGACGTATATTGTGATATATATAAATTGAGAGTCTCGTTTTTGAGAAAATAGTTACCAAAATTCCAATTGAACAAATATCAGTTGTTCTCTTCTAGTATTTCCAGTTGCGATACATCTTAAGATGCCGACATACTATTACATAATTGTGTATTACCGATTGTTCTATTAGTTATAATTTCATAAAATGATGTTGAAAATATGAAAAATAAACGAAACCAACCAACCAACCAATGTCCCTCCCGCCCACCATCGCCAACCAGCCAACCGTTAGCCCTCACGCCCACCATCGCCAACCAGCCAACCGTAAACCCTCCCGCCCACCATCGCCAACCAGCCAACCGTTTGCCCTCCCACCCACCATCGCCAACCAGCCATCCTTAAACCCTCCCTCCCGCCTTCTCCAACCAGCCATCCGTTTGCCCACCAGCCCGCCATCACCAACCACCCAACCGATTGCCCACCCGCCACAATCACCAACCACCCAACAGATTGCTCACCATCGCCAAGGAGCCAACACAGGACAATTCCACCTTCCGAACCCTTCTACCAACCAACTCTAAACCCAGCCGGGTTGTTAAATAAACAAAGACAGATCGCGACCGCGTCACATCAAATCATGCATCGAGTTTCCACAACAATAAAAACAAGCCACTTCACAGTCATTAAAGACACATGCACCTTTTTCTCTCCACTTCCACACTCTCCGCACGATTTCAACACACGATTAATAATATAACCTTCTTAATTGTTAACTACATTATAGGATTGCGTGTTCAGGATCATTATAACAGCGATGAAAGATATTGTTCGAAATCTCGAACCACAACGCAAACGCGCAACGCAATTTCCTGCACTCTTTGTTTTCTTACATTCCTTAGGCACTACATTTAAGATCTTGCACTAATACTTAGCTCTAGTATATGTATGACGTATATTGTGATATATATAAATAGAGAGTCCCGTTTTTGAGAAAATAGTTACCAAAATTCCAATTGAACAAATATCAGTTGTTCTCTTCTAGTATTTCAGTTGCGATACATCTTAAGATGCCGACATACTATTACATAATTGTGTATTACCGATTGTTCTATTAGTTATAATTTCATAAAATGATGTTGAAAATTTGAAAAATAAACGAAACCAACCAACCAACCAATGTCCCTCCCGCCCAACATCGCCAACCAGCCAACCGTTAGCCCTCCCGCCCACCATCGCCAACCAGCCAACCGTAAACCCTCCCGCCCACCATCGCTAATTAGCCAACCGTTTGCCCTCCCACCCACCATCGCCAACCAGCCATCCTTAAGCCCTCCCTCCCGCCTTCTCCAACCAGCCATCCGTTTGCCCACCAGCCCGACATCACCAACCACCCAACCGATTGCCCACCCGCTACCATCACCAACCACCCAACCGATTGCTCACCATCGCCAAGGAGCCAACACAGGACAATTCCACCTTCCGAACCGTCCCACCAACCAACTCTAACCCAGCCGGGTTTTTAATTAAACAAAGACAGTTCGCGACCGCGTCACATCAAATCATGCATCGAGTTTCCACAACGATAAAAACAAGCCACTTCACAGTCATTAAAGACACATGCACCTTTTTCTCTCCACTTCCACACTCGCCGCACGATTTCAACACACGATTAATAATACCACCTTCTTAATTTTTAACTACATTATACGATTGCGTGTTCAGGATCATTATAACAGCGATGAAAGATATTGTTCGAAATCTCGAACCACAACGCAAACGCGCAACGCAATTTCCTGCACTCTTTGTTTTGTTACATTCCTTAGGCACTACATTTAAGATCTTGCACTAATACTTAGCTCTAGTATATGTAGGACGTATATTGTGATATATATAAATTGAGAGTCTCGTTTTTGAGAAAATAGTTACCAAAATTCCATTTGAACAAATATCAGTTGTTCTCTTCCAGTATTTCCAGTTGCGATACATCTTAAGATGCCGACATACTAAGTAGTGTATATTAGGCGCTTCAACGCAGTACTTAGTAGGTATGCCTTTTTTTTATCAATCGAATATCACTTTTTGACATATTTTGACAATTTTTTGTCGATGTTTTAGCGTTTAGCGATGTTTTAGTACAAATTTTCAGCATACTCATTTTTTTTCCACTCGTACTTGGTAGGTATATTATGATCTTACGTGATACAACTTAACCTATCCTTTTTTTACGATTATTTAATTTTTTTTACGATCCTAAGTGATATAACTTAACCTATCATTTTTTTATTTATGCACTGTTTGAACGTTATTATTTGAGGATCATATTTTGTAGGTATTTTTTTTTATCAATCGAATATAAGTTTTTGACATATTTTGACAATTTTTTGTCGATGTTTTAGCGTTTAGCGATGTTTTAGTACAAATTTTCACTGCACTCATTTTTTCCATTTATACTTGGTAGGTATATCACGATCTTACGTGATACAACTTAACCTATCTTTTTTTTTACGATCCTAAGTGATATAACTTAACCTATCATTTTTTTATTTACGCACCGAACTAACCTTCAAGGGGGACTCTGTTTGTTTTAATATTTCAGTATTATAAGGTTTTCACAAATTTTATATAACCTAAAATGTGTTGGATGTTGATTTTTAGTATGTGGCAATTTTTTATGAATTTTAAAACTGCTCTGTGACCCTCTCGTTCTTCACGTCGTAGGCGAAGGACTTCTCTGCAATCAGGATGACACTGCATAGGGTATCCTCGGGCAAGGCGTCGTGGAACTCGCAGACGACCTTGATGTTGGTTCGATCGTTGACCACAACCTTCTTTCTCTTAGATGTGTTGATGACGGTCATGGGTCTCCGTGCTTTGAACTCGCTGGGCGTGTAGTACATGTCCACGCTTCCCTCGGTCACGCGTTTGTAAGCCGAGAACGCTTCGTAAAGTTTGAGGTAATCGTTTTTGGTCACGTCGAGGTTGTAATTCTCGCGCGGGAACACTTCGTTGCGTCCATTCTTCAGATAAACGTTCTTGATCTTGCAGTCGTCGAACTTGCTGGAATCTTTCTCCTGGTTGTTATCGCGCCCGGTCTGAAAAAGCACTACGACGAAATCTGGCATGTCGAACTGTATGTTGTTGAACTGCGTCGTCACGTCGAATTCCATGTGACTTCCCGACGCCATCTTCTGCACGCACTGGTAACCGTGAAAGTGAATCAACACCTGCGGACTTTTTAAGATCTCCGCTTTGTACTTGAGGGCGTAGTTTGTTTCGTATTCCACCACCGGCATTCTCAATTCCATGCTCCGGATGATGCATTTTGCTGCTTCGGGTAAAGTATTGGCTATCGGCGTGGTGCCGTCCGGACCCAAAGTAGCGTATCGCATCAGTGCGTCGTTGTCGTTGGCCGCTCTTCGAAACGTGACCCTCAGTCCTCCCTTCCACATGATCTCCTTGTAGTCCGAGAAGAAACCAGGCAGCAGACGCATGGGAAAGAGCACCGTGTGACTTCTCGTCGATATTTTAGCCCCGGCTTCGAATCCCCCGGCCTGGTAGTACGCTGCGTCCGTTTTGGATAATTTCAAAGTTCCCACCGCCGTCGACGTGATGCCTGGATAATCTATTCTGTCGATGACGGTGTTGTGTTTCCTCACCTCCACCTGCGAGAACAGGTGAGGCACGAAGTTGTCCACGAGTATTAAGTTTGCTGCTGCAGGAAACGCGTCTCCGCTTTCCTTCTTCACCACGTCGAATTGAAGGTAGAGGTCTGCTCTGTGAGGATGAACGAACCCGTCGCCTACGTCCACGTCGTATTCGATCTCCCTGTTCGCCTCGTTCAGATTGGCGAACGTGCGACGGTTGGGAGGGAAAGATTGCAATTCGTAACTTTCGATTTGCTCCATTTTACATGTATGGTTATTTATTATACGTTGATCTCCACGATGGCCGTCGTAGTGGCACCTGCGAAATCCACCACGTCTCCTTTCTCGTTCGTCACCACCAACTCTATGTCGTCTATGCGGTTGCGACAAACTGGAAAATAGATCGGCGAAGAGGGCGTGTAGATGATCGGTTCCATGAACTCGGAACTTGGTTTGAAAGTGGCTATGATTCCCGTCTGCTTGTGACTTCCTAACAATCCGTCCGAAGATTTCGTGATCATGCCTTCGGCCACGTTACAGTGCACGTTCAGAGTCTCTATGGCCAAGAATTTAGGAATGTTGGTTGCTACGTGCTTGATGCCAGCTTCGAGTTTGGTGTCGTTCTCGAAACCTAAAAGTTCTCCCATGGTGCCCAGGTCCACTATCTCCGTCGCGGATAGGATTTCCACTCTGTGCGTGACCGAATTTTGAGAAAGGTATGTGCCTTTGGGTAATTGAGCTTGCAAAGTGGAAAGATTGTATTGTCCTGGCGTGACGACGATGTGTTCGCTTCCGACGCTAATTTTGTTGTTGTGCTGCGTAACATTAGGTATGAGGTACATGCTGTAGAATGCACGCAGAGCCACGGATTTAGGATAGACGATGTCGTCGTGCAGCGTGAGTTTCAAGATTGAAGATTCGCTCGTGAGATGGAACACGCCCATCCTAGTGATGCTGTTTGAGGTTCCACAATGCTTTCTGGAAATCCTCGATCGTAGGGTTATTTATTTTAGAGAGAAACGCGAGCACGGAGAGGCAGAGATGACCGCAGTTCACGTCTCCGAAATTTTGAATGCGTTCGTCGTTGTAGTATATGGAGGTTTTGTTCGTTTTCAGATAATAAATTAAATTTGCAGGTGGAACACCTCCGAAAGAATCGAAAACGAATGCTTTATCATTGTCGTTTTTGTGGTAACATATCCAATGCGTGCCTGGATTTTCTTGACCGTCCAAGTTGACTACTCCGCATTCTTTTTTTTTCACGGTTGAAGGTAACGAGTCGGACATGAAAACTCCTCTGAAGTGTTTGATTTGTAACGGTTCGATCAGAGATTCAATGTCTCGGTTGGTGAGTGCTTCTGTTTCTTTTTTTTAAACTTTTTCATCACGCCCTTCCCCTTCTTCTCCATGGCCAGATTGTGACGTTTCTGTTCTTCCAATTCCGCCTTGTTCTTCTTCGAGTCGATGACGGTTTTTGCGATGGCGGCACTTCCGCCAGCCAAACTTCCAACGGCCCCCAATGCTGCTAGGATGGCCGGGATGCTGAATATGAAACCTCCGATCTTTTGCTGTTTCCGCGAACGTTGCAATCTTTTCAATTGAGGTGTGCTGAGCAGCAATTTCATTCTGTGTCCTTTCGACAAGCAAGAACGTTTCTTCTCCCGTTGTTTCTTGGTGAGTAACCCATCGAGAGCACCTAGATTTTTTAGATTGGAGTATGGTATCTGGTACACGACACCCTTGGGCTTCATGTTGATGCTCTATGTGTTATTTTCACGGTATGTTATTTATATATATATTCTGAGATTTTTTCTTGTGTAGTTTTTTACGGTATGTTATTTATATATTTTCAAGGTCTCGCAGTCGTTACACAAATTCTATTACGTGCTTTGTTTTCTTGCCAAGAAGTTCCTTTGTCCCCTTGTACACGATTCGAGTTTTGTTCTCGATTAAAATAGATAGCTTCTCGTCGGATAACATGTTAGCGTATCGATCTGGTAAAAATAGACTGTATTGTGCGTTGAGCAACAGACGTACCTTGGGGCCATACTGGGTAGAAACGATTGAACCGGAAGTTATCGTGTAAGGTTTGTCGACTTCCAATTCCTGAATTTTTACATACTCGACTGACAAATTTAGCATTTGTTTTAATGCTTGGAGATCACTTATTTTTTCAGTCGTCATATCAAGAAAAATTTCAAAGTGTTAGAGAGAAATTTAATTGTTTTTCACGATGTGTGTTATTTATATATACCGAAGATTATTTTTTTACGATGTGTGTTATTTATATATCAAGTTTTTTTTTTACGGTATGTTATTTATATACCCCACCCCAATTTTTGTTTCGTGTTCATGGCGATGGTGGTACCCAGTTCGGCGACCCGTTCACCCAACGATGCGTCTCTGCTCACGAACCTTTCGAAAGCTGCATGTTCCAATTTTTTGTCTGCTTCGTGACGTGCGTCCAGATCCGTCTGCGTGGTGTTGTAGGCGATGTCGTGATCTTTGCATGCCGCGTCCAACGGATTCACACCCTTGTCTCCTCTCTCCAATCTTTTCTCGAGTTTGGTACCCGGCCCGCAGTACTGGTAGCCAGGTAGATGCATCTCGAAAGGTAACTTGTTGATGATGTCGTTCACGAGTCCCTTTCCTTCGGCCACGTTCCAAAATTTCGGAGGCAGCGTGTTGATGATTTTGATCAGGTAACCTATGCCCTTGTCGTCGTTCACGATGAAGTTGGAAAGTTTCGTGCTGATCATGTCCACGATGCCAACCTTCTCGTTGTAGAAATTACGATTGCCTGCATTCTCTTCGCCGGCTATCACCAACAATCGGTCCACGAGTTTCCTAACGTCGTCCACCCAAACGAATTCTTTGGGTAACGTGTTGTAGCGTTTGACGCCGCTGCCTGTTTTGACCTGGTTCCAAATCGGTTTGATGAGATTCCTGTACTTCTCGCCGCTGCTCGATTTCACCCTATTCTGCGAGGCGTCGTTGTTCTGGTACAAGGCATCCGTCATGATCAGAATTTCCTTGTAACTTTGGTAATCTTCGTCGGTGTAATCTTTCGGCTGCTTTTTGGCGACGAGTTCCCACAGTCCCACCGTACCCGGATACCTGTTCCAACTATCCTTGTCGCCTAAATTGACTTTAATGTCGTTGCCTTCGAAGGTCACCTTCGATTTCCCAATCTTCCACACCACACCGCCGCCTTCGTTGGTTTCCATGCTGGGATACAATCCGAACACTTCATCCTTGTCGAATTTCCCCGTGCTCAGGTAGTCTCGTGCCAAAGGTCCCAACTCGATTTTATCCGAAGACGACGACGTGCTGCCTATGGCTCGACGTCGTGCCGGTGCATCCTTCAGTTCGAACGGCGTCGAAGGAATGCTCGAAATGGGTGTGGGTACGGCGTAACTTTTAGCTGCGAGCGGTACGAGTTCATTGATCAAATTTTTATTTTGTTCCGTGACACTTTTAATTTCTTTACCTAGACTGCTGATGGCATCGATCACGGGTTGATCCTGACGTTTCTTCTCTTCGTAGAATCCGCGATTCTCGGATTTCCAACCTTTGAAGCGTTTCGCGAGGTAATCGCGAAGCTTGAGATTTTCGTCCTCGATTTTTCGTTTCGTCATGACGTTATTTATATACGTCGTTTCTCACAACGTTGCAACGTTTAGAAAGTCGTTGATTTTGTTTCTGTATTTTCCGTCGTTGGGTTTCCTCGTCATGTCGATCGTCACAAATCCGAAATCGTCACCGTTCCAGCAAGTAGAGCAGCCTTCCGAAAATTGATTGTAGTTCATGTCTCCGCCTACGTAGTCATCGTACGCATGCTTGAGGTTGGTGTGATCTTGACGAAACAAACATATGAAATTAGCGTTGTCGCGCACTAACTGTTTTGGAATTTTGGAAAACGTTTGAGCTAGGTAGAAGCAATCCATTCCTTTGTGACGACCTTGCGTGAAAAAGTTGCGAATTTCATTTTGATTTTCCAGGATGGCGTCGTCGAACACAACAACTGAATTTTCACGACAATCGTCGAGTGGTTTTATTTCCGAGGCAAACGTTGCAATGTCCAGACCATCGTACAGTTTCATCAGTTGCTGGTATTTGGATTGCTCTAAACTTTTCGAGAACACGTACAGGTGCCTGTTCTTCCAATCTAACCAATTCGGTGCGAGGAGAAAATTGTCCACGAGCAGTGTCGTTTTCCCACACCCCGATGGACCTACGATCAGACAGCGGATGCTGTCGGGAAGCAACTTGCCGTTCTTTTTCTTCGTTTGACTTTCTGGATCCGGTAGACGCTTCACCACGTTCCACGTACTTACAAGATCACTTCGTCCGCGTCGATCCAACTCTTTTCCGGAAGTCCCAACCATTTGACAAACAGTTTGTCACCTTTCCTACGCAATACTTTCTCGATGAGGTACGTGTCGGGGTGTTTCGTTTTAGAGAGTTCCTCTTCGTAAAATCTCCCTTTCAAAATCTCGCCGCTACTATCTTTTATTATATACGTGTGTCGGTTTCCAGGTAGAACTCGAACCACCGTAAAGAGTTCCGTGCTCCAATTTTTTGTGAATCCCTTCTCGAAGGTGCGTTTGAATTTGCTGATCCTCACCCGGTCTCCAATTTTGTATTTAGCTTTTTTTGTCGTGGGCGTGTACTTTGGGCAGTAAACGGTAGAAATTAAACGCTGCTCGTCGGACTTGGTAACGTCGGCTGGCTTCATACCTATCGTTCTGTGTACCGTATCATTATAGGTGTCGACGAGTTCCGGCAGGATGTCGACCCATTTGTAATTTCCCCGAAGCGTGAATCGTTTCCACATGTGTGTTTTCAAGGTTCGATTGAATCTTTCCACGATGCTGGCTTTGATGTGACTGAAGGTCGAATAATGTCGAATCTTGTGTTTTTGAATAAATTTTTGGAATACGGCGTTGTAAAATTCTTTACCGTTGTCCGTTTGCAGAAACCGTGGTCGTCTGCCACCGCTTTCGCGAAAAATTAATTTGAATGCTTCCGTGACGCACGTTCCCGTTTTCGCCTTCAAAGGTAGAGCCCATGCGAATTTCGAAAATGTGTCTATGACGGTGAGGAGGTACTTGTTGCCCTTGTTCAATTTATGTACGTTTTTCAAATTGCCGCTACTCATCTCCACGAGGTCACTTTGCCAGAGGTCGTCGATGCCCTTGGTTACCACAGCCAAACGTTCGTAGTTACGGCGTGCAGGTTTATGCAATTCTTCGACGATGGCTTGCCTAGACATTTTTTTAGAGATTACGTTTCAAGAGAAGCACCAGCGTGATGGGATTCAAAGACGGCGGCACTTCGCTCGTGTTTTGAATGATCAGCTTATCGCCGGCACTCACGTCGAAAACGGTGAGATCTTCGTCTTCGTGTATTTCATATATGTTGCGCGTTTCGTTCCAACGTGCCAGAGGAATGTTTCCTGCTTTCTGGACACCACGATTCGATATCAAAGTCATGGTGGGAACGCTAGCTTTTCTACCGTGAGACCAGTACGAAAATTCGTTTATCTGAATCGTGCCATCGAGGAGAAACTTGTAGTACGGATGATAAGGATGCAACATGTACAGTTTGTTACCTTCGACGAACGTGGAGATTCTCTGTTGATTGGGTACGCTGTTGATTTCGATGGCTTGCAGAGAATGCAGTTTAGCGAATTTAGTGTCGACACCGAGCAGATTACTGTGAACTTGTCCGAGTTTATTTTCGATGGGCAGCAAATGCTCGACTATGGTATCCGTTACGGCAGAAAACGACGGTTTGATTTTCACTTCCACGTTCAACTGCTTGTAGTTTTCGTTGAGTTCTTGCAACTTGGCACCGAAAGAAGCCAGCGTCGATTCCTGCGTGGATTCCAGCACTCCAACTTGATCTCTGATGTTGACGACGATGTTCTGAAGGTTCTCGACTTGATTCAATTTCGAGCTCTTCTCGGTAAGATCGTTCACGATGCTTCGCATCTCTGTAAACTGCGTGTGAAGGTCGGCGACGCTCTGGGAAGTGGGCAGCGTCGACACCAGCGAACTAATTTCGTCTCGAATCTGTTCCACGTTCGCCGTTTCCGTTTCTAGTCGTTTCAGCATACGTGATATGTTTCTTTTCAAAGCGTGCAATTCTTTGGAGGTGGGGAGATTGGCCACTTTACTCTCGAGATCGCTCAATGAACTTTTGATGTCGCTCGAATCGGATAGTGCCGTCACCGCCGTTTTCAATTTTTCCAAATCTTCGCTCGAAGGTACGCTCGTCCGTAACGATTCCAAGTCACCCTGTATGTTGTCGAGTACGTGATGAAAATGAGCGAGATTCGTTTCGACGTTCAAATTTTCTAAATATTCGATCTTCTGCTGAACCGTGCTCAACGTGTCTTGAATGCTCGTCAACGCTTTTGCTTCAGCGTGAATATTTTTAATTTCTTCGTTGATCAATTCCAAGGACGCCTGAAGCGTAGCGATGGTGGTTTCAATGTGTTCGAAATCTTGATAGGCCTCCAATTGAATTTTTATGTTCGCGACGCTTTTACCGATGACCTGCAGTTCGTCCGACGATGGTAGGTTCGTCATTGTATCTTCCAAAGTCTGCAACTTGGATTTAATTTCTTCCAACGTGCTGGTGAATTCTTCTTGTAATTTGGAAACGACGACGTGCAAGCGTTCTGCATCTATATCGTTCACGACGGTTTGAAGTTCAGAGAAATTCTTTTCTATTGCGGAAGTTCGTTCTTCGATTTCGAGTTTCAATTTTTCCAAATCTTCATTTTTCGATTGAAATTGCTGTAATTTGGCCAAATCATTTTGAAGCGAATCCACGCTCAACTGTATATTTTGAACGCTGTCGTAAGAAGGTACGTCGACATAATTTTTTATGAGCGTTTTCAGTTCGGAATCGATTTTCAGAATGGGGTCGAGACATTGCGTTTGGAGCGTAGCGATTTCCGACTCTAAACTTTTGTTTAAGGTCTCCTGCAAAGCGATCAAATCGGTCCTCAACTTCTTAACTCGAATGTCCAACATGAGAATCTCTTCTGCGTGGTCTACACGCTTGGTGTTGCCGAAAATGTCGTTAGGCATTTTTGGTTAACGGTTATTTATAATAGGATAGACGATTCGTAATTCTACAAAAAGAGGAATGAGTTTGTCGTAATCTCCGAGGAGTTCCACGTACAGGTAATCTCCTGCGGAAACATCGTACGTAATGTTAGAAAGCATCTTGTCGTGCTTGATTCGAAAAATGTTCTTGCCGGTAGAAATTTTGATTTCGCCTGCGTTTTCCGGATTCACGGTGATTTGAAGTTTCCCGTCGATCGGAATTTCGTAGAAATCTAAATTGTTATTAAAAACATAAAACATCTTGCCCACATCGTCATTCAGTTTCGTCCAAATGCTGTTGAGGTGAATGATCAACAGACCGTTGAGTTTAGGTAACACGGAAGGTAAGACTTCATGATCTGGTATGGACGGTGCAGTTTCCATGAAGATCTGTTTTTTGAAACCGAACAAGTTCATAGGCATGCTGGTTATTTAAGGATACGGTCAAAGTTTTATTTTGTAATGACAGTCAAAGTGTTTTTGTTTTTTTTACTGAGTAACAAAATGTTTTTTTTTTGAGTTAGTGAAAATTGTTGTGTGTGGTGGTGAGTGCTAATTATTTGCACTGTGTGCAATTCTTATTTATTTCTAAACGACGATGTCCCCAAGGCAATGTGTGAATACCACACTCGAGGACGCACCTCTTATCGTCATCGGGATCCAGCGCAATTTTTCTAATTTTGTTTGTGGTGATGATATGGTCGACGCTCTGGATTCTTTGTTCTATGCTTAGTATCGTCGATTGTGAGTAAAGGCAATCGATGTAATCGTGGAAGGTGAGTTTGTTCTCCACCGTATTTTTGCCCACACCTTTTGCTTTCTTCGTGACGCTACTCTCTGTTCTCATGGCATACATCTTCGAACGCAAACCCGCGAACTCGACAATAATATCACCGTTACATTCATCTTTCAGTTTACCTAGGACTTTTTTGTTGAGGGATGGAATTCCAAATCTGTTGGGTTGAGGATACGCAGAAGTATCGAAATACTCAAGCATGGAAGGATTTTTTATGTCTTCGTATAGGTTAGGTGTTTGTATGCTGTAAATGAAGCTGTCGGTGTCCGTGTACAAAAGTGATATTTTATCATTGTAGAAGGGTTTCATCACGTCGTAATGAAATTCGAACATGTAAAGTTTCGACAAGTCGAGAACCGTTGCGCCAACGTAAATTGGTTTTCTGAATTTCATCAATTTTATATCTAGATTGAAAAGTGCCAAATTCTCGTTGTAAATTTTTCTCGACTTGAATCTAGGATCGTCTATCCACTTCCGACATTTATTCTTATCGGAAATTAATTTCACGTCTACGTGCTTTCTAACATTCTCCATGGTCTTTCCGTACACCGCATTGTTCATTAATTTAAAGAAGTCCTTGTCTAAATCGGAAGTGGCAGCTGTTCTATGTTGTGTGTTAGTTTCTATGTAAGGTCTTAACCACGTGGAATGTTTAAACTTTAGTATTCTTCTAACATTTACTATCTGAACACCCTTCCCAATCAAAAACCGGAGATTCTTGTAGTGGACGACGTATCTCTGTTTAGGGTCCAATGTTAACAAAAGCTTGTCTTGAACCGAGTCGGGTGGACATTTGATTTCGGGAGTCGGAGGCAAATCCGAAAACGTGTCGTGCAGGTGGTCGGAGAATTGGAGATCTACCTCTGCGAAGAAACCACACTCGCTATCGTCGAAATGAATAATGTCTATCGAAGTGGGATCTAACCATTCGAATCCCCCGTAAGGAAGTTTCTGAACCATGGCATGTCCGTAGAGATTATTAACGTCGGCGTAGAAGATGTAATTCGATGCTCGATTTGAATCGTAATCTTCTTTCATGTGTACGTTATTAGCTTTTGCATGTCTCTGTACGCATTGCACCATTCCACCTCGTATCCCTCTTTCGATAAATAGCAACATGTCAACGTCCGATATCAGTTCCAGCTTGACCTTTGTCTGGAATAACATTGCCGACCACGCTAATCCCGGTAGACTGTAGAAATACGCTGGATCTAATTTATAAATATTCGTTGCCGTTTTCCTGAACGCTTGAAAAACATCCGCGAGTATCGTCACGTCTAATTTTAAGTAGGCATCGTGGTAGTCTCCGAGTGTCCTACATTCTAATTTCTCCCACATGAGTTGCGCGTGTTGGTATTCTTCGTCCGTGATTCCTTTCTCTCTGAGTCTGCTGTAAAATTCTCTTGGAAGTGGAAGAGCGTCGTCGTTAAATTTAGAACCATCACTGACATATTCGTAAGGATAAATCCCTTTACGTCTAACGAGTTCTACGTCTACGTTGGGAAAACTAGCTCTAGTTATTTTAAATTGATCGTCGGTGAGTTTGTTCGCTAAAGCATCCAGACTTGCAGAGAGAAATCTATACGAATCCAGGAAGCGCATCTCGATTGTATTTTTCGTTCCCGGAATCGACACTTGCTTGCTGAGACTAATGTAGCGTTCTTCATTCTCGGCCAAGACACCTATACGTTTCGGATCGTAGCCAAGATGTCTCACAAGGTGGTGAAAATCATATCCGCTTCCGTTGTGAAAGAATATGGGGATGAATTTAGGTTTCTGGATTTTAAGATTGCACGTGTTGCAAATTCCACCTATGTAGTTTCCGCTGAAATGATCGTGGTGGAATATTTTTTTGTTCTCATCAGTGAAACTTTGATCACATACCGGACACACCTCAGTGGAATTGTAATTTTGAAGTTCATTTTCAGTTAAAGGTGCCATCGGTTTTGATGTAAGCAGTACGCTACCAATTACCTCAACCTCCTCCACCATTTTTTCCAGGAAGTGTTCGATTACATTTGGCCCGCGGTATATATATGCTTCATTTATTTTATCACGTCGCACAACAACATAGCCGAAACTATTAGGTTGATGAAGCTGGTACGGCGTTGTGGAGGAAATTTCGGGATCCGGTTCGCAGTAGGAGAGTGGTTTGAGGAACGCCTCGAAATCTGCGACGATGATTGCAGGATGTTCCAACAATGCCTTGTGCATTTTGAATTCTTCGACTTCGTTCGTTTCGGGCATCAACATTCTAGCCGGTCTGTTGTCGCCGCAGTAAATTTTATGTTCGGCAAGTTTCTCGATAGTAATTTGACGTCCGGTGTATTTTCGATAATCGAGTTGTTTTTGATCGTCGAACGTGGTTAGGCATCTCGGACAAACTTCGATGTAATGTTTATGTTTGGTTGATTGACTTCTGACCAAACGTGATAGTGAACGAATTAGCGTGTAGTGATGAACATCCTCGTTTGAAATTAGAAGGAGATTTATTACACAGGTATCGTCATCGTCGATATCGCTTATCCTGACGGGATGCACAAGATATTTATCTGACGTGAAGGAATACACATTAATAGCGATGCGTTTTCCTGCACGATTTTCGAACTTTGTTATATCCGACAATGTCACCGGGTATTCAATGTCAGACATTACACTTTGAAAGTCGGTCTCGTATTGTTTGTAATTAGAAACCTGTTCTGGATGATTTGACCAATGAACAGGATGCAGTGCAGCCAATATACACCAAAGGAAACACTTTTTATCGCTGTTCTGTATATTTAACACAGCCCTCTTGTGTTGAATGTTCGGTGGAAGAGGAACGTAGCTGGAAGCGCGAAGGGGCGAGAATTGGTTCACGTAAACAGTTAACGTGTGAGGACTTCCACATAGAGACCATCCCGACCCTTTAGCCTCGAAATCGTCATGTTTCTTAACCAGCTCGTTGGAAACTTTATAAGAGAAGTTGTCCAAATTTTCGACGTCCGCTAAATAAAGAGTCTGGTTTTTTGTACGATGATAAAAAATACTCGTTGTGCCATCAACTTTCTCGTATTCAGAAAACAGAACAACGTATACTTATATAGAGTTGTTTTCAAGTTTATCTTTTAAAATATTTAGTACAGATGTTTTCGTTTCATCCAAGAAACTAAGGATGTCACGACCTGGTTCTGACTTAATTGAAAAATCCTGGAGTTGGTCGTTAAATGCAGATCTAATTGGTTTGCGTTTATTAGATAATTTAATTTGCTTGGAAGTGGAAGCTTCCGTTTCTGAATTATCGATTTTCCTTTTCGATGTTCCTTGTTCGGTCGATGGTTTGCAAATTTTGAGATGTTTACTTAAATTTGTAATGCTGATCATCTTTCCGCATCGAGCACAGGGCTTAGAAGGTAACGAACGATTAATTCTCGAACCTGTTTCGCTACATCTTGCCCTGTGTACCGATAAATTGTTCCTTGAGATTAGTTTCCCACAAGTAACACATTCAGTTTTATCATTTTTACGATTGAAACTGGTGGTGGATGCCATTGTTTTCTCCAAAATCACAGAAATCAAAAAGTCTAGTATATAGCGACACAATTTTCAGGTATGTTATTTTATATAGAATTTCTTGGAGTGATTACAAAACTCAAAAATTCAATCTACTGTAAATAGAATTTCAGGTATGTTATTTATATAGAATTTCTTGTGTGCGAATACAAAAACTCAAGAATTCAATCTACTGTAAATACAATTTTCAGGTATGTTATTTTATATAGAATTTCTTGGGGTAATTACAAAACTCAAAAAATGAATCTACTGTGAATATAATTTTTAGGTATGTTATTTTATATAGAATTTTCTCGGGGGCGAATACAAAACTCAAAATCCGAGACAGTCCAGTTTAACGTGTTCATATTTGAAAAAAAATTGCAAAATACCCCGACAACGTTTCAGCTACTAGGACCTCATTACCACGAGCCTAATCCTAGTAAGCCACATACACGCCTGTTCTTCGTATCGCATATGCTAGTAAGTCAGATGACATATTGGGAGAATCACATTTCCCCCAATGATCCCACCACAACAAACGTCGCACATGCTAGAAGCGTCACATCAAGCTTCAGGTATGCATCGTGGTAATTACCGAAAGTTCGGCAACCCAACTCGACCTACATAGACTGAGCATGCTTGTACTCCTCGTCGGTAATACCTGAACCTCTCAACTGGCTGTAGAACTTATCCTGGGGAGGCAGCAACTCTTCTTCGAACTTGGAAGGGTCTGTGACGTATTCGTAGACCCCTTTACGTCTGATGAGTGCGACATCTAAGTTCGGGAAACTTGATGTAGTAATGGCTAGTTGGTCGTCTCTGAGCTTCCCAGCAAGAGCATCGATGCTTGCCTGGAGGAACCTCAGAGAGTCGAGGAACCGAAGCTCGATGCTGTTGCTTGAGTTGGGGATCGGCACCCACTTGCTGATGCTAATATAACGCTCCTCGTTCTGCGCCAGGACATTGATTCTCGCATTGTCGTACCCTAGATGTGTAACCAAGTGATGGAAATCATATCCCGAGCCATTGTGAAAAAAGACCGGTATTTCATCAGACGGTTTCTTATACTTGCAGCATAGCACGGCATAGAATTTAGTGGAGTATGTAGCCAATGCATCGTTAAGGATGGATATTATCTTAGCTCGCTCGCTCTCCAGAAAACTACGCACATCGCAGAAGCTGTCTGATGTTATGTTAAAGTCTTCTAATAAATGCTCAAACGCAATTCGGTCTGCTTTCTTCGTCAGCTTGACGCATTTGGTAGGTGGCGATGCATCGAGGGAGGTTACTTCTACCTTTCGCTTGGAAGGTTGCGGTAGAGATGTTCCAGTGCTCTTGCAAGTAAGCTGGTGTCGCTTGAAGTAGTCAATAGAAAAATTGTTTCCACACTTAGAGCACAGTTTGGTCGCACATATTCGCTTTCCCGGCACACAAGTACGACAGTGCCTTTGAAAATTTTTACTTGACACAGTAATTTGGCACGTAGGGCAATTTTTTTCAGAACGCATAATGCAGAGATTTTTTGGGGGTATGTTATTTAATACCAAATGCTGTGCAATGCAAAATATAATTGCTCACTTTTTTTTTAACTATTTTCTATGACCTTACTTTGGGGTTTTTTTTTCGCCAAATTATATGCTTCTAGTCTCCTATACAATACAATATACGTACAATATATTGTCAACAGTATTATATTTGAGCGCGTCGCTTGTCACCTAAACACTACAGCTCACAGGTCGGCAAAATCTGACATGAAAGCAGATAATACGCTTATGCCTTATTTATATGTAATTTTCACGGGGCGTTCAATATTGTCAACGGTATTATATTTGAGCGCGTCGCTTGTCACCTAAACACTACAGCTCACAGGTCGGCAAAATCTGACATGAAAGCAGATAATACGCTTATGCCTTATTTATATATAATTTTCACGGGGCGTTCAATATTGTCAACGGTATTATATTTGAGCGCGTCGCTTGTCACCTAAACACTACAGCTCACAGGTCGGGAAAATCTGACATGAAAGCAGATAATACGCTTATGCCTTATTTATATGTAATTTTCACGGGGCGTTCAATATTGTCAACGGTATTATATTTGAGCGCGTCGCTTGTCACCTAAACACTACAGCTCACAGGTCGGGAAAATCTGACATGAAAGCAGATAATACGCTTATGCCTTATTTATATATAATTTTCACGGGGCGTTCAATATTGTCAACGGTATTATATTTGAGCGCGTCGCTTGTCACCTAAACACTACAGCTCACAGGTCGGGAAAATCTGACATGAAAGCAGATAATACGCTTATGCCTTATTTATATGTAATTTTCACGGGGCGTTCAATATTGTCAACGGTATTATATTTGAGCGCGTCGCTTGTCGCCTAAACACTACAGCTCACAGGTCGGGAAAATCTGACATGAAAGCAGATAATACGCTTATGCCTTATTTATATGTAATTTTCACGGGGCGTTCAATATTGTCAACGGTATTATATTTGAGCGCGTCGCTTGTCGCCTAAACACTACAGCTCACAGGTCGGGAAAATCTGACATGAAAGCAGATAATACGCTTATGCCTTATTTATATATAATTTTCACGGGGCGTTCAATATTGTCAACGGTATTATATTTGAGCGCGTCGCTTGTCGCCTAAACACTACAGCTCACAGGTCGGGAAAATCTGACATGAAAGCAGATAATACGCTTATGCCTTATTTATATATAATTTTCACGGGGCGTTCAATATTGTCAACGGTATTATATTTGAGCAGGCCGCTTGTCGCCTAAACACTACAGCTCACCGGTCGGCAAAATCTGACATGAAAGCAGATAATACGCTTATGCCTTATTTATATGTAATTTTCACGGGGCGTTCAATATTGTTAAGAGCGTTAGTTTTTGTAGAGCTCTCTTTTTCCATCTTTCCTCTATACAGTGAAGACACAATTAGCTAACCTAGCATACAACATACCTTCCTAATTAATATGGATATTGTCACACATTCCTCTTATTTTATACTGTTGTAAATAGAAAAATTATGTACGGTAAATGTTTTGTATATTATAGGAAAAAAATGTAAAATATCCCCCAATTTTAATTCGAATTTTATCGAATTTTTACATATTTCCACGCCGCCACATATTGTCCTATTTGCTTCTTTTACTTGCCTTGCTTAATTAACTCTCGCTAATTAGCATTTTTTTGGAAGAAGTCAACTAGAACAACATATGGCGGTATGAGAAATATGTAAATTAAAGAACATTTTAGCAATATATGGGCCCTAGCAATTAGCTTCGTCGACTAAGAGTACTCTTTCAAACATCTTCAGCTAGATCGTATTACTACGCGAGAACGTTTAAAATTTTTGGGTGTTGAAAAAGTTTGACCCTACTTTTTATTTCTATTGTTTGCTAATAGATGGCGCTAATAGTACCCCCTCCCCTCCCCTCTCCCCTCTTCTCCTCTGCTGTATGACAAATAGCATAAACATAAAAATCAAGATTTTGGAGAGCAAAACATAAAATTTGCATGCATCTGATGTCGAACCAGGAACTTTTATCTTTCGGGGAGTCAACATTATTTTTTACTCAGCCGTCATATAACATGAACGCACGCAAAGATTCACATGTGCTTTTTATTATTTTGTGTTCGGTAAGTACAAGTATATTCTTACATAAATTATTGTTTAATTTAATAAATTGTAAAACTCGGAGCCTGCTATACTAAAACTCCTTCTGTCTATTGAAAGCGAATGTTGCGTGCATGCGGAAATAACACAGAAAAAAAAAACCGGATGGAAGCAATTTAAAATCACTGGGGCAAGGTCAGTATTACGAGAGCGTAAAAACATATGCTTTCATTCAACTTCGAAAAATAAGAATAAATATGTGCATACAGAACACATATGTTTTCTTTTCACAGTTGTAAAATCATATAAATTGTGCATGAAGTAAGTTACGGGAAGGCTCTCTCTTTTATATATGTTAGGTACAAGTTGTTGTACAATTAGGTACAAATTGTTGTACAATTATTTCCCCCAGTTGCCCAGTTGGAGTTGGGGGGGGGGGCATAACACTGGTATTATTTGTAATCACAGTGCTTACTCATGTATTTTGTTTAATATTTTATTTCAAATTCACTGTCAGAAACTAGTGTTGCCAGTTTCTGCATGTAGGTTTATTTACTCTGTTGGTTGTCACTGTCAAGTTTTTAGTATTCGTACAGGATAAAAAGCTATAACCCCTCCCCCTCAAAGATATATACATTGTATACGCCAAGATGTCCAATAGCCTGGCAACACATCATGAAAAAACATGCCAAGAAGACCCAGTGGGTTTATAAGTCAGTGCTGCCAATTCCTATTTGTAGGTTAGCTTAGCCAGTGAAAGATCATATAGTAGAATTTTTGTAGAGTGGGTGTTTGCGAGTTCCACGATAGGTTAAGTTATATCACTTAGGATCGTAAAAAAAATTAAAAAATCGTAAAAAAAAGATAGGTTAAGTTGTATCACGTAAGATCGTGATATACCTACCAAGTATAAATGGAAAAAATGAGTGCAGTGAAAATTTGTACTAAAACATCGCTAAACGCTAAAACATCGACAAAAAATTGTCAAAATATGTCAAAAACTTATATTCGATTGATAAAAAAAAAATACCTACAAAATATGATCCTCAAATAATAACGTTCAAACAGTGCATAAATAAAAAAATGATAGGTTAAGTTATATCACTTAGGATCGTAAAAAAAATTAAATAATCGTAAAAAAAGGATAGGTTAAGTTGTATCACGTAAGATCATAATATACCTACCAAGTACGAGTGGAAAAAAAATGAGTATGGTGAAAATTTGTACTAAAACATCGCTAAACGCTAAAACATCGACAAAAAATTGTCCAAATATGTCAAAAAGTGATATTCGATTGATAAAAAAAAGGCATACCTACTAAGTACTGCGTTGAAGCGCCTAATATACACTACTATACTATTATATAATTGTGTATTACCGATTGTTCTATTAGTTATAATTTCATAAAATGATGTTGAAAATATGTAAAATAAACGAAACCAACCAACCAACCAATGTCCCTCCCGCCCACCATCGCCAACCAGCCAACCGTTAGCCCTCCCGCCCACCATCGCCAACCAGCCAACCGTAAACCCTCCCGCCCACCATCGCCAACCAGCCAACCGTTTGCCCTCCCACCCACCATCGCCAACCAGCCATCCTTAAGCCCTACCTCCCGCCTTCTCCAACCAGTCATCCGTTTGCCCACCAGCCCGCCATCACCAACCACCCAACCGATTGCCCACCCGCCACCATCACCAACCACCCAACAGATTGCTCATCATCGCCAAGGAGCCAACACAGGACAATTCCACCTTCCGAACCCTCCCACCAACCAACTCTTAACCCAGCCGGGTTGTTAATTAAACAAAGACAGATCGCGACCGCGTCACATCAAATCATGCATCGAGTTTCCACAACGATAAAAACAAGACACTTCACAGTCATTAAAGACACATGCACCTTTTTTTCTCCACTTCCACACTCGCCGCACGATTTCAACACACGATTAATAACACCACCTTCTCAAATTGTTAACTACATTATAGGATTGCGTGTTCAGGATCATTATAACAGCGATGAAAGATTTTGTTTGAAATCTCGAAACACAACGCAAACGCGCAACGCAATTTCCTGCACTCTTTGTTTTGTTACATTCCTTAGGCACTACATTTAAGATCTTGCACTAATATCTAGCTCTAGTATATGTATGACGTATATTGTGATATATATAAATTGAGAGTCCCGTTTTTGAGAAAATAGTTACCAAAATTCCAATTGAACAAATATCAGTTGTTCTCTTCCAGTATTTCCAGTTGCGATACGTCTTAAGATGCCGACATACTATTATAACATTGTGTATTTCCGATTGTTCTATTAGTTATAATTTCATAAAATGATGTTGCAAATATGAAAAATAAACGAAACCAACCTACCAACCAATGTCGCTCCCGCCCACAATCGCCAACCAGCCAACCGTTAGCGCTCCCGCCCACCATCGCCAACCAGCCAACCTTAAACCCTCCCGCCCACCATCGCAAACCAGCCAACAGTTTGCCCTCCCACCCACAATCGCCAACCAGCCATCCTTAAGCCCTCCCTCCCGCCTTCTCCAACCAGCCATCCGTTTGCCCACCAGCCCGCCATAACCAACCACCCAACCGATTGCCTACCCGCCACCATCACCAACCACCCAACAGATTGATCACCATCGCCAAGGAGCCAACACAGGACAATTCCACCTTCCGAACCCTCCCACCAACCAACTCTAAACCCAGCTGGGTTGTTAATTAAACAAAGACAGATCGCGACCGCGTCACATCAAATCATGCATCGAGTTTCCACAACGATAAAAACAAGCCACATCACAGTCATTAAAGACGCATGCACCTTTTTCTCTCCACTTCCACACTCGCCGCACGATTTCAACACACGATTAATAGTTCCACCTTCTTAATTGTTAACTACATTATAGGATTGCGTGTTCAGGATCATTATAACAGCGATGAAAGATATTGTTCGAAATCTCGAACCACAACGCAAACGCGCAACGCAATTTCCTGCACTCTTTGTTTTGTTACATTCCTTAGGCACTACATTTAAGATCTTGCACTAATACTTAGCTCTAGTATATGTAGGACGTATATTGTGATATATATATGAATTGAGAGTCTCGTTTTGAGAAAATAGTTACCAAAATTCCAATTGAACAAATATCGGTTGTTCTCTTCCAGTATTTCCAGTCTTAAGATGTCGACATACTATTATATAATTGTGTATTACCGATTAATCTATTAGTTATAATTTCATAAAATGATGTTGAAAATATGAAAAATAAACGAAACCAACCTACCAAACAATGTCCCTCCCGCCCACAATCTCCAACCAGCCAACCGTTAGCCCTCCCGCCCACCATCGCCAACCAGCCAGCCTTAAACCCTCCCGCCCACCATCGCCAACCAGCCAACCGTTTGCCCTCCCACCCACAATCGCCAACCAGCCATCCTTAAGCCCTCCCTCCTGCCTTCTCCAACCAGCCATCCCTTTGCCCACCAGCCCGCCATCACCAACCACCCAACCGATTGCCCACCCGCCACCATCAACAACCACCCAACCGATTGCTCACCATCGCCAAGGAGCCAACACAGGACAATTCCACCTTCCGAACCCTCCCACCAACCAACTCTAAGCCCAGCCGGGTTGTTAATTAAACAAAGACAGATTGCGACCGCGTCACATCAAATCTTGCATCGAGTTTCCACAACGATAAAAACAAGCCACATCACAGTCATTAAAGACACATGCACCTTTTCTCTCCACTTCCACCCTCGCCGCACAATATCAACACACGATTAATAATACCACCTTCTTAATTGTTAACTACATTATAGGATTGCGTGTTCAGGATCATTATAACAGCGATGAAAGATATTGTTCGAAATCTCGAACCACAACGCAAACGCGCAACGCAATTTCCTGCACTTTTTGTTTTGTTACATTCCTTAGGCACTACATTTAAGATCTTGCACTAATACTTAGCTCTAGTATATGTAGGATGTATATTGTGATATATATAAATTGAGAGTCTCGTTTATGAGAAAATAGTTACCAAAATTCCAATTGAACAAATATCAGTTGTTCTCTTCTAGTATTTCCAGTTGCGATACATCTTAAGATGCCGACATACTATTACATAATTGTGTATTACCGATTGTTCTATTAGATATAATTTCTTAAAATGATGTTGAAAATATGAAAAATAAACGAAACCAACCAACCAACCAATGTCCCTCCCGCCCACCATCGCCAACCAGCCAACCGTTAGCCCTCCCGCCCACCATCGCCAACCAGCAAACCGTAAACCCTCCCGCCCATCATCGCCAACCAGCCAACCGTTTGCCCTCCCACCCACCATCGCCAACCAGCCATCCTTATACCCTCCCTCCCGCCTTCTCCAACCAGCCATCCGTTTGCCCACCAGCCCGCCATCACCAACCACCCAACCAATTGCCCACCCGCCACCATCACCAACCACCCAACAGATTGCTCACCATCGCCGAGGAGCCAACAGAGGACAATTCCACCTTCCGAACCCTCCCACCAACCAACTCTAAACCCAGCCGGGTTGTTAATTAAACAAAGACAGATCGCGACCGCGTCACATCAAATCATGCATCGAGTTTCCACATCGATAAAAACAAGCCACTTCACAGTCATTAAAGACACATGCACCATCGCCAACCAGCCATCCTTAAGCCCTCCATCCCGCCTTCTCCAACCAGCCATCCGTTTGCCCACCAGCCCGCCATCACCAACCACCCAACCGATTGCCCACCCGCCACCATCACCAACAACCCAACAGATTGCTCACCATCGCCAAGGAGGCAACACAGGACAATTCCACCTTCCGAACCCTCCCACCAACCAACTCTATACCCAGCCGGGTTGTTAATTAAACAAAGACAGATCGCGACCGCGTCACATCAAATCATGGATCGAGTTTCCACAGCGATAAAAACAAGCCACATCACAGTCATTAAAGACACATGCACCTTTTTCCCTCCACTTCCACCCTCGCCGCACGATTTCAACACACGATTAATAATACCACCTTCTTAATTGTTAACTACATTATACGATTGCGTGTTCAGGATCATTATAACAGCGATGAAAGATATTGTTCGAAATCTCGAACCACAACGCAAACGCGCAACGCAATTTCCTGCAGTCTATGTTTTTGTTACATTCCTTAGGCACTACATTTAAGATCTTGCACTAATACTTAGCTCTAGTAAATGTAGGACGTATATTGTGATATATATAAATTGAGAGTCTCGTTTTTGAGAAAATAGTTACCAAAATTCCAATTGAACAAATATCGGTTGTTCTCTTCCAGTATTTCCAGTCTTAAGATGCCGACATACTATTATATAATTGTGTATTACAGATTGTTCAATTAGTTATAATTTCATCAAATGATGTTGAAAATATGAAAAATAAACGAAACCAACCTTCCAAACAATGTCCCTCCCGCCCACAATCGCCAACCAGCCAACCGTTAGCCCTCCCGCCCACCATCGCCAACCGGCCAACCTTAAACCCTCCCGCCCACCAATGCCAACAAGCCAACCGTTTGCCCTCCCACCCACAATCGCCAACCAGCCATCCTTATGCCCTCCCTCCCGCCTTCTCCAACCAGCCATCCGTTTGCCCACCAGCCCGCCATCACCAACCACCCAACCGATTGCCCACCCGCCACGATCAACAACCACCCAACCGATTGCTCACCATCGCCAAGGAGCCAACACAGGACAATTCCACCTTCCGAACCCTCCCACCAACCAACTCTAAGCTCAGCCGTGTTGTTAATTAAACAAAGACAGATTGCGGCCGCGTCACATCAAATCTTGCATCGAGTTTCCACAACGATAAAAACAAGCCACATCACAGTCATTAAAGACACATGCACCTTTTTCTCTCCACTTCCACCCTCGCCGCACAATTTCAACACACGATTAATAATACCACCTTCTTAATTGTTAACTACATTATAGGATTGCGTGTTCATGATCATTATAACAGCGATGAAAGATATTGTTCGAAATCTCGAACCACAACGCAAACGCGCAACGCAATTTTCTGCACTCTTTGTTTTGTTACATTCCTTAGGCACTACATTTAAGATCTTGCACTAATACTTAACTCTAGTATATGTAGGACGTATATTGTGATATATATAAATTGAGAGTCTCGTTTTTTAGAAAATAGTTACCAAAATTCCAATTGAACGAATATCAGTTGTTCTCTTCCATTATTTCCAGTTGCGATACGTCTTAAGATGCCGTCATACTATTATATAATTGTGTATTACCGGTTGTTCTATTAGTTATAATTTCATAAAATTATGTTGAAAATATGAAAAATATACGAAACCAACCAACCAACCAATGTCCCTCCCGCCCACAATCGCCAACCAGCCAACCGTTAGCCCTCTCGCCCACCATCGCCAACCAACCAACCGTAAACCCTCCCGCCCACCATCGCCAACCAGCCAACCGTTTGCCCTCCCACCCACCATCGCCAACCAGTCATCCTTAAGCCCTCCCTCCCGCCTTCAACAACCAGCCTTCCATTTGCCCACCAGCCCGCCATCACCAACCACCCAACCGATTGACCACCCGCCCACAATCACCAACCACCCAACAGATTGCTCACCATCGCCAAGGAGCCAACACAGGACAATTCCACCTTCCGAACCCTCCCACCAACCAACTCTAAACCCAGCCGGGTTGTTAATTGCACAAAGACAGATCGCGACCGCGTCACATCAAATCATGCATCGAGTTTCCACAACGATAAAAACAAGCCACTTCACAGTCATTAAAGACACATGCACCTTTTTCTCTCCACTTCCACTCTCGCCGCACGATTTCAACACACGATTAATAATACCACCTTCTTAATTGTTAACTACATTATAGGATTGCGTGTTCAGGATCATTATAACAGCAATGAAAGATATTGTTCGAAATCTCGAACCACAACGCAAACGCGCAACGCAATTTCCTGCACTCTTTGTTTTGTTACATTCCTTAGGCACTACATTTAAGATCTTGCACTAATACTTAGCTCTAGTATATGTAGGACGTATATTGTGATATATATAAATTGAGAGTCTCGTTTTTGAGAAAACAGTTACCAAAATTCCAATTGAACAAATATCAGTTGTTCTCTTCCAGTATTTCCAGTTGCGATACGTCTTAAGATGACGACATACTATTATATAATTGTGTGTTACCGATTGTTCTATTAGTTATAATTTCATAAAATGATGTTGAAAATATGAAAAATAAACGAAACCAACCAACCAACCAATGTCCCTCCCGCCCACCATCGCCAACCAGCCAACCGATAGCCCTTTCGCCCACCATCGCCAACCAGCCAACCGTTAGCCCTCCCGCCCACCATCGCCAACCAGCCAACCGTTAGCCCTACCGCCCACCATCGCCAACCAGCCAACCGTAAACCCTCCCGCCCACCATCGCCAACCAGCCAACCGTTTGCCCTCCCACCCATCTTCGCCAACCAGCCATCCTTAAACCCTCCCTCCCGCCTTCTCCAACCAGCCATCCGTTTGCCCACCAGCCCGCCATCACCAACCACCCAACCGATTGCCCACCCGCCACCATCACCAACCACCCAACAAATTGTTCACCATCGCCAAGGAGCCAACACAGGACAATTCCTCCTTCCGAACACTCCCACCAACCAACTCTAAACCCAGCCGGGTTGTTAACTAAACAAAGACAGATCGCGACCGCGTCACATCAAATCATGCATCGAGTTTCCACAACGATAAAAACAAACCATTTCACAGTCATTAAAGACACATGCACCTTTTTCTCTCCACTTCCACACTCGCCGCACGATTTCAAAACACGATTAATAATACTACCTTCTTAATTGTTAACTACATTATAGGATTGCGTGTTCAGGATCATTATAACAGCGATGAAAGATATTGTTCGAAATCTCGAACCACAACGCAAACGCGAAACGCAATTCCCGGCACTCTTTGTTTTGTTACATTCCTTAGGCACTACATTTAACATCTTGCACTAATACTTAGCTCTAGTATATGTATGACGCATATTGTGATATATATAAATTGAGAGTCTCGTTTATGAGAAAATAGTTACCAAAATTCCATTTGAACAAATATCAGTTGTTCTCTTCCAGTATTTCCAGTTGCGATACATCTTAAGATGCCGACATACTATGATATAATTGTGTATTACCGATTGTTCTATTAGTTATAATTTCATAAAATGATGTTGAAAATATGAAAAATAAACGAAACCAACCAACCAACCAATGTCCCTCCCGCCCACCATCGCCAACCAGCCAACCGTTAGCCCTCCCGCCCACCATCGCCAACCAGCCAACCGTAAACCTTCCCGCCCACCATCGCCAACTAGCCAACCGTTTGGCCTCCCACCCACCATCGCCAACCAGCCATCCTTAAGCCCTCCCTCCCGCCTTCTCCAACCAGCCATCCGTTTGCCCACCAGCCCGCCATCACCAACCACCCAACCGATTGCCTACCCGCCACCATCACCAACCACCCAACAGATTGCTCACAAACGCCAAGGAGCCAACACAGGACAATTCCACCTTCCGAACCCTCCCACCAACCAACTCTAAACCCAGCCGGGTTGTTAACTAAACAAAGACAGATCGCGACCGCGTCACATCAAATCATGCATCGAGTTTCCACAACGATAAAAACAAACCACTTCACAGTCATTAAAGACACATGCACCTTTTACTCTCCACTTCCACACTCGCCGCACGATATCAAAACACGATTAATATTACCACCTTCTTAATTGTTAACTACATTATAGGATTGCGTGTTCAGGAACATTATAACAGCGATGAAAGATATTGTTCGAAATCTCGAACCACAACGCAAACGCGAAACGAAATTTCCGGCACTCTTTGTTTTGTTACATTCCTTAGGCACTACATTTAAGATCTTGCACTAATACTTAGCTCTAGTATATGTATGACGTATATTGTGATATATATAAATTGAGAGTCTCGTTTTTGAGAAAATAGTTACCAAAATTCCATTTGAACAAATATCAGTTGTTCTCTTCCAGTATTTCCAGTTGCGATACATCTTAAGATGCCGACATACTATTATATAATTGTGTATTACCGATTGTTCTATTAGTTATAATTTCATAAAATGATGTTGAAAATATGAAAAATAAACAAAACCAACCAACCAACCAATGTCCCTCCCGCCCACCATCGCCAACCAGCCAAACGTTAGCCCTCCCGCCCACCATCGCCAACCAGCCAACCGTAAACCTTCCCGCCCACCATCGCCAACCAGCCAACCGTTTGCCCTCCCACCCACCATCGCCAACCAGCCATCCTTAAGCCCTCCCTCCCGCCTTCTCCAACCAGCCATCCGTTTGCCCACCAGCCCGCCATCACCAACCACCCAATCGATTGCCCACCCGCCACCATCACCAACCACCCACCAGATTGCTCACAATCGCCAAGGAGCCAACACAGGACAATTCCACCTTCCGAACCCTCCCACCAACCAACTCTAAACCCAGCCGGGTTGTTAATTAAACTAAGACAGATCGCGACCGCGTCACATCAAATCATGAATCGAATTTCCACAACGATAAAAACAAGCCACATCACAGTCATTAAAGACACATGCACCTTTTTCTCTCCACTTCCACACTCGCCGCACGATTTCAACACACGATTAATGATACCACCTTCTTAATTGTTAACTACATTATAGGATTGCGTGTTCAGGATCATTATAACAGCGATGAAAGATATTGTTCGAAATCTCGAACCACAGCGCAAACGCGCAACGCAATTTCCTGCACTCTTTGTTTTGTTACATTCCTTAGGCACTACATTTAAGATCTTGCACTAATACTTAGCTCTAGTATATGTAGGACGTATATTGTGATATATATAAATTGAGAGTCTCGTTTTTGAGAAAATAGTTACCAAAATTCCAATTGAACAAATATCAGTTGTTCTCTTACAGTATTTCCAGTTGCGATACGTCTTAAGATGCCGACATACTATTATATAATTGTGTATTACCGATTGTTCTATTAGTTATAATTTCATAAAATTATGTTGAAAATATGAAAAATAAACGAAACCAACCAAAGAACCAATGTCCCTCCCGCCCACCATCGCCAACCAGCCAACCGTTAGCCCTCCCGCCCACCATCGCCAACCACCCAACCGTAAACCCTCCCGCCCACCATCGCCAACCAGCCAACCGTTTGCCCTCCCACCCACCATCGCCAACCAGCCATCCTTAAGCCCTCCCTCAAGCCTTCTCCAACCAGCCATCCGTTTGCCCACCAGCCCGCCATCACCAACCACCCAACCGATTGCCCACCCGCCACCATCACCAACCACCCAACAGATTGCTCACCATCGCCAAGGAGCCAACACAGGACAATTCCACCTTCCAAACCCTCCCACCAACCAACTCTAAACCCAGCCGGGTTGTTAATTAAACAAAGACAAATCGCGACCGCGTCACATCAAATCATGTATCGAGTTTCCACAACGATAAAAACAAGCCACTTCACAGTCATTAAAGACACATGCACCTTTTTCTCTCCACTTCCACCCTCGCCGCACAATTTCAACACACGATTAATAATACCACCTTCTTAATTGTTAACTACATTATAGGATTGCGTGTTCAGGATCGTTATAACAGCGATGAAAGATATTGTTCGAAATCTCGAACCACAGCGCAAACGCGCAACGCAATTTCCTGCACTCTTTGTTTTGTTACATTCCTTAGGCACTACATTTAAGATCTTGCACTAATACTTAGCTCTAGTATATGTAGGACGTATATTGTGATATATATAAATTGAGAGTCTCGTTTTGAGAAAATAGTTACCAAAATTCCAATTGAACAAATATCGGTTGTTCTCTTCCAGTATTTCCAGTCTCAAGATGCCGACATACTATTATATAATTGTGTATTACCGATTGTTCTATTAGTTATAATTTCATAAAATGATGTTGAAAATATGAAAAATAAACGAAACCAACCTACCAAACAATGTCCCTCCCGCCCACAATCGCCAACCAGCCAACCGTTAGCCCTCCCGCCCACCATCGCCAACCAGCAAACCTTAAACCCTCCCGCCCACCATCGCCAACCAGCAAACCGTTTGCCCTCCCACCCACAATCGCCAACCAGCCATCCTTAAGCCCTCCCTCCCGCCTTCTCCAACCAGCCATCCGTTTGCCCACCAGCCCGCCATCACCAACCACCCAACCGATTGCCCACCCGCCACCATCAACAACCACCCAACCGATTGCTCACCATCGCCAATGAGCTAACACAGGACAATTCCACCTTCCGAACCCTCCCACCAACCAACTCTAAGCCCAGCCGGGTTGTTAATTAAACAAAGACAGATTGCGACCGCGTCACATCAAATCTTGCATCGAGTTTCCACAACGATAAAAACAAGCCACATCACAGTTATTAAAGACACATGCACCTTTTTCTCTCCACTTCCACCCTCGCCGCACAATTTCAACACACGATTAATAATACCACCTTCTTAATTGTTAACTACATTATAGGATTGCGTGTTCAGGATCATTATAACAGCGATGAAAGATATTGTTCGAAATCTCGAACCACAACGCAAGCGCGCAACGCAATTTCCTGCACTCTTTGTTTTGTTACATTCCTTAGGCACTACATTTAAGATCTTGCAATAATACTTAGCTCTAGTATATGTAGGACGTATATTGTGATATATATAAATTGAGAGTCTCGTTTTTGAGAAAATAGTTATCAAAATTCCAATTGAACAAATATCAGTTGATCTCTTCTAGTATTTCCAGTTGCGATACATCTCAAGATGCCGAAATACTAATACATAATTGTGTATTACCGATTGTTCTATTAGTTATAATTTCATAAAATGATGTTGAAAATATGAAAAATAAACGAAACCAACCAAAGAACCAATGTCCCTCCCGCCCACCATCGCCAACCAGCCAACCGTTAGCCCTCCCGCCCACCATCGCCAACCAGCCAACCGTTAGCCCTCCCGCCCACCATCGCCAACCAGCCAACCGTAAACCCTCCCGCCCATCATCGCCAACCAGCCAACCGTTTGCCCTCCCACCCACCATCGCCAACCAGCCATCCTTAAACCCTCCCTCCCGCCTTCTCCAACCAGCCATCCGTTTGCCACCCAGCCCGACATCAACAACCACCCAACCGATTGCCCACCCGCCACCATCACCAACCACCCAACAGATTGCTCACCATCGCCAAAAAGCCAACACAGGACAATTCCACCTTCCGAACCCTCCCACCAACCAACTCTAAACCCAGCCGGGTTGTTAATTAAACAAAGACAGATCGCGACCGCGTCACATCAAATCATGCATCGAGTTTCCACAACGATAAAAACAAGCCACTTCACAGTCATTAAAGACACATGCACCTTTTTCTCTCCACTTCCACACTCGCCGCACGATTTCAACACACGATTAATAATACCACCTTCTTAATTGTTAACTACATTATAGGATTGCGTGTTCAGGATCATTATAACAGCGATGAAAGATATTGTTCGAAATCTCGAACCACAACGCAAACGCGAAACGCAATTTCCGGCACTCTTTGTTTTGTTACATTCCATAGGCACTACATTTAAGATCTTGCACTAATACTTAGCTCTAGTATATGTATGACGTATATTGTGATATATATAAATTGAGAGTCTCGTTTTTGAGAAAATAGTTACCAAAATTCCATTTGAACAAATATCAGTTGTTCTCTTCCAGTATTTCCAGTTGCGATACATCTTAAGATGCCGACATACTATTATATAATTGTGTATTACCGATTGTTCTATTAGTTATAATTTCATAAAATGATGTTGAAAATATGAAAAATAAACGAAACCAACCAACCAACCAATGTCCCTCCCGCCCACCATCGCCAACCAGCCAACCGTTAGCCCTCCCGCCCACCATCGCCAACTAGCCAACCGTAAACCTTCCCGCCCACCATCGCCAACCAGCCAACCGTTTGCCCTCCCACCCACCATCGCCAACCAGCCATCCTTAAGCCCTCCCTCCCGCCTTCTCCAACCAGCCATCCGTTTGCCCACCAGCCCGCCATCACCAACCACCCAACCGATTGCCTACCCGCCACCATCACCAACCACCCAACAGATTGCTCACCATCGCCCATCGCCAAGGAGCCAACACAGGACAATTCCACCTTCCGAACACTCCCACCAACCAACTCTAAACCCACCCGGGTTGTTAATTAAACAAAGACAGATCGCGACCGCGTCACATCAAATCATGGATCGAGTTTCCACAACTATAAAAACAAGCCACATCACAGTCATTAAAGACACATGCACCTTTTTCTCTCCAGTTCCACACTCGCCGCACGATTTCAACACACGATTAATAATACCACCTTCTTAATTGTTAACTACATTATAGGATTGCGTGTTCAGGATCATTATAACAGCGATGAAAGATATTGTTCGAAATCTCGAACCACAACGCAAACGCGCAACGCACTTTCCTGCACTCTTTGTTTTGTTACATTCCTTAGGCACTACATTTAAGATCTTGCACTAATACTTAGCTCTAGTATGTGTAGGACGTATATTGTGATATATATAAATTGAGAGTCTCGTTTTTGAGAAAATAGTTACCAAAGTTCCAATTGAACAAATAACAGTTGTTCTCTTCCAGTATTTCCAGTTGCGATACGTCTTAAGATGCCGACATACTATTATATAATTGTGTATAACCGATTGTTCTATTAGTTATAATTTCATAAAATGATGTTGAAAATATGAAAAATAACCGAAACCAACCAACCAACCAATGTCCCTCCCGCCCACCATCGCCAACCAGCCAACCGTTAGCCCTCCCGCCCACCATCGCCAACCAGCCAACCGTAAACCCTCCCGCCCACCATCGCCAACCAGCCAACCGTTTGCCCTCCCACCCACCATCGCCAACCAGCCATCCTTAAGCCCTCCCTCCCGCCTTCTCCAACCAGCCATCCGTTTGACCACCAGCCCGCCATCACCAACCACCCAACCGATTGCCCACCCGCCACCATCACCAACCACCCAACAGATTGCTCACCATCGCCAAGGAGCCAACACAGGACAATTCCACCTTCCGAACCCTCCCACCAACCAACTCTAAACCCAGCCGGGTTGTTAACTAAACAAAGACAGATCGCGACCGCGTCACATCAAATCATGCATCGAGTTTCCACAACGATAAAAACAAACCACTTCACAGTCATTAAAGACACATGCACCTTTTACTCTCCACTTCCACACTCGCCGCACGATTTCAAAACACGATTAATAATACCACCTTCTTAATTGTTAACTACATTATAGGATTGCGTGTTCAGGAACATTATAACAGCGATGAAAGATATTGTTCGAAATCTCGAACCACAACGCAAACGCGAAACGCAATTTCCGGCACTCTTTGTTTTGTTACATTCCTTAGGCACTACATTTAAGATCTTGCACTAATACTTAGCTCTAGTATATGTATGACGTATATTGTGATATATATAAATTGAGAGTCTCGTTTTTGAGAAAATAGTTACCAAAATTCCATTTGAACAAATATCAGTTGTTCTCTTCCAGTATTTCCAGTTGCGATACATCTTAAGATGCCGACATACTATTATATAATTGTGTATTACCGATTGTTCTATTAGTTATAATTTCATAAAATGATGTTGAAAATATGAAAAATAAACGAAACCAACCAACCAACCAATGTCCCTCCCGCCCACCATCGCCAACCAGCCAACCGTTAGCCCTCCCGCCCACCATCGCCAACCAGCCAACCGTAAACCCTCCCGCCCACCATCGCCAACCAGCCAACCGTTTGCCCTCCCACCCACCATCGCCAACCAGCAATCCTTAAGCCCTCCCTCCCGCCTTCTCCAACCAGCCATCCGTTTGCCCACCAGCCCGCCATCACCAACCACCCAATCGATTGCCCACCCGCCACCATCACCAACCACCCAACAGATTGCTCACAATCGCCAAGGAGCCAACACAGGACAATTCCACCTTCCGAACCCTCCCACCAACCAACTCTAAACCCAGCCGGGTTGTTAATTAAACAAAGACAGATCGCGACCGCGTCACATCAAATCATGGATCGAATTTCGACAACGATAAAAACAAGCCACATCACTGTCATTAAAGACACATGCACCTTTTTCTCTCCACATCCACACTCGCCGCACGATTTCAACACACGATTAATAATACCACCTTCTTAATTGTTAACTACATTATACGATTGCGTGTTCAGGATCATTATAACAGCGATGTAAGATATTGTTCGAAATCTCGAACCACAACGCAAACGCGCAACGCAATTTCCTGCACTCTATGTTTTTGTTAAATTCCTTAGGCACTACATTTAAGATCTTGCACTAATACTTAGCTCTAGTATATGTAGGACGTATATTGTGATATATATAAATTGAGAGTCTCGTTTTGAGAAAATAGTTACCAAAATTCCAATTGAACAAATATCGGTTGTTCTCTTCCAGTATTTCCAGTCTCAAGATGCCGACATACTATTATATAATTGTGTATTACCGATTGTTCTATTAGTTATAATTTCATAAAATGATGTTGAAAATATGAAAAATAAACGAAACCAACCTACCAAACAATGTCCCTCCCGCCCACAATCGCCAACCAGCCAACCGTTAGCCCTCCCGCCCACCATCGCCAACCAGCCAACCTTAAACCCTCCCGCCCACCATCGCCAACCAGCCAACCGTTTGCCCTCCCACCCACAATCGCCATCCAGCCATCCTTAAGCCCTCCCTCCCGCCTTTTCCAACCAGCCATCCGTTTGCCCACCAGCCCGCCATCACCAACCACCCAACCGATTGCCCACCCGCCACCATCAACAACCACCCAACCGATTGCTCACCATCGCCAAGGAGCTAACACAGGACAATTCCACCTTCCGAAACCTCCCAACAACCAACTCTAAGCCCAGCCGGGTTGTTAATTAAACAAAGACTGATTGCGACCGCGTCACATCAAATCTTGCATCGAGTTTCCACAACGATAAAAACAAGCCACATCACAGTCATTAAAGACATATGCACCTTTTTCTCTCCACTTCCACCCTCGGCGCACAATTTCAACACACGATTAATAATACCACCTTCTTAATTGTTAACTACATTATAGGATTGCGTGTTCAGGATCATTATAACAGCGAGGAAAGATATTGTTCGAAATCTCGAACCACAACGCAAACGCGCAACGCAATTTCCTGCACTCTTTGTTTTGTTACATTCCTTAGGCACTACATTTAAGATCTTGCAATAATACTTAGCTCTAGTATATGTAGGACGTATATTGTGATATATATAAATTGAGAGTCTCGTTTTTGAGAAAATAGTTATCAAAATTCCAATTGAACAAATATCAGTTGTTCTCTTCTAGTATTTCCAGTTGCGATACATCTCAAGATGCCGACATACTATTACATAATTGTGTATTACCGATTGTTCTATTAGTTATAATTTCATAAAATGATGTTGAAAATATGAAAAATAAACGAAACCAACCAAAGAACCAATGTCCCTCCCGCCCACCATCGCCAACCAGCCAACCGTTAGCCCTCCCGCCCACCATCGCCAACCAGCCAACCGTTAGCCCTCCCGCCCACCATCGCCAACCAGCCAACCGTAAACCCTCCCGCCCATCATCGCCAACCAGCCAACCGTTTGCCCTCCCACCCACCATCGCCAACCAGCCATCCTTAAACCCTCCCTCCCGCCTTCTCCAACCAGCCATCCGTTTGCCACCCAGCCCGCCATCAACAACCACCCAACCGATTGCCCACCCGCCACCATCACCAACCACCCAACAGATTGTTCACCATCGCCAAAAAGCCAACACAGGACAATTCCACCTTCCGAACCCTCCCACCAACCAACTCTAAACCCAGCCGTGTTGTTAATTAAACAAAGAAGGATCGCGACCGCGTCACATCAAATCATACATCGAGTTTCCACAACGATAAAAACAAGCCACTTCACAGTCATTAAAGACACATGCACCTTTTTCTCTCCACTTCCACACTCGCCGCACGATTTCAACACACGATTAATAATACCACCTTCTTAATTGTTAACTACATTATAGGATTGCGTGTTCAGGATCATTATAACAGCGATGAAAGATATTGTTCGAAATCTCGAACCACAACGCAAACGCGAAACGCAATTTCCGGCACTCTTTGTTTTGTTACATTCCTTAGGCACTACATTTAATATCTTGCACTAATACTTAGCTCTAGTATATGTATGACGTATATTGTGATATATATAAATTGAGAGTCTCGTTTTTGAGAAAATAGTTACCAAAATTCCATTTGAACAAATATTAGTTGTTCTCTTCCAGTATTTCCAGTTGCGATACATCTTAAGATGCCGACATACTATTATATAATTGTGTATTACCGATTGTTCTATTAGTTATAATTTCATAAAATGATGTTGAAAATATGAAAAATAAACGAAACCAACCAACCAACCAATGTCCCTCCCGCCCACCATCGCCAACCAGCCAACCGTTAGCCCTCCCGCCCACCATCGCCAACCAGCCAACCGTAAACCCTCCCGCCCACCATCGCCAACCAGCCAACCGTTTGCCCTCCCACTCACCATCGCCAACCAGCCATCCTTAAGCCCTCCCTCCCTCCTTCTCCAACCAGCCATCCGTTTGCCCACCAGCCCGCCATCACCAACCACCCAATCGATTGCCCACCCGCCACCATCACCAACCACCCAACAGATTGCTCACAATCGCCAAGGAGCCAACACAGGACAATTCCACCTTCCGAACCCTCCCACCAACCAACTCTAAACCCAGCCGGGTTGTTAATTAAACAAAGACAGATCGCGACCGCGTCACATCAAATCATGGATCGAGTTTCCACAACGATAAAAACAAGCCACATCACAGTCATTAAAGACACATGCACCTTTTTCTCTCCACTTCCACACTCGCCGCGCGATTTCAACACACGATTAATAATACCACCTTCTTAATTGTTAACTACATTATAGGATTGCGTGTTCATGATCATTATAACAGCGATGAAAGATATTGTTCGAAATCTCGAACCACAACGCAAACGCGCAACGCAATTTCCTGCACTCTTTGTTTTGTTACATTCCTTAGGCACTACATTTAAGATCTTGCACTAATACTTAGCTCTAGTATATGTAGGACGTATATTGTGATATATATAAATTGAGAGTCTCGTTTTGAGAAAATAGTTACCAAAATTCCAACTGAACAAATATCAGTTGTTCTCTTCCAGTATTTCCAGTCTTAAGATGCCGACATACTATTATATAATATTGTATTACCGATTGTTCTATTAGTTACAATTTCATAAAATGATGTTGAAAATATGAAAAATAAACGAAACCAACCTACCAAACAATGTCCCTCCCGCCCACAATCGCCAACCAACCAACCGTTAGCCCTCCCGCCCACCATCGCCAACCAGCCAACCTTAAACCCTCCCGCTCACCATCGCCAACCAGCCAACCGTTTGCCCTCCCACCCACAATCGCCAACCACCCATCCTGAAGCCCTCCCTCCCGCCTTCTCCAACCAGCCATCCGTTTGCCCACCAGCCCGCCATCACCAACCACCCAACCGATTGCCCACCCGCCACCATCAACAACCACCCAACCGATTGCTCACCATCGCCAAGGAGCCAACACAGGACAATTCCATCTTCCGAACCCTCCCACCAACCTACTCTAAGCCCAGCCGGGTTGTTAATTAAACAAAGACAGATTGCGACCGCGTCACATCAAATCTTGCATCGAGTTTCCACAACGATAAAAACAAGCCACATCACAGTCATTAAAGACACATGCACCTTTTTCTCTCCACTTCCACCCTCGCCGCACAATTTCAACACACGATTAATAATACCACCTTCTTAATTGTTAACTACA
Organism: Lepisma saccharinum; assembly: GCF_977018435.1. Classification (NCBI taxonomy): domain Eukaryota; kingdom Metazoa; phylum Arthropoda; class Insecta; order Zygentoma; family Lepismatidae; genus Lepisma; species Lepisma saccharinum. The sequence goes on along the minus strand of NC_139246.1, from coordinate 61,723,432 downwards.
TTATAGGATTGCGTGTTCAGGATCATTATAACAGCGATGAAAGATATTGTTCGAAATCTCGAACCACAACGCAAACGCGCAACGCAATTTCCTGCACTCTTTGTTTTGTTACATTCCTTAGGCACTACATTTAAGATCTTGCACTAATACTTAGCTCTAGTATATGTAGGACGTATATTGTGATATATATAAATTGAGAGTCTCGTTTTTGAGAAAATAGTTATCAAAATTCCAATTGAACAAATATCAGTTGTTCTCTTCTAGTATTTCCAGTTGCGATACATCTTAAGATGCCGACATACTATTACATAATTGTGTATTACCGATTGTTCGATTAGTTATAATTTCATAAAATGATGTTGAAAATATGAAAAATAAACGAAACCAACCAACCAACCAATGTCTCTCCCGCCCACCATCGCCAACCAGCCAACCGTTAGCCCTCCCGCCCACCATCGCCAACCAGCCAACCGTAAACCCTCCCGCCCATCATCGCCAACCAGCCAACCGTTTGCCCTCCCACCCACCATCGCCAACCAGCCATCCTTAAACCCTCCCTCCCGCCTTCTCCAACCAGCCATCCGTTTGCCACCCAGCCCGCCATCAACAACCACCCAACCGATTGCCCACCCGCCACCATTACCAACCACCCAACAGATTGCTCACCATCGCAAAGGAGCCAACACAGGACAATTCCACCTTCCGAACCCTCCCACCAACCAACTCTAAACCCAGCCGGGTTGTTAATTAAACAAAGACAGATCGCGACCGCGTCACATCAAATCATGCATCGAGTTTCCACAACGATAAAAACAAGCCACTTCACAGTCATTAAAGACACATGCACCTTTTTCTCTCCACTTCCACACTCGCCGCACGATTTCAACACACGATTAATAATACCACATTCTTAATTGTTAACTACATTATAGGATTGCGTGTTCAGGATCATTATAACAGCGATGAAAGATATTGTTCGAAATCTCGAACCACAACGCAAACGCGCAACGCAATTTCCTGCACTCTTTGTTTTATTACATTTCTTAGGCACTACATTTAAGATCTTGCACTAATACTTAGCTCTAGTATATGTATGACGTATATTGTGATATATATAAATTGAGAGTCTCGTTTTTTAGAAAATAGTTACCAAAATTCCATTTGAACAAATATCAGTTGTTCTCTTCCAGTATTTCCAGTTGCGATACGTCTTAAGATGCCGACATACTATTATATAATTGTGTATTACCGATTGTTCTATTAGTTATAATTTCATAAAATGATGTTGAAAATATGAAAAATAAAAGAAACCAACCAAACAACCAATGTCCCTCCCGCCCACCATCGCCAACCAGCCAACCGTTAGCCCTATTGCCCACCATCGCCAACCAGCCAACCGTAAACCACTCGCCCACCATCGCTAACCAGCCAACCGTTTGCCCTCCCACCCACCATCGCCAACCAGCCATCCTTAAGCCCTCCCTCCCGCCTTCTCCAACCAGCCATCCGTTTGCCAACCAGCCCGCCATCACCAACCACCCAACCTATTGCCCACCCGCCCAACATCACCAACCACCCAACCGATTGCTCACCATCGCCAAGGAGCCAACACAGGACAATTCCAAAATCCGAACCCTCCCACCAACCAACTCTAAACCCAGCCGGGTTGTTAATTAAACAAAGACAGATCGCGACCGCGTCACATCAAATCATGCATCGAGTTTCCACAACGATAAAAACAAGCCACTTCACAGTCATTAAAGACACATGCACCTTTTTCTCTCCACTTCCACACTCGCCGCACGATTTCAACACACGATTAATAACACCACCTTCTTAAATGTTAACTACATTATAGGATTGCGTGTTCAGGATCATTATAACAGCGATGAAATATATTGATCGAAATCTCGAACCACAACGCAAACGCGCAACGCAATTTCCTGCACTCTTTGTTTTGTTACATTCCTTAGGCACTACATTTAAGATCTTGCACTAATACTTAGCTCTAGTATATGTATGACGTATATTGTGATATATATAAATTGAGAGTCTCGTTTTTGAGAAAATAGTTACAAAAATTCCAATTGAACAAATATCAGTTGTTCTCTTCCAGTATTTCCAGTTGCGATACGTCTTAAGATGCCGACATACTATTATATAATTGTGTATTACCGATTGTTCTATTAGATATAATTTCATAAAATGATGTTGAAAATATGAAAAATAAACGAAACCAACCAAAGAACCAATGTCCCTCCCGCCCACCATCGCCAACCAGCCAACCGTTAGCCCTCCCGCCCACCATCGCCAACCAGCCAACCGTTAGCCCTCCCGCCCACCATCGCCAACCAGCCAACCGTAAACCCTCCCGCCCATCATCGCCAACCAGCCAACCGTTTGCCCTCCCACCCACCATCGCCAACCAGCCATCCTTAAACCCTCCCTCCCGCCTTCTCCAACCAGCCATCCGGTTGCCACCCAGCCCGCCATCAACAACCACCCAACCGATTGCCCACCCGCCACCATCACCAACCACCCAACAGATTGCTCACCATCGCCAAAAAGCCAACACAGGATAATTCCATCTTCCGAACCCTCCCACCAACCAACTCTAAACCCAGCCGGGTTGTTAATTAAACAAAGACAGATCGCGACCGCGTCACATCAAATCATGCATCGAGTTTCCACAACGATAAAAACAAGCCACTTCACAGTCATTAAAGACACATGCACCTTTTTCTCTCCACTTCCACACTCGCCGCACGATTTCAACACACGATTAATAATACCACCTTCTTAATTGTTAACTACATTATAGGATTGCGTGTTCAGGATCATTATAACAGCGATGAAAGATATTGTTCGAAATCTCGAACCACAACGCAAACGCGAAACGCAATTTCCGGCACTCTTTGTTTTGTTACATTCCTTAGGCACTACATTTAAGATCTTGCACTAATACTTAGCTCTAGTATATGTATGACGTATATTGTGATATATATAAATTGAGAGTCTTGTTTTTGAGAAAATAGTTACCAAAATTCCATTTGAACAAATATCAGTTGTTCTCTTCCAGTATTTCCAGTTGCGATACATCTTAAGATGCCGACATACTATTATATAATTGTGTATTACCGATTGTTCTATTAGTTATAATTTCATAAAATGATGTTGAAAATATGAAAAAATAAACGAAACCAACCAGCCAACCAATGTCCCTCCTGCCCACCATCGCCAACCAGCCAACCGTTAGCCCTCCCGCCCACCATCGCCAACCAGCCAACCGTAAACCTTCCCGCCCACCATCGCCAACCAGCCAACCGTTTGCCCTCCCACCCACCATCGCCAACCAGCCATCCTTAAGCCCTCCCTCCCGCCTTCTCCAACCAGCCATCCGTTTGCCCACTAGCCCGCCTTCACCAACCACCCAATCGATTGCCCACCCGCCACCATCACCAACCACCCAACAGATTGCTCACAATCGCCAAGGAGCCAACACAGGACAATTCCACCTTCCGAACCCTCCCACCAACCAACTCTAAACCCAGCCGGGTTGTTAATTAAACAAAGACAGATCGCGACCGCGTCACATCAAATCATGGATCGAGTTTCCACAACGATAAAAACAAGCCACATCACAGTCATTAAAGACACATGCACCTTTTTCTCTCCACTTCCACACTCGCCGCACGATTTCAACACACGATTAATAATACCACCTTCTTAATTTTTAACTACATTATAGGATTGCGTGTTCAGGATCATTATAACAGCGATGAAAGATATTGTTCGAAATCTCGAACCACAACGCAAACGCGCAACGCAATTTGCTGCACTCTTTGTTTTGTTACATTCCTTAGGCACTACATTTAAGATCTTGCACTAATACTTAGCTCTAGTATATGTAGGACGTATATTGTGATATATATAAATTGAGAGTCTCGTTTTTGAGAAAATAGTTACCAAAATTCCAATTGAACAAATATCAGTTGTTCTCTTCCAGTATTTCCAGTTGCGATACGTCTTAAGATGCCGACATACTATTATATAATTGTGTATTACCGATTGTTCTATTAGTTATAATTTCATAAAATGATGTTGAAAATATGAAAAATAAACGAAACCAACCAAAGAACCAATGTCCCTCCCGCCCACCATCGCCAACCAGCCAACCAGCCAACCGTTAGCCCTCCCGCCCACCATCGCCAACCAGCCAACCGTAAACCCTCCCGCCCACCAACGCCAACCAGCCAACCGTTTGCCCTCCCACCCACCATCGCCAACCAGCCATCCTTAAGCCCTCCCTCCCGCCTTCTCCAACCAGCCATCCGTTTGCCCACGAGCCCGCCATCACCAACCACCCAACCGATTGCCCACACGCCACCATCACCAACCACCCAACAGATTGCTCACCATCGCCAAGGAGCCAACACAGGACAATTCCACCTTCCAAACCCTCCCACCAACCAACTCTAAACCCAGCCGGGTTGTTAATTAAACAAAGACAAATCGCGACCGCGTCACATCAAATCATGCATCGAGTTTCCACAACGATAAAAACAAGCCACTTCACAGTCATTAAAGACACATGCACCTTTTTCTCTCCACTTCCACACTCGCCGCACGATTTCAACACACGATTAATAATACCACCTTCTTAATTGTTAACTACATTATACGATTGCGTGTTCAGGATCATTATAACAGCGATGAAAGATATTGTTCGAAGTCTCGAACCACAACGCAAACGCGCAACGCAATTTCCTGCACTCTATGTTTTTGTTACATTCCTTAAACACTACATTTAAGATCTTGCACTAATACTTAGCTCTAGTATATGTAGAACGTATATTGTGATATATATAAATTGAGAGTCTCGTTTTGAGAAAAAAGTTACCAAAATTCCAATTGAACAAATATCAGTTGTTCTCTTCCAGTATTTCCAGTCTTAAGATGCCGACATACTATTATATAATTGTGTATTACCGATTGTTCTATTAGTTATAATTTCATAAAATGATGTTGAAAATATGAAAAATAAACGAAACCAACCTACTAAACAATGTCCCTCCCGCCCACAATCGCCAACCAGCCAACCGTTAGCCCTCCCGCCCACCATCGCCAACCAGCCAACCTTAAACCGTCCCGCCCACCATCGTCAACCAGCCAACCGTTTGCCCTCCCACCCACAATCGCCAACCAGCCATCCTTAAGCCCTCCCTCCCGCCTTCTCCAACCAGCCATCCGTTTGCCCACCAGCCCGCCATCACCAACCACCCAACCGATTGCCCACCCGCCACCACCAACAACCACCCAACCGATTGCTCACCATCGCCAAGGAGCCAACACAGGACAATTCCACCTTCCGAACCCTCCCACCAACCAACTCTAAGCCCAGCCGGGTTGTTAATTAAACAAAGACAGATTGCGACCGCGTGACATCAAATCTTGCATCGAGTTTCCACAACGATAAAAACAAGCCACATCACAGTCATTAAAGACACATGCACCTTTTTCTCTCCACATCCACCCTCGCCGCACAATTTCAACACACGATTAATAATACCACCTTCTTAATTGTTAACTACATTATAGGATTGCGTGTTCAGGATCATTATAACAGCGATGAAAGATATTGTTCGAAATGTCGAACCACAACGCAAACGCGCAACGCAATTTCCTGCACTCTTTGTTTTGTTACATTCCTTAGGCACTACATTTAAGATCTTGCACTAATACTTAGCTGTAGTATATGTAGGACGTATATTGTGATATATATAAATTGAGAGTCTCGTTTTTGAGAAAATAGTTACCAAAATTCCAATTGAACAAATATCAGTTGTTCTCTTCCAGTATTTCCAGTTGCGATACGTCTTAAGATGCCGACATACTATTATATAATTGTGTATTACCGATTGTTCTATTAGTTATAATTTCATAAAATGATGTTGAAAATATGAAAAATAAAGGAAACCAACCAAAGAACCAATGTCCCTCCCGCCCACCATCGCCAACCAGCCAACCGTTAGCCCTCCCGCCCACCATCGCCAACCAGCCAACCGTAAACCCTCCCGCCCACCATCGCCAACCAGCCAACCGTTTGCCCTCCCACCCACCACCGCCAACCAGCCATCCTTAAGCCCTCCCTCCCGCCTTCTCCAACCAGCCATCCGTTTGCCCACCAGCCCGCCATCACCAACCACCCAACCGATTGCCCACTCGCCACCATCACCAACCACCCAACAGATTGCTCACCATCGCCAAGGAGTCAACACAGGACAATTCCACCTTCCAAACCCTCCCACCAACCAACTCTAAACCCAGCCGGGTTGTTAATTAAACAAAGACAAATCGCGACCGCGTCACATCAAATCATGCATCGAGTTTCCACAACGATAAAAACAAGCCACTTCACAGTCATTAAAGACACATGCACCTTTTTCTCTCCACTTCCACACTCGCCGCACGATTTCAACACACGATTAATAATACCACGTTCTTAATTGTTAACTACATTATACGATTGCGTGTTCAGGATCTTTATAACAGCGATGAAAGATATTGTTCGAAATCTCGAACCACAACGCAAACGCGCAACGCAATTTCCTGCACTCTATGTTTTTGTTACATTCCTTAGGCACTACATTTAAGATCTTGCACTAATACTTAGCTCTAGTATATGTAGGACGTATATTGTGATATATATAAATTGAGAGTCTCGTTTTGAGAAAATAGTTACCAAAATTCCAATTGAACAAATATCAGTTGTTCTCTTCCAGTATTTCCAGTCTTAAGATGCCGACATACTATTATATAATTGTGTATTACCGATTGTTCTATTAGTTATAATTTCATAAAATGATGTTGAAAATATGAAAAATAAACGAAACCAACCTACTAAACAATGTCCCTCCCGCCCACAATCGCAAACCAGCCAACCGTTAGCCCTCCCGCCCACCATCGCCAACCAGCCAACCTTAAACCCTCCCGCCCACCATCGCCAACCAGCCAACCGTTTGCCCTCCCACCCACAATCGCCAACCAGCTATCCTTAAGCCCTCCCTCCCGCCTTCTCCAACCAGCCATCCGTTTGCCCACCAGCCCGCCATCACCAACCACCCAACCGATTGCCCACCCGCCACCACCAACAACCACCCAACCGATTGCTCACCATCGCCAAGGAGCCAACACAGGACAATTCCACCTTCCGAACCCACACACCAACCAACTCTACGCCCAGCCGGGTTGTTAATTAAACAAAGACAGATTGCGACCGCGTCACATCAAATCTTGCATCGAGTTTCCACAACGATAAAAACAAGCCACATCACAGTCATTAAAGACACATGCACCTTTTTCTCTCCACTTCCACCCTCGCCGCACAATTTCAACACACGATTAATAATACCACCTTCTTAATTGTTAACTACATTATAGGATTGCGTGTTCAGGATCATTGTAACAGCGATGAAAGATATTGTTCGAAATCTCGAACCACAACGCAAACGCGCAACGCAATTTCCTGCACTCTTTGTTTTGTTACATTTCTTAGGCACTACATTTAAGATCTTGCACTAATACTTAGCTCTAGTATATGTAGGACGTATATTGTGATATATATAAATTGAGAGTCTCGTTTTTTAGAAAATAGTTACCAAAATTCCATTTGAACAAATATCAGTTGTTCTCTTCCAGTATTTCCAGTTGCGATACGTCTTAAGATGCCGACATACTATTATATAATTGTGTATTACCGATTGTTCTATTAGTTATAATTTCATAAAATGATGTTGAAAATATGAAAAATAAACGAAACCAACCAACCAACCAATGTCCCTCCCGCCCACCATCGCCAACCAGCCAACCGTTAGCCCTCCCGCCCACCATCGCCAACCAGCCAACCGTAAACCCTCCCGCCCACCATCGCCAATTAGCCAACCGTTTGCCCTCCCACCCACCATCGCCAACCAGCCATCCTTAAGCCCTCCCTCCCGCCTTCTCCAACCAGCCAACTGTTTGCCCATTAGCCCGCCATCACCAACCACCCAACCGATTGCTCACCCGCTACCATCACCAACCACCCAACCGATTGCTCACCATCGCCAAGGAACCAACACAGGACAATTCCAAATTCCGAACCCTCCCACCAACCAACTCTAAACCCAGCCGGCTTTTTAATTAAACAAAGACAGTTCGCGACCGCGTCACATCAAATCATGCATCGAGTTTCCACAACGATAAAAACAAGCCACTTCACAGTCATTAAAGGCACATGCACCTTTTTCTCTCCACTTCCACACTCGCCGCACGATTTCAACACACGATTAATAACACCACCTTCTTAATTGTTAACTACATTATACGATTGCGTGTTCAGGTTCATTATAACAGCGATGAAAGATATTGTTCGAAATCTCGAACCACATGGCAAACGCGCAACGCAATTTCCTGCACTCTTTGTTTTGTTACATTCCTTAGGCACTACATTTAAGATCTTGCACTAATACTTAGCTCTAGTATATGTAGGACGTATATTGTGATATATATAAATTGAGAGTCTCGTTTTTGAGAAAACAGTTACCAAAATTCCAATTGAACAAATATCAGTTGTTCTCTTCCAGTATTTCCAGTTGCGATACGTCTTAAGATGACGACATACTATTATATAATTGTGTGTTACCGATTGTTCTATTAGTTATAATTTCATAAAATGATGTTGAAAATATGAAAAATAAACGAAACCAACCAACCAACCAATGTCCCTCCCGCCCACCATCGCCAACCAGCCAACCGATAGCCCTTTCGCCCACCATCGCCAACCAGCCAACCGTTAGCCCTCCCGCCCACCATCGCCAACCAGCCAACCGTTAGCCCTACCGCCCACCATCGCCAACCAGCCAACCGTAAACCCTCCCGCCCACCATCGCCAACCAGCCAACCGTTTGCCCTCCCACCCATCTTCGCCAACCAGCCATCCTTAAGCCCTCCCTCCCGCCTTCTCCAACCAGCCATCCGTTTGCCCACCAGCCCGCCATCACCAACCACCCAACCGATTGCCCACCCGCCACCATCACCAACCACCCAACAAATTGTTCACCATCGCCAAGGAGCCAACACAGGACAATTCCTCCTTCCGAACACTCCCACCAACCAACTCTAAACCCAGCCGGGTTGTTAACTAAACAAAGACAGATCGCGACCGCGTCACATCAAATCATGCATCGAGTTTCCACAACGATAAAAACAAACCATTTCACAGTCATTAAAGACACATGCACCTTTTTCTCTCCACTTCCACACTCGCCGCACGATTTCAAAACACGATTAATAATACTACCTTCTTAATTGTTAACTACATTATAGGATTGCGTGTTCAGGATCATTATAACAGCGATGAAAGATATTGTTCGAAATCTCGAACCACAACGCAAACGCGAAACGCAATTCCCGGCACTCTTTGTTTTGTTACATTCCTTAGGCACTACATTTAACATCTTGCACTAATACTTAGCTCTAGTATATGTATGACGCATATTGTGATATATATAAATTGAGAGTCTCGTTTATGAGAAAATAGTTACCAAAATTCCATTTGAACAAATATCAGTTGTTCTCTTCCAGTATTTCCAGTTGCGATACATCTTAAGATGCCGACATACTATTATATAATTGTGTATTACCGATTGTTCTATTAGTTATAATTTCATAAAATGATGTTGAAAATATGAAAAATAAACGAAACCAACCAACCAACCAATGTCCCTCCCGCCCACCATCGCCAACCAGCCAACCGTTAGCCCTCCCGCCCACCATCGCCAACCAGCCAACCGTAAACCTTCCCGCCCACCATCGCCAACTAGCCAACCGTTTGGCCTCCCACCCACCATCGCCAACCAGCCATCCTTAAGCCCTCCCTCCCGCCTTCTCCAACCAGCCATCCGTTTGCCCACCAGCCCGCCATCACCAACCACCCAACCGATTGCCTACCCGCCACCATCACCAACCACCCAACAGATTGCTCACAAACGCCAAGGAGCCAACACAGGACAATTCCACCTTCCGAACCCTCCCACCAACCAACTCTAAACCCAGCCGGGTTGTTAACTAAACAAAGACAGATCGCGACCGCGTCACATCAAATCATGCATCGAGTTTCCACAACGATAAAAACAAACCACTTCACAGTCATTAAAGACACATGCACCTTTTACTCTCCACTTCCACACTCGCCGCACGATATCAAAACACGATTAATATTACCACCTTCTTAATTGTTAACTACATTATAGGATTGCGTGTTCAGGAACATTATAACAGCGATGAAAGATATTGTTCGAAATCTCGAACCACAACGCAAACGCGAAACGCAATTTCCGGCACTCTTTGTTTTGTTACATTCCTTAGGCACTATATTTAAGATCTTGCACTAATACTTAGCTCTAGTATATGTATGACGTATATTGTGATATATATAAATTGAGAGTCTCGTTTTTGAGAAAATAGTTACCAAAATTCCATTTGAACAAATATCAGTTGTTCTCTTCCAGTATTTCCAGTTGCGATACATCTTAAGATGCCGACATACTATTATATAATTGTGTATTACCGATTGTTCTATTAGTTATAATTTCATAAAATGATGTTGAAAATATGAAAAATAAACAAAACCAACCAACCAACCAATGTCCCTCCCGCCCACCATCGCCAACCAGCCAAACGTTAGCCCTCCCGCCCACCATCGCCAACCAGCCAACCGTAAACCTTCCCGCCCACCATCGCCAACCAGCCATCCGTTTGCCCTCCCACCCACCATCGCCAACCAGCCATCCTTAAGCCCTCCCTCCCGCCTTCTCCAACCAGCCATCCGTTTGCCCACCAGCCCGCCATCACCAACCACCCAATCGATTGCCCACCCGCCACCATCACCAACCACCCACCAGATTGCTCACAATCGCCAAGGAGCCAACACAGGACAATTCCACCTTCCGAACCCTCCCACCAACCAACTCTAAACCCAGCCGGGTTGTTAATTAAACTAAGACAGATCGCGACCGCGTCACATCAAATCATGAATCGAATTTCCACAACGATAAAAACAAGCCACATCACAGTCATTAAAGACACATGCACCTTTTTCTCTCCACTTCCACACTCGCCGCACGATTTCAACACACGATTAATGATACCACCTTCTTAATTGTTAACTACATTATAGGATTGCGTGTTCAGGATCATTATAACAGCGATGAAAGATATTGTTCGAAATCTCGAACCACAGCGCAAACGCGCAACGCAATTTCCTGCACTCTTTGTTTTGTTACATTCCTTAGGCACTACATTTAAGATCTTGCACTAATACTTAGCTCTAGTATATGTAGGACGTATATTGTGATATATATAAATTGAGAGTCTCGTTTTTGAGAAAATAGTTACCAAAATTCCAATTGAACAAATATCAGTTGTTCTCTTACAGTATTTCCAGTTGCGATACGTCTTAAGATGCCGACATACTATTATATAATTGTGTATTACCGATTGTTCTATTAGTTATAATTTCATAAAATTATGTTGAAAATATGAAAAATAAACGAAACCAACCAAAGAACCAATGTCCCTCCCGCCCACCATCGCCAACCAGCCAACCGTTAGCCCTCCCGCCCACCATCGCCAACCACCCAACCGTAAACCCTCCCGCCCACCATCGCCAACCAGCCAACCGTTTGCCCTCCCACCCACCATCGCCAACCAGCCATCCTTAAGCCCTCCCTCAAGCCTTCTCCAACCAGCCATCCGTTTGCCCACCAGCCCGCCATCACCAACCACCCAACCGATTGCCCACCCGCCACCATCACCAACCACCCAACAGATTGCTCACCATCGCCAAGGAGCCAACACAGGACAATTCCACCTTCCAAACCCTCCCACCAACCAACTTTAAACCCAGCCGGGTTGTTAATTAAACAAAGACAAATCGCGACCGCGTCACATCAAATCATGTATCGAGTTTCCACAACGATAAAAACAAGCCACTTCACAGTCATTAAAGACACATGCACCTTTTTCTCTCCACTTCCACCCTCGCCGCACAATTTCAACACACGATTAATAATACCACCTTCTTAATTGTTAACTACATTATAGGATTGCGTGTTCAGGATCATTATAACAGCGATGAAAGATATTGTTCGAAATCTCGAACCACAGCGCAAACGCGCAACGCAATTTCCTGCACTCTTTGTTTTGTTACATTCCTTAGGCACTACATTTAAGATCTTGCACTAATACTTAGCTCTAGTATATGTAGGACGTATATTGTGATATATATAAATTGAGAGTCTCGTTTTGAGAAAATAGTTACCAAAATTCCAATTGAACAAATATCGGTTGTTCTCTTCCAGTATTTCCAGTCTCAAGATGCCGACATACTATTATATAATTGTGTATTACCGATTGTTCTATTAGTTATAATTTCATAAAATGATGTTGAAAATATGAAAAATAAACGAAACCAACCTACCAAACAATGTCCCTCCCGCCCACAATCGCCAACCAGCCAACCGTTAGCCCTCCCGCCCACCATCGCCAACCAGCAAACCTTAAACCCTCCCGCCCACCATCGCCAACCAGCAAACCGTTTGCCCTCCCACCCACAATCGCCAACCAGCCATCCTTAAGCCCTCCCTCCCGCCTTCTCCAACCAGCCATCCGTTTGCCCACCAGCCCGCCATCACCAACCACCCAACCGATTGCCCACCCGCCACCATCAACAACCACCCAACCGATTGCTCACCATCGCCAATGAGCTAACACAGGACAATTCCACCTTCCGAACCCTCCCACCAACCAACTCTAAGCCCAGCCGGGTTGTTAATTAAACAAAGACAGATTGCGACCGCGTCACATCAAATCTTGCATCGAGTTTCCACAACGATAAAAACAAGCCACATCACAGTTATTAAAGACACATGCACCTTTTTCTCTCCACTTCCACCCTCGCCGCACAATTTCAACACACGATTAATAATACCACCTTCTTAATTGTTAACTACATTATAGGATTGCGTGTTCAGGATCATTATAACAGCGATGAAAGATATTGTTCGAAATCTCGAACCACAACGCAAGCGCGCAACGCAATTTCCTGCACTCTTTGTTTTGTTACATTCCTTAGGCACTACATTTAAGATCTTGCAATAATACTTAGCTCTAGTATATGTAGGACGTATATTGTGATATATATAAATTGAGAGTCTCGTTTTTGAGAAAATAGTTATCAAAATTCCAATTGAACAAATATCAGTTGATCTCTTCTAGTATTTCCAGTTGCGATACATCTCAAGATGCCGAAATACTAATACATAATTGTGTATTACCGATTGTTCTATTAGTTATAATTTCATAAAATGATGTTGAAAATATGAAAAATAAACGAAACCAACCAAAGAACCAATGTCCCTCCCGCCCACCATCGCCAACCAGCCAACCGTTAGCCCTCCCGCCCACCATCGCCAACCAGCCAACCGTTAGCCCTCCCGCCCACCATCGCCAACCAGCCAACCGTAAACCCTCCCGCCCATCATCGCCAACCAGCCAACCGTTTGCCCTCCCACCCACCATCGCCAACCAGCCATCCTTAAACCCTCCCTCCCGCCTTCTCCAACCAGCCATCCGTTTGCCACCCAGCCCGACATCAACAACCACCCAACCGATTGCCCACCCGCCACCATCACCAACCACCCAACAGATTGCTCACCATCGCCAAAAAGCCAACACAGGACAATTCCACCTTCCGAACCCTCCCACCAACCAACTCTAAACCCAGCCGGGTTGTTAATTAAACAAAGACAGATCGCGACCGCGTCACATCAAATCATGCATCGAGTTTCCACAACGATAAAAACAAGCCACTTCACAGTCATTAAAGACACATGCACCTTTTTCTCTCCACTTCCACACTCGCCGCACGATTTCAACACACGATTAATAATACCACCTTCTTAATTGTTAACTACATTATAGGATTGCGTGTTCAGGATCATTATAACAGCGATGAAAGATATTGTTCGAAATCTCGAACCACAACGCAAACGCGAAACGCAATTTCCGGCACTCTTTGTTTTGTTACATTCCATAGGCACTACATTTAAGATCTTGCACTAATACTTAGCTCTAGTATATGTATGACGTATATTGTGATATATATAAATTGAGAGTCTCGTTTTTGAGAAAATAGTTACCAAAATTCCATTTGAACAAATATCAGTTGTTCTCTTCCAGTATTTCCAGTTGCGATACATCTTAAGATGCCGACATACTATTATATAATTGTGTATTACCGATTGTTCTATTAGTTATAATTTCATAAAATGATGTTGAAAATATGAAAAATAAACGAAACCAACCAACCAACCAATGTCCCTCCCGCCCAATATCGCCAACCAGCCAACCGTTAGCCCTCCCGCCCACCATCGCCAACCAGCCAACCGTAAACCCTCCCGCCCACCATCGCCAACCAGCCAACCGTTTGCCCTCCCACCCACCATCGCCAACCAGCCATCCTTAAGCCCTCCCTCCAGCCTTCTCCAACCACCTATCCGTTTGCACACCAGCCCGCCATCACCAACCACCCAACCGATTGCCTACCCGCCACCATCACCAACCACCCAACAGATTGCTCACCATCGCCAAGGAGCCAACACAGGACAATTCCACCTTCCAAACCCTCCCACCAACCAACTCTAAACCCAGCCGGGTTGTTAATTAAACAAAGACAAATCGCGACCGCGTCACATCAAATCATGCATCGAGTTTCCACAACGATAAAAACAAGCCACTTCACAGTCATTAAAGAAACATGCACCTTTTTCTCTCCACTTCCACACTCGCCGCACGATTTCAACACACGATTAATAATACCACCTTCTTAATTGTTAACTACATTATACGATTGCGTGTTCAGGATCATTATAACAGCGATGAAAGATATTGTTCGAAATCTCGAACCACAACGCAAACGCGCAACGCAATTTCCTGCAGTCTATGTTTTTGTTACATTCCTTAGGCACTACATTTAAGATCTTGCACTAATACTTAGCTCTAGTAAATGTAGGACGTATATTGTGATATATATAAATTGAGAGTCTCGTTTTTGAGAAAATAGTTACCAAAATTCCAATTGAACAAATATCGGTTGTTCTCTTCCAGTATTTCCAGTCTTAAGATGCCGACATACTATTATATAATTGTGTATTACAGATTGTTCTATTAGTTATAATTTCATAAAATGATGTTGAAAATATGAAAAATAAACGAAACCAACCTTCCAAACAATGTCCCTCCCGCCCACAATCGCCAACCAGCCAACCGTTAGCCCTCCCGCCCACCATCGCCAACCGGCCAACCTTAAACCCTCCCGCCCACCAATGCCAACAAGCCAACCGTTTGCCCTCCCACCCACAATCGCCAACCAGCCATCCTTATGCCCTCCCTCCCGCCTTCTCCAACCAGCCATCCGTTTGCCCACCAGCCCGCCATCACCAACCACCCAACCGATTGCCCACCCGCCACCATCAACAACCACCCAACCGATTGCTCACCATCGCCAAGGAGCCAACACAGGACAATTCCACCTTCCGAACCCTCCCACCAACCAACTCTAAGCTCAGCCGTGTTGTTAATTAAACAAAGACAGATTGCGGCCGCGTCACATCAAATCTTGCATCGAGTTTCCACAACGATAAAAACAAGCCACATCACAGTCATTAAAGACACATGCACCTTTTTCTCTCCACTTCCACCCTCGCCGCACAATTTCAACACACGATTAATAATACCACCTTCTTAATTGTTAACTACATTATAGGATTGCGTGTTCATGATCATTATAACAGCGATGAAAGATATTGTTCGAAATCTCGAACCACAACGCAAACGCGCAACGCAATTTTCTGCACTCTTTGTTTTGTTACATTCCTTAGGCACTACATTTAAGATCTTGCACTAATACTTAACTCTAGTATATGTAGGACGTATATTGTGATATATATAAATTGAGAGTCTCGTTTTTTAGAAAATAGTTACCAAAATTCCAATTGAACGAATATCAGTTGTTCTCTTCCATTATTTCCAGTTGCGATACGTCTTAAGATGCCGTCATACTATTATATAATTGTGTATTACCGGTTGTTCTATTAGTTATAATTTCATAAAATTATGTTGAAAATATGAAAAATATACGAAACCAACCAACCAACCAATGTCCCTCCCGCCCACAATCGCCAACCAGCCAACCGTTAGCCCTCTCGCCCACCATCGCCAACCAACCAACCGTAAACCCTCCCGCCCACCATCGCCAACCAGCCAACCGTTTGCCCTCCCACCCACCATCGCCAACCAGTCATCCTTAAGCCCTCCCTCCCGCCTTCAACAACCAGCCTTCCATTTGCCCACCAGCCCGCCATCACCAACCACCCAACCGATTGACCACCCGCCCACAATCACCAACCACCCAACAGATTGCTCACCATCGCCAAGGAGCCAACACAGGACAATTCCACCTTCCGAACCCTCCCACCAACCAACTCTAAACCCAGCCGGGTTGTTAATTACACAAAGACAGATCGCGACCGCGTCACATCAAATCATGCATCGAGTTTCCACAACGATAAAAACAAGCCACTTCACAGTCATTAAAGACACATGCACCTTTTTCTCTCCACTTCCACTCTCGCCGCACGATTTCAACACACGATTAATAATACCACCTTCTTAATTGTTAACTACATTATAGGATTGCGTGTTCAGGATCATTATAACAGCAATGAAAGATATTGTTCGAAATCTCGAACCACAACGCAAACGCGCAACGCAATTTCCTGCACTCTTTGTTTTGTTACATTCCTTAGGCACTACATTTAAGATCTTGCACTAATACTTAGCTCTAGTATATGTAGGACGTATATTGTGATATATATAAATTGAGAGTCTCGTTTTTGAGAAAACAGTTACCAAAATTCCAATTGAACAAATATCAGTTGTTCTCTTCCAGTATTTCCAGTTGCGATACGTCTTAAGATGACGACATACTATTATATAATTGTGTGTTACCGATTGTTCTATTAGTTATAATTTCATAAAATGATGTTGAAAATATGAAAAATAAACGAAACCAACCAACCAACCAATGTCCCTCCCGCCCACCATCGCCAACCAGCCAACCGATAGCCCTTTCGCCCACCATCGCCAACCAGCCAACCGTTAGCCCTCCCGCCCACCATCGCCAACCAGCCAACCGTTAGCCCTACCGCCCACCATCGCCAACCAGCCAACCGTAAACCCTCCCGCCCACCATCGCCAACCAGCCAACCGTTTGCCCTCCCACCCATCTTCGCCAACCAGCCATCCTTAAGCCCTCCCTCCCGCCTTCTCCAACCAGCCATCCGTTTGCCCACCAGCCCGCCATCACCAACCACCCAACCGATTGCCTACCCGCCACCATCACCAACCACCCAACAGATTGCTCACAAACGCCAAGGAGCCAACACAGGACAATTCCACCTTCCGAACCCTCCCACCAACCAACTCTAAACCCAGCCGGGTTGTTAACTAAACAAAGACAGATCGCGACCGCGTCACATCAAATCATGCATCGAGTTTCCACAACGATAAAAACAAACCACTTCACAGTCATTAAAGACACATGCACCTTTTACTCTCCACTTCCACACTCGCCGCACGATATCAAAACACGATTAATATTACCACCTTCTTAATTGTTAACTACATTATAGGATTGCGTGTTCAGGAACATTATAACAGCGATGAAAGATATTGTTCGAAATCTCGAACCACAACGCAAACGCGAAACGCAATTTCCGGCACTCTTTGTTTTGTTACATTCCTTAGGCACTACATTTAAGATCTTGCACTAATACTTAGCTCTAGTATATGTATGACGTATATTGTGATATATATAAATTGAGAGTCTCGTTTTTGAGAAAATAGTTACCAAAATTCCATTTGAACAAATATCAGTTGTTCTCTTCCAGTATTTCCAGTTGCGATACATCTTAAGATGCCGACATACTATTATATAATTGTGTATTACCGATTGTTCTATTAGTTATAATTTCATAAAATGATGTTGAAAATATGAAAAATAAACAAAACCAACCAACCAACCAATGTCCCTCCCGCCCACCATCGCCAACCAGCCAAACGTTAGCCCTCCCGCCCACCATCGCCAACCAGCCAACCGTAAACCTTCCCGCCCACCATCGCCAACCAGCCAACCGTTTGCCCTCCCACCCACCATCGCCAACCAGCCATCCTTAAGCCCTCCCTCCCGCCTTCTCCAACCAGCCATCCGTTTGCCCACCAGCCCGCCATCACCAACCACCCAATCGATTGCCCACCCGCCACCATCACCAACCACCCACCAGATTGCTCACAATCGCCAAGGAGCCAACACAGGACAATTCCACCTTCCGAACCCTCCCACCAACCAACTCTAAACCCAGCCGGGTTGTTAATTAAACTAAGACAGATCGCGACCGCGTCACATCAAATCATGAATCGAATTTCCACAACGATAAAAACAAGCCACATCACAGTCATTAAAGACACATGCACCTTTTTCTCTCCACTTCCACACTCGCCGCACGATTTCAACACACGATTAATGATACCACCTTCTTAATTGTTAACTACATTATAGGATTGCGTGTTCAGGATCATTATAACAGCGATGAAAGATATTGTTCGAAATCTCGAACCACAGCGCAAACGCGCAACGCAATTTCCTGCACTCTTTGTTTTGTTACATTCCTTAGGCACTACATTTAAGATCTTGCACTAATACTTAGCTCTAGTATATGTAGGACGTATATTGTGATATATATAAATTGAGAGTCTCGTTTTTGAGAAAATAGTTACCAAAATTCCAATTGAACAAATATCAGTTGTTCTCTTACAGTATTTCCAGTTGCGATACGTCTTAAGATGCCGACATACTATTATATAATTGTGTATTACCGATTGTTCTATTAGTTATAATTTCATAAAATTATGTTGAAAATATGAAAAATAAACGAAACCAACCAAAGAACCAATGTCCCTCCCGCCCACCATCGCCAACCAGCCAACCGTTAGCCCTCCCGCCCACCATCGCCAACCAGCCAACCGTAAACCCTCCCGCCCACCATCGCCAACCAGCCAACCGTTTGCCCTCCCACCCACCATCGCCAACCAGCCATCCTTAAGCCCTCCCTCAAGCCTTCTCCAACCAGCCATCCGTTTGCCCACCAGCCCGCCATCACCAACCACCCAACCGATTGCCCACCCGCCACCATCACCAACCACCCAACAGATTGCTCACCATCGCCAAGGAGCCAACACAGGACAATTCCACCTTCCAAACCCTCCCACCAACCAACTCTAAACCCAGCCGGGTTGTTAATTAAACAAAGACAAATCGCGACCGCGTCACATCAAATCATGTATCGAGTTTCCACAACGATAAAAACAAGCCACTTCACAGTCATTAAAGACACATGCACCTTTTTCTCTCCACTTCCACCCTCGCCGCACAATTTCAACACACGATTAATAATACCACCTTCTTAATTGTTAACTACATTATAGGATTGCGTGTTCAGGATCATTATAACAGCGATGAAAGATATTGTTCGAAATCTCGAACCACAGCGCAAACGCGCAACGCAATTTCCTGCACTCTTTGTTTTGTTACATTCCTTAGGCACTACATTTAAGATCTTGCACTAATACTTAGCTCTAGTATATGTAGGACGTATATTGTGATATATATAAATTGAGAGTCTCGTTTTGAGAAAATAGTTACCAAAATTCCAATTGAACAAATATCGGTTGTTCTCTTCCAGTATTTCCAGTCTCAAGATGCCGACATACTATTATATAATTGTGTATTACCGATTGTTCTATTAGTTATAATTTCATAAAATGATGTTGAAAATATGAAAAATAAACGAAACCAACCTACCAAACAATGTCCCTCCCGCCCACAATCGCCAACCAGCCAACCGTTAGCCCTCCCGCCCACCATCGCCAACCAGCAAACCTTAAACCCTCCCGCCCACCATCGCCAACCAGCAAACCGTTTGCCCTCCCACCCACAATCGCCAACCAGCCATCCTTAAGCCCTCCCTCCCGCCTTCTCCAACCAGCCATCCGTTTGCCCACCAGCCCGCCATCACCAACCACCCAACCGATTGCCCACCCGCCACCATCAACAACCACCCAACCGATTGCTCACCATCGCCAATGAGCTAACACAGGACAATTCCACCTTCCGAACCCTCCCACCAACCAACTCTAAGCCCAGCCGGGTTGTTAATTAAACAAAGACAGATTGCGACCGCGTCACATCAAATCTTGCATCGAGTTTCCACAACGATAAAAACAAGCCACATCACAGTTATTAAAGACACATGCACCTTTTTCTCTCCACTTCCACCCTCGCCGCACAATTTCAACACACGATTAATAATACCACCTTCTTAATTGTTAACTACATTATAGGATTGCGTGTTCAGGATCATTATAACAGCGATGAAAGATATTGTTCGAAATCTCGAACCACAACGCAAGCGCGCAACGCAATTTCCTGCACTCTTTGTTTTGTTACATTCCTTAGGCACTACATTTAAGATCTTGCAATAATACTTAGCTCTAGTATATGTAGGACGTATATTGTG
This sequence comes from Lepisma saccharinum, assembly GCF_977018435.1. Lineage (NCBI taxonomy): Eukaryota > Metazoa > Arthropoda > Insecta > Zygentoma > Lepismatidae > Lepisma > Lepisma saccharinum. The sequence continues at coordinate 61,702,697 of NC_139246.1, read as the reverse complement.
ATATATATAAATTGAGAGTCTCGTTTTTGAGAAAATAGTTATCAAAATTCCAATTGAACAAATATCAGTTGATCTCTTCTAGTATTTCCAGTTGCGATACATCTCAAGATGCCGAAATACTAATACATAATTGTGTATTACCGATTGTTCTATTAGTTATAATTTCATAAAATGATGTTGAAAATATGAAAAATAAACGAAACCAACCAAAGAACCAATGTCCCTCCCGCCCACCATCGCCAACCAGCCAACCGTTAGCCCTCCCGCCCACCATCGCCAACCAGCCAACCGTTAGTCCTCCCGCCCACCATCGCCAACCAGCCAACCGTAAACCCTCCCGCCCATCATCGCCAACCAGCCAACCGTTTGCCCTCCCACCCACCATCGCCAACCAGCCATCCTTAAACCCTCCCTCCCGCCTTCTCCAACCAGCCATCCGTTTGCCACCCAGCCCGACATCAACAACCACCCAACCGATTGCCCACCCGCCACCATCACCAACCACCCAACAGATTGCTCACCATCGCCAAAAAGCCAACACAGGACAATTCCACCTTCCGAACCCTCCCACCAACCAACTCTAAACCCAGCCGGGTTGTTAATTAAACAAAGACAGATCGCGACCGCGTCACATCAAATCATGCATCGAGTTTCCACAACGATAAAAACAAGCCACTTCACAGTCATTAAAGACACATGCACCTTTTTCTCTCCACTTCCACACTCGCCGCACGATTTCAACACACGATTAATAATACCACCTTCTTAATTGTTAACTACATTATAGGATTGCGTGTTCAGGATCATTATAACAGCGATGAAAGATATTGTTCGAAATCTCGAACCACAACGCAAACGCGAAACGCAATTTCCGGCACTCTTTGTTTTGTTACATTCCATAGGCACTACATTTAAGATCTTGCACTAATACTTAGCTCTAGTATATGTATGACGTATATTGTGATATATATAAATTGAGAGTCTCGTTTTTGAGAAAATAGTTACCAAAATTCCATTTGAACAAATATCAGTTGTTCTCTTCCAGTATTTCCAGTTGCGATACATCTTAAGATGCCGACATACTATTATATAATTGTGTATTACCGATTGTTCTATTAGTTATAATTTCATAAAATGATGTTGAAAATATGAAAAATAAACGAAACCAACCAACCAACCAATGTCCCTCCCGCCCACCATCGCCAACCAGCCAACCGTTAGCCCTCCCGCCCACCATCGCCAACTAGCCAACCGTAAACCTTCCCGCCCACCATCGCCAACCAGCCAACCGTTTGCCCTCCCACCCACCATCGCCAACCAGCCATCCTTAAGCCCTCCCTCCCGCCTTCTCCAACCAGCCATCCGTTTGCCCACCAGCCCGCCATCACCAACCACCCAACCGATTGCCTACCCGCCACCATCACCAACCACCCAACAGATTGCTCACCATCGCCCATCGCCAAGGAGCCAACACAGGACAATTCCACCTTCCGAACACTCCCACCAACCAACTCTAAACCCACCCGGGTTGTTAATTAAACAAAGACAGATCGCGACCGCGTCACATCAAATCATGGATCGAGTTTCCACAACTATAAAAACAAGCCACATCACAGTCATTAAAGACACATGCACCTTTTTCTCTCCAGTTCCACACTCGCCGCACGATTTCAACACACGATTAATAATACCACCTTCTTAATTGTTAACTACATTATAGGATTGCGTGTTCAGGATCATTATAACAGCGATGAAAGATATTGTTCGAAATCTCGAACCACAACGCAAACGCGCAACGCACTTTCCTGCACTCTTTGTTTTGTTACATTCCTTAGGCACTACATTTAAGATCTTGCACTAATACTTAGCTCTAGTATGTGTAGGACGTATATTGTGATATATATAAATTGAGAGTCTCGTTTTTGAGAAAATAGTTACCAAAGTTCCAATTGAACAAATAACAGTTGTTCTCTTCCAGTATTTCCAGTTGCGATACGTCTTAAGATGCCGACATACTATTATATAATTGTGTATAACCGATTGTTCTATTAGTTATAATTTCATAAAATGATGTTGAAAATATGAAAAATAACCGAAACCAACCAACCAACCAATGTCCCTCCCGCCCACCATCGCCAACCAGCCAACCGTTAGCCCTCCCGCCCACCATCGCCAACCAGCCAACCGTAAACCCTCCCGCCCACCATCGCCAACCAGCCAACCGTTTGCCCTCCCACCCACCATCGCCAACCAGCCATCCTTAAGCCCTCCCTCCCGCCTTCTCCAACCAGCCATCCGTTTGACCACCAGCCCGCCATCACCAACCACCCAACCGATTGCCCACCCGCCACCATCACCAACCACCCAACAGATTGCTCACCATCGCCAAGGAGCCAACACAGGACAATTCCACCTTCCGAACCCTCCCACCAACCAACTCTAAACCCAGCCGGGTTGTTAACTAAACAAAGACAGATCGCGACCGCGTCACATCAAATCATGCATCGAGTTTCCACAACGATAAAAACAAACCACTTCACAGTCATTAAAGACACATGCACCTTTTACTCTCCACTTCCACACTCGCCGCACGATTTCAAAACACGATTAATAATACCACCTTCTTAATTGTTAACTACATTATAGGATTGCGTGTTCAGGAACATTATAACAGCGATGAAAGATATTGTTCGAAATCTCGAACCACAACGCAAACGCGAAACGCAATTTCCGGCACTCTTTGTTTTGTTACATTCCTTAGGCACTACATTTAAGATCTTGCACTAATACTTAGCTCTAGTATATGTATGACGTATATTGTGATATATATAAATTGAGAGTCTCGTTTTTGAGAAAATAGTTACCAAAATTCCATTTGAACAAATATCAGTTGTTCTCTTCCAGTATTTCCAGTTGCGATACATCTTAAGATGCCGACATACTATTATATAATTGTGTATTACCGATTGTTCTATTAGTTATAATTTCATAAAATGATGTTGAAAATATGAAAAATAAACGAAACCAACCAACCAACCAATGTCCCTCCCGCCCACCATCGCCAACCAGCCAACCGTTAGCCCTCCCGCCCACCATCGCCAACCAGCCAACCGTAAACCCTCCCGCCCACCATCGCCAACCAGCCAACCGTTTGCCCTCCCACCCACCATCGCCAACCAGCCATCCTTAAGCCCTCCCTCCCGCCTTCTCCAACCAGCCATCCGTTTGCCCACCAGCCCGCCATCACCAACCACCCAATCGATTGCCCACCCGCCACCATCACCAACCACCCAACAGATTGCTCACAATCGCCAAGGAGCCAACACAGGACAATTCCACCTTCCGAACCCTCCCACCAACCAACTCTAAACCCAGCCGGGTTGTTAATTAAACAAAGACAGATCGCGACCGCGTCACATCAAATCATGGATCGAATTTCGACAACGATAAAAACAAGCCACATCACTGTCATTAAAGACACATGCACCTTTTTCTCTCCACATCCACACTCGCCGCACGATTTCAACACACGATTAATAATACCACCTTCTTAATTGTTAACTACATTATACGATTGCGTGTTCAGGATCATTATAACAGCGATGTAAGATATTGTTCGAAATCTCGAACCACAACGCAAACGCGCAACGCAATTTCCTGCACTCTATGTTTTTGTTAAATTCCTTAGGCACTACATTTAAGATCTTGCACTAATACTTAGCTCTAGTATATGTAGGACGTATATTGTGATATATATAAATTGAGAGTCTCGTTTTGAGAAAATAGTTACCAAAATTCCAATTGAACAAATATCGGTTGTTCTCTTCCAGTATTTCCAGTCTCAAGATGCCGACATACTATTATATAATTGTGTATTACCGATTGTTCTATTAGTTATAATTTCATAAAATGATGTTGAAAATATGAAAAATAAACGAAACCAACCTACCAAACAATGTCCCTCCCGCCCACAATCGCCAACCAGCCAACCGTTAGCCCTCCCGCCCACCATCGCCAACCAGCCAACCTTAAACCCTCCCGCCCACCATCGCCAACCAGCCAACCGTTTGCCCTCCCACCCACAATCGCCATCCAGCCATCCTTAAGCCCTCCCTCCCGCCTTTTCCAACCAGCCATCCGTTTGCCCACCAGCCCGCCATCACCAACCACCCAACCGATTGCCCACCCGCCACCATCAACAACCACCCAACCGATTGCTCACCATCGCCAAGGAGCTAACACAGGACAATTCCACCTTCCGAAACCTCCCAACAACCAACTCTAAGCCCAGCCGGGTTGTTAATTAAACAAAGACTGATTGCGACCGCGTCACATCAAATCTTGCATCGAGTTTCCACAACGATAAAAACAAGCCACATCACAGTCATTAAAGACATATGCACCTTTTTCTCTCCACTTCCACCCTCGGCGCACAATTTCAACACACGATTAATAATACCACCTTCTTAATTGTTAACTACATTATAGGATTGCGTGTTCAGGATCATTATAACAGCGAGGAAAGATATTGTTCGAAATCTCGAACCACAACGCAAACGCGCAACGCAATTTCCTGCACTCTTTGTTTTGTTACATTCCTTAGGCACTACATTTAAGATCTTGCAATAATACTTAGCTCTAGTATATGTAGGACGTATATTGTGATATATATAAATTGAGAGTCTCGTTTTTGAGAAAATAGTTATCAAAATTCCAATTGAACAAATATCAGTTGTTCTCTTCTAGTATTTCCAGTTGCGATACATCTCAAGATGCCGACATACTATTACATAATTGTGTATTACCGATTGTTCTATTAGTTATAATTTCATAAAATGATGTTGAAAATATTAAAAATAAACGAAACCAACCAAAGAACCAATGTCCCTCCCGCCCACCATCGCCAACCAGCCAACCGTTAGCCCTCCCGCCCACCATCGCCAACCAGCCAACCGTTAGCCCTCCCGCCCACCATCGCCAACCAGCCAACCGTAAACCCTCCCGCCCATCATCGCCAACCAGCCAACCGTTTGCCCTCCCACCCACCATCGCCAACCAGCCATCCTTAAACCCTCCCTCCCGCCTTCTCCAACCAGCCATCCGTTTGCCACCCAGCCCGCCATCAACAACCACCCAACCGATTGCCCACCCGCCACCATCACCAACCACCCAACAGATTGTTCACCATCGCCAAAAAGCCAACACAGGACAATTCCACCTTCCGAACCCTCCCACCAACCAACTCTAAACCCAGCCGTGTTGTTAATTAAACAAAGAAGGATCGCGACCGCGTCACATCAAATCATACATCGAGTTTCCACAACGATAAAAACAAGCCACTTCACAGTCATTAAAGACACATGCACCTTTTTCTCTCCACTTCCACACTCGCCGCACGATTTCAACACACGATTAATAATACCACCTTCTTAATTGTTAACTACATTATAGGATTGCGTGTTCAGGATCATTATAACAGCGATGAAAGATATTGTTCGAAATCTCGAACCACAACGCAAACGCGAAACGCAATTTCCGGCACTCTTTGTTTTGTTACATTCCTTAGGCACTACATTTAATATCTTGCACTAATACTTAGCTCTAGTATATGTATGACGTATATTGTGATATATATAAATTGAGAGTCTCGTTTTTGAGAAAATAGTTACGAAAATTCCATTTGAACAAATATTAGTTGTTCTCTTCCAGTATTTCCAGTTGCGATACATCTTAAGATGCCGACATACTATTATATAATTGTGTATTACCGATTGTTCTATTAGTTATAATTTCATAAAATGATGTTGAAAATATGAAAAATAAACGAAACCAACCAACCAACCAATGTCCCTCCCGCCCACCATCGCCAACCAGCCAACCGTTAGCCCTCCCGCCCACCATCGCCAACCAGCCAACCGTAAACCCTCCCGCCCACCATCGCCAACCAGCCAACCGTTTGCCCTCCCACTCACCATCGCCAACCAGCCATCCTTAAGCCCTCCCTCCCTCCTTCTCCAACCAGCCATCCGTTTGCCCACCAGCCCGCCATCACCAACCACCCAATCGATTGCCCACCCGCCACCATCACCAACCACCCAACAGATTGCTTACAATCGCCAAGGAGCCAACACAGGACAATTCCACCTTCCGAACCCTCCCACCAACCAACTCTAAACCCAGCCGGGTTGTTAATTAAACAAAGACAGATCGCGACCGCGTCACATCAAATCATGGATCGAGTTTCCACAACGATAAAAACAAGCCACATCACAGTCATTAAAGACACATGCACCTTTTTCTCTCCACTTCCACACTCGCCGCGCGATTTCAACACACGATTAATAATACCACCTTCTTAATTGTTAACTACATTATAGGATTGCGTGTTCATGATCATTATAACAGCGATGAAAGATATTGTTCGAAATCTCGAACCACAACGCAAACGCGCAACGCAATTTCCTGCACTCTTTGTTTTGTTACATTCCTTAGGCACTACATTTAAGATCTTGCACTAATACTTAGCTCTAGTATATGTAGGACGTATATTGTGATATATATAAATTGAGAGTCTCGTTTTTGAGAAAATAGTTACCAAAATTCCAATTAAACAAATATCAGTTGTTCTCTTCCAGTATTTCCAGTTGCGATACGTCTTAAGATGCCGACATACTATTATATAATTGTGTATTACCGATTGTTCTATTAGTTATAATTTCATAAAATGATGTTGAAAATATGAAAAATAAACGAAACCAACCAAAGAACCAATGTCCCTTCCGCCCACCATCGCCAACCAGCCAACCGTTAGCCCTCCCGCCCACCATCGCCAACCAGCCAAATGTAAACCCTCCCGCCCACCATCGCCAACCAGCCAACCGTTTGCCCTCCCACCCACCATCGCCAACCAGCCATCCCCAAGCCCTCCCTCCAGCCTTCTCCAACCAGCCATCCGTTTGCCCACCAGCACGCCATCACCTACCACCCAACCGATTGCCCACCCGCCAAAATCACCAACCACCCAACAGATTGCTCACCATCGCCTAGGAGCCAACACAGGACAATTCCACCTTCCAAACCCTCCCACCAACCAACTCTAAACCCAGCCGTGTTGTTAATTAAACAAAGACAAATCGCGACCGCGTCACATCAAATCATGCATCGAGTTTCCACAACGATAAAAACAAGCCACTTCACAGTCATTAAAGACACATGCACCTTTTTCTCTCCACTTCCACACTCGCCGCACGATTTCAACACACGATTAATAATACCACCTTCTTATTTGTTAACTACATTATAGGATTGCGTGTTCAGGATCATTATAACAGCGATGAAAGATGTTGTTCGAAATCTCGAACCACAACGCAAACGCGCAACGCAATTTCCTGCACTCTATGTTTTTGTTACATTCCTTAGGCACTACATTTAAGATCTTGCACTAATACTTAGCTCTAGTATATGTAGGACGTATATTGTGATATATATAAATTGAGAGTCTCGTTTTGAGAAAATAGTTACCAAAATTCCAATTGAACAAATATCAGTTGTTCTCTTCCAGTATTTCCAGTCTTAAGATGCCGACATACTATTATATAATATTGTATTACCGATTGTTCTATTAGTTACAATTTCATAAAATGATGTTGAAAATATGAAAAATAAACGAAACCAACCTACCAAACAATGTCCCTCCCGCCCACAATCGCCAACCAACCAACCGTTAGCCCTCCCGCCCACCATCGCCAACCAGCCAACCTTAAACCCTCCCGCTCACCATCGCCAACCAGCCAACCGTTTGCCCTCCCACCCACAATCGCCAACCACCCATCCTGAAGCCCTCCCTCCCGCCTTCTCCAACCAGCCATCCGTTTGCCCACCAGCCCGCCATCACCAACCACCCAACCGATTGCCCACCCGCCACCATCAACAACCACCCAACCGATTGCTCACCATCGCCAAGGAGCCAACACAGGACAATTCCATCTTCCGAACCCTCCCACCAACCTACTCTAAGCCCAGCCGGGTTGTTAATTAAACAAAGACAGATTGCGACCGCGTCACATCAAATCTTGCATCGAGTTTCCACAACGATAAAAACAAGCCACATCACAGTCATTAAAGACACATGCACCTTTTTCTCTCCACTTCCACCCTCGCCGCACAATTTCAACACACGATTAATAATACCACCTTCTTAATTGTTAACTACATTATAGGATTGCGTGTTCAGGATCATTATAACAGCGATGAAAGATATTGTTCGAAATCTCGAACCACAACGCAAACGCGCAACGCAATTTCCTGCACTCTTTGTTTTGTTACATTCCTTAGGCACTACATTTAAGATCTTGCACTAATACTTAGCTCTAGTATATGTAGGACGTATATTGTGATATATATAAATTGAGAGTCTCGTTTTTGAGAAAATAGTTATCAAAATTCCAATTGAACAAATATCAGTTGTTCTCTTCTAGTATTTCCAGTTGCGATACATCTTAAGATGCCGACATACTATTACATAATTGTGTATTTCCGATTGTTCGATTAGTTATAATTTCATAAAATGATGTTGAAAATATGAAAAATAAACGAAACCAACCAACCAACCAATGTCTCTCCCGCCCACCATCGCCAACCAGCCAACCGTTAGCCCTCCCGCCCACCATCGCCAACCAGCCAACCGTAAACCCTCCCGCCCATCATCGCCAACCAGCCAACCGTTTGCCCTCCCACCCACCATCGCCAACCAGCCATCCTTAAACCCTCCCTCCCGCCTTCTCCAACCAGCCATCCGTTTGCCACCCAGCCCGCCATCAACAACCACCCAACCGATTGCCCACCCGCCACCATTACCAACCACCCAACAGATTGCTCACCATCGCAAAGGAGCCAACACAGGACAATTCCACCTTCCGAACCCTCCCACCAACCAACTCTAAACCCAGCCGGGTTGTTAATTAAACAAAGACAGATCGCGACCGCGTCACATCAAATCATGCATCGAGTTTCCACAACGATAAAAACAAGCCACTTCACAGTCATTAAAGACACATGCACCTTTTTCTCTCCACTTCCACACTCGCCGCACGATTTCAACACACGATTAATAATACCACATTCTTAATTGTTAACTACATTATAGGATTGCGTGTTCAGGATCATTATAACAGCGATGAAAGATATTGTTCGAAATCTCGAACCACAACGCAAACGCGCAACGCAATTTCCTGCACTCTTTGTTTTATTACATTTCTTAGGCACTACATTTAAGATCTTGCACTAATACTTAGCTCTAGTATATGTATGACGTATATTGTGATATATATAAATTGAGAGTCTCGTTTTTGAGAAAATAGTTACAAAAATTCCAATTGAACAAATATCAGTTGTTCTCTTCCAGTATTTCCAGTTGCGATACGTCTTAAGATGCCGACATACTATTATATAATTGTGTATTACCGATTGTTCTATTAGATATAATTTCATAAAATGATGTTGAAAATATGAAAAATAAACGAAACCAACCAAAGAACCAATGTCCCTCCCGCCCACCATCGCCAACCAGCCAACCGTTAGCCCTCCCGCCCACCATCGCCAACCAGCCAACCGTTAGCCCTCCCGCCCACCATCGCCAACCAGCCAACCGTAAACCCTCCCGCCCATCATCGCCAACCAGCCAACCGTTTGCCCTCCCACCCACCATCGCCAACCAGCCATCCTTAAACCCTCCCTCCCGCCTTCTCCAACCAGCCATCCGGTTGCCACCCAGCCCGCCATCAACAACCACCCAACCGATTGCCCACCCGCCACCATCACCAACCACCCAACAGATTGCTCACCATCGCCAAAAAGCCAACACAGGATAATTCCATCTTCCGAACCCTCCCACCAACCAACTCTAAACCCAGCCGGGTTGTTAATTAAACAAAGACAGATCGCGACCGCGTCACATCAAATCATGCATCGAGTTTCCACAACGATAAAAACAAGCCACTTCACAGTCATTAAAGACACATGCACCTTTTTCTCTCCACTTCCACACTCGCCGCACGATTTCAACACACGATTAATAATACCACCTTCTTAATTGTTAACTACATTATAGGATTGCGTGTTCAGGATCATTATAACAGCGATGAAAGATATTGTTCGAAATCTCGAACCACAACGCAAACGCGAAACGCAATTTCCGGCACTCTTTGTTTTGTTACATTCCTTAGGCACTACATTTAAGATCTTGCACTAATACTTAGCTCTAGTATATGTATGACGTATATTGTGATATATATAAATTGAGAGTCTTGTTTTTGAGAAAATAGTTACCAAAATTCCATTTTAACAAATATCAGTTGTTCTCTTCCAGTATTTCCAGTTGCGATACATCTTAAGATGCCGACATACTATTATATAATTGTGTATTACCGATTGTTCTATTAGTTATAATTTCATAAAATGATGTTGAAAATATGAAAAAATAAACGAAACCAGCCAGCCAACCAATGTCCCTCCTGCCCACCATCGCCAACCAGCCAACCGTTAGCCCTCCCGCCCACCATCGCCAACCAGCCAACCGTAAACCTTCCCGCCCACCATCGCCAACCAGCCAACCGTTTGCCCTCCCACCCACCATCGCCAACCAGCCATCCTTAAGCCCTCCCTCCCGCCTTCTCCAACCAGCCATCCGTTTGCCCACTAGCCCGCCTTCACCAACCACCCAATCGATTGCCCACCCGCCACCATCACCAACCACCCAACAGATTGCTCACAATCGCCAAGGAGCCAACACAGGACAATTCCACCTTCCGAACCCTCCCACCAACCAACTCTAAACCCAGCCGGGTTGTTAATTAAACAAAGACAGATCGCGACCGCGTCACATCAAATCATGGATCGAGTTTCCACAACGATAAAAACAAGCCACATCACAGTCATTAAAGACACATGCACCTTTTTCTCTCCACTTCCACACTCGCCGCACGATTTCAACACACGATTAATAATACCACCTTCTTAATTTTTAACTACATTATAGGATTGCGTGTTCAGGATCATTATAACAGCGATGAAAGATATTGTTCGAAATCTCGAACCACAACGCAAACGCGCAACGCAATTTGCTGCACTCTTTGTTTTGTTACATTCCTTAGGCACTACATTTAAGATCTTGCACTAATACTTAGCTCTAGTATATGTAGGACGTATATTGTGATATATATAAATTGAGAGTCTCGTTTTTGAGAAAATAGTTACCAAAATTCCAATTGAACAAATATCAGTTGTTCTCTTCCAGTATTTCCAGTTGCGATACGTCTTAAGATGCCGACATACTATTATATAATTGTGTATTACCGATTGTTCTATTAGTTATAATTTCATAAAATGATGTTGAAAATATGAAAAATAAACGAAACCAACCAAAGAACCAATGTCCCTCCCGCCCACCATCGCCAACCAGCCAACCAGCCAACCGTTAGCCCTCCCGCCCACCATCGCCAACCAGCCAACCGTAAACCCTCCCGCCCACCAACGCCAACCAGCCAACCGTTTGCCCTCCCACCCACCATCGCCAACCAGCCATCCTTAAGCCCTCCCTCCCGCCTTCTCCAACCAGCCATCCGTTTGCCCACGAGCCCGCCATCACCAACCACCCAACCGATTGCCCACACGCCACCATCACCAACCACCCAACAGATTGCTCACCATCGCCAAGGAGCCAACACAGGACAATTCCACCTTCCAAACCCTCCCACCAACCAACTCTAAACCCAGCCGGGTTGTTAATTAAACAAAGACAAATCGCGACCGCGTCACATCAAATCATGCATCGAGTTTCCACAACGATAAAAACAAGCCACTTCACAGTCATTAAAGACACATGCACCTTTTTCTCTCCACTTCCACACTCGCCGCACGATTTCAACACACGATTAATAATACCACCTTCTTAATTGTTAACTACATTATACGATTGCGTGTTCAGGATCATTATAACAGCGATGAAAGATATTGTTCGAAATCTCGAACCACAACGCAAACGCGCAACGCAATTTCCTGCACTCTATGTTTTTGTTACATTCCTTAAACACTACATTTAAGATCTTGCACTAATACTTAGCTCTAGTATATGTAGAACGTATATTGTGATATATATAAATTGAGAGTCTCGTTTTGAGAAAAAAGTTACCAAAATTCCAATTGAACAAATATCAGTTGTTCTCTTCCAGTATTTCCAGTCTTAAGATGCCGACATACTATTATATAATTGTGTATTACCGATTGTTCTATTAGTTATAATTTCATAAAATGATGTTGAAAATATGAAAAATAAACGAAACCAACCTACTAAACAATGTCCCTCCCGCCCACAATCGCCAACCAGCCAACCGTTAGCCCTCCCGCCCACCATCGCCAACCAGCCAACCTTAAACCGTCCCGCCCACCATCGTCAACCAGCCAACCGTTTGCCCTCCCACCCACAATCGCCAACCAGCCATCCTTAAGCCCTCCCTCCCGCCTTCTCCAACCAGCCATCCGTTTGCCCACCAGCCCGCCATCACCAACCACCCAACCGATTGCCCACCCGCCACCACCAACAACCACCCAACCGATTGCTCACCATCGCCAAGGAGCCAACACAGGACAATTCCACCTTCCGAACCCTCCCACCAACCAACTCTAAGCCCAGCCGGGTTGTTAATTAAACAAAGACAGATTGCGACCGCGTGACATCAAATCTTGCATCGAGTTTCCACAACGATAAAAACAAGCCACATCACAGTCATTAAAGACACATGCACCTTTTTCTCTCCACATCCACCCTCGCCGCACAATTTCAACACACGATTAATAATACCACCTTCTTAATTGTTAACTACATTATAGGATTGCGTGTTCAGGATCATTATAACAGCGATGAAAGATATTGTTCGAAATGTCGAACCACAACGCAAACGCGCAACGCAATTTCCTGCACTCTTTGTTTTGTTACATTCCTTAGGCACTACATTTAAGATCTTGCACTAATACTTAGCTCTAGTATATGTAGGACGTATATTGTGATATATATAAATTGAGAGTCTCGTTTTTGAGAAAATAGTTACCAAAATTCCAATTGAACAAATATCAGTTGTTCTCTTCCAGTATTTCCAGTTGCGATACGTCTTAAGATGCCGACATACTATTATATAATTGTGTATTACCGATTGTTCTATTAGTTATAATTTCATAAAATGATGTTGAAAATATGAAAAATAAAGGAAACCAACCAAAGAACCAATGTCCCTCCCGCCCACCATCGCCAACCAGCCAACCGTTAGCCCTCCCGCCCACCATCGCCAACCAGCCAACCGTAAACCCTCCCGCCCACCATCGCCAACCAGCCAACCGTTTGCCCTCCCACCCACCACCGCCAACCAGCCATCCTTAAGCCCTCCCTCCCGCCTTCTCCAACCAGCCATCCGTTTGCCCACCAGCCCGCCATCACCAACCACCCAACCGATTGCCCACTCGCCACCATCACCAACCACCCAACAGATTGCTCACCATCGCCAAGGAGTCAACACAGGACAATTCCACCTTCCAAACCCTCCCACCAACCAACTCTAAACCCAGCCGGGTTGTTAATTAAACAAAGACAAATCGCGACCGCGTCACATCAAATCATGCATCGAGTTTCCACAACGATAAAAACAAGCCACTTCACAGTCATTAAAGACACATGCACCTTTTTCTCTCCACTTCCACACTCGCCGCACGATTTCAACACACGATTAATAATACCACGTTCTTAATTGTTAACTACATTATACGATTGCGTGTTCAGGATCTTTATAACAGCGATGAAAGATATTGTTCGAAATCTCGAACCACAACGCAAACGCGCAACGCAATTTCCTGCACTCTATGTTTTTGTTACATTCCTTAGGCACTACATTTAAGATCTTGCACTAATACTTAGCTCTAGTATATGTAGGACGTATATTGTGATATATATAAATTGAGAGTCTCGTTTTGAGAAAATAGTTACCAAAATTCCAATTGAACAAATATCAGTTGTTCTCTTCCAGTATTTCCAGTCTTAAGATGCCGACATACTATTATATAATTGTGTATTACCGATTGTTCTATTAGTTATAATTTCACAAAATGATGTTGAAAATATGAAAAATAAACGAAACCAACCTACTAAACAATGTCCCTCCCGCCCACAATCGCAAACCAGCCAACCGTTAGCCCTCCCGCCCACCATCGCCAACCAGCCAACCTTAAACCCTCCCGCCCACCATCGCCAACCAGCCAACCGTTTGCCCTCCCACCCACAATCGCCAACCAGCTATCCTTAAGCCCTCCCTCCCGCCTTCTCCAACCAGCCATCCGTTTGCCCACCAGCCCGCCATCACCAACCACCCAACCGATTGCCCACCCGCCACCACCAACAACCACCCAACCGATTGCTCACCATCGCCAAGGAGCCAACACAGGACAATTCCACCTTCCGAACCCACACACCAACCAACTCTACGCCCAGCCGGGTTGTTAATTAAACAAAGACAGATTGCGACCGCGTCACATCAAATCTTGCATCGAGTTTCCACAACGATAAAAACAAGCCACATCACAGTCATTAAAGACACATGCACCTTTTTCTCTCCACTTCCACCCTCGCCGCACAATTTCAACACACGATTAATAATACCACCTTCTTAATTGTTAACTACATTATAGGATTGCGTGTTCAGGATCATTGTAACAGCGATGAAAGATATTGTTCGAAATCTCGAACCACAACGCAAACGCGCAACGCAATTTCCTGCACTCTTTGTTTTGTTACATTTCTTAGGCACTACATTTAAGATCTTGCACTAATACTTAGCTCTAGTATATGTAGGACGTATATTGTGATATATATAAATTGAGAGTCTCGTTTTTTAGAAAATAGTTACCAAAATTCCATTTGAACAAATATCAGTTGTTCTCTTCCAGTATTTCCAGTTGCGATACGTCTTAAGATGCCGACATACTATTATATAATTGTGTATTACCGATTGTTCTATTAGTTATAATTTCATAAAATGATGTTGAAAATATGAAAAATAAACGAAACCAACCAACCAACCAATGTCCCTCCCGCCCACCATCGCCAACCAGCCAACCGTTAGCCCTCCCGCCCACCATCGCCAACCAGCCAACCGTAAACCCTCCCGCCCACCATCGCCAATTAGCCAACCGTTTGCCCTCCCACCCACCATCGCCAACCAGCCATCCTTAAGCCCTCCCTCCCGCCTTCTCCAACCAGCCAACTGTTTGCCCATTAGCCCGCCATCACCAACCACCCAACCGATTGCTCACCCGCTACCATCACCAACCACCCAACCGATTGCTCACCATCGCCAAGGAACCAACACAGGACAATTCCAAATTCCGAACCCTCCCACCAACCAACTCTAAACCCAGCCGGCTTTTTAATTAAACAAAGACAGTTCGCGACCGCGTCACATCAAATCATGCATCGAGTTTCCACAACGATAAAAACAAGCCACTTCACAGTCATTAAAGGCACATGCACCTTTTTCTCTCCACTTCCACACTCGCCGCACGATTTCAACACACGATTAATAACACCACCTTCTTAATTGTTAACTACATTATACGATTGCGTGTTCAGGTTCATTATAACAGCGATGAAAGATATTGTTCGAAATCTCGAACCACATGGCAAACGCGCAACGCAATTTCCTGCACTCTTTGTTTTGTTACATTCCTTAGGCACTACATTAAAGATTTTGCACTAATACTTAGCTCTAGTATATGTAGGACGTATATTGTGATATATATAAATTGAGAGTCTCGTTTTTGAGAAAATAGTTACCAAAATTCCATTTGAACAAATATCAGTTGTTCTCTTCCAGTATTTCCAGTTGCGATACATCTTAAGATGCCGACATACTATTATATAATTGTGTATTACCGATTGTTCTATTAGTTATAATTTCATAAAATGATGTTGAAAATATGTAAAATAAACGAAACCAACCAACCAACCAATGTCCCTCCCGCCCACCATCGCCAACCAGCCAACCGTTAGCCCTCCCGCCCACCATCGCCAACCAGCCAATCGTAAACCCTCCCGCCCACCATCGCCAACCAGCCAACAGTTTGGCCTCCCACCCACCATCGCCAACCAGCCATCCTTAAGCCCTCCCTCCCGCCTTCTCCAACCAGCCATCCGATTGCCCACCAGCCCGCCAACACTAACCACCCAACCGATTACCCACCCGCCACCATCACCAACCACCCAACAGATTGTTCACCATCGCCAAGGAGCCAACACAGGACAATTCCACCTTCCGAACCCTCCCACCAACCGACTCTAAACCAAGCCGGGTTGTTAATTAAACAAAGACAGATCGCGACCGCGTCACATCAAATCATGCATCGAGTTTCCACAACGATAAAAACAAACCACTTCACAGTCATTAAAGACACATGCACCTTTTTCTCTCCACTTCCACATTCGCCGCTCGATTTCAACACACGATTAATAATACCACCTTCTTAATTGTTAACTACATTATAGGATTGCGTGTTCAGGATCATTATAACAGCGATGAAAGATATTGTTCGAAATCTCGAACCACAACGCAAACGCGCAACGCAATTTCCTGCACTCTTTGTTTTGTTACATTCCTTAGGCACTACATTTAAGATCTTGCACTAATACTTAACTCTAGTATATGTATGACGTATATTGTGATATATATAAATTGAGAGTCTCGTTTTTGAGAAAATAGTTACCAAAATTCCAATTGAACAAATATCAGTTGTTCTCTTCCAGTATTTCCAGTTGCGATACGTCTTAAGATGCCGACATTCTATTATATAATTGTGTATTACCGATTGTTCTATTAGTTATAATTTCATAAAATGATGTTGAAAATATGAAAAATAAACGAAACCAACCAACCAACCAATGTCCCTCCCGCCCACCATCGCCAACCAGCCAACCGTTAGCCCTCCCGCCCACCATCGCCAACCAGCCAACCGTAAATCCTCCCGCCCACCATCGCCAACCAGCCAACCGTTTGCCCTCCCACCCACCATCGCCAACCAGCCATCCTTAAACCCTCCCTCCCGCCTTCTCCAACCAGCCATCCGTTTGCCAACCAGCCCGCCATCACCAACCACCCAACCGATTGCCCACCCGCCACCATCACCAACCACCCAACAGATTGCTCACCATCGCCAAGGAGCCAACGCAGGACAATTCCACCATCCGAACCCTCCCACCAACCAACTCTAAACCCAGCCGGGTTGTTAATTAAACCAAGACAGATCGCGACCGCGTCACATCAAATCATGCATCGAGTTTCCACAACGATAAAAACAAGCCAATTCCCAGTCATTAAAGACACATGCACCTTTTTCTCTCCACTTCCACACTCGCCGCACTATTTCAACACACGATTAATAATACCACCTTCTTAATTGTTAACTACATTATAGGATTGCGTGTTCAGGATCATTATAACATCGATGAAAGATATCGTTCGAAATCTCGAACCACAACGCAAACGCTCAACGCAATTTCCTGCACTCTTTGTTTTGTTACATTCCTTAGGCACTACATTTAAAATCTTGCACTAATACTTAGCTCTAGTATATGTATGACGTATATTGTGATATATATAAATTGAGAGTCTCGTTTTTGTGAAAATAGTTACCAAAATTTCAATTGAACAAATATCAGTTGTTCTCTTCCAGTATTTCCAGTTGCGATACCTCTTAAGATGCCAACATACTATTATATAATTGTGTATTACCGATTGTTCTATTAGTTATAATTTCATAAAATGATGTTGAAAATATGAAAAATAAACGAAACCAACCAACCAACCAATGTCCCTCCCGCCCACCATCGCCAACCAGCCAACCGTTTGCATTCCCACCCACCATCGCCAACCAGCCATCCTTAAGCCCTCCCTCCCGCCTTCTCCAACCAGCCATCCGTTTGCCACCCAGCCCGCCATCACCAACCAACCAACCGATTGCCCACCCGCCACCATCACCAACCACCCAACAGATTGTTCACCATCGCCAAAGAGCCAACACAGGACAATTCCACCTTCCGAACCCTCCCACCAACCAACTCTAAACCCAGCCGGGTTGTTAACTAAACAAAGACAGATCGCGACCGCGTCACATCAAATCATGCATCGATTTTCCACAACGATAAAAACAAGCCACTTCACAATCATTATAGACACATGCACCTTTTTCTCTCCACTTCCACACTCGCCGCACGATTTCAACACACGATTAATAACACCACCTTCTTAATTGTTAACTACATTATAGGATTGCGTGTTGAGGATCATTATAACAGCGATGAAAGATATTGTTCGAAATCTCGAACCACAACGCAAACGCGAAACGTAATTTCCGGCACTCTCTGTTTTGTTACATTCCTTAGGCACTACATTTAAGATCTTGCACTAATACTTAGCTCTAGTATCTGTAGGACGTATATTGTGATATATATAAATTGAGAGTCTCGTTTTTGAGAAAATAGTTACCAAAATTCCAATTGAACAAATATCAGTTGTTCTCTTCCAGTATTTCCAGTTGCGATACGACTTAAGATGCCGACATACTATTATATAATTGTGTATTACCGATTGATCTATTAGTTATAATTTCATAAAATGATGTTGAAAATATGAAAAATAAACGAAACCAACCAACCAACCAATGTCCCTCCCGCCCACCATCGCCAACCAGCCAACCGTTTGCCCTCCCACCCGCCATCGCCAACCAGCCATTTTTATGCCCTCCCTCCCGCCTTCTCCAACCAGATATCCCTTTGCCCACCAGCCCGCCATCACCAACCACCCAACCGATTGCCCACCCGCCACCATCACCAACCACCCAACAGATTGTTCACCATCGCGAAGGAGCTAACACAGGACAATTCCACCTTCCGAACCCTCCCACCAACCAACTCTAAACCCAGCCGGGTTGTTAATTAAACAAAGACAGATCGCGACCGCGTCACATCAAATCATGCATCGAGTTTCCACAACGATAAAAACAAGCCACTTCACAGTCATTAAAGACACATGCACCTTTTTCTCTCCACTTCCACACTCGCCGCACGATTTCAACACACGATTAATTGTACCACCCTCCTAAGTGTTGACTACATTATAGGATTGCGTGTTCATGATCATTATAACAGCGATGAAAGATATTTCTCAAAATCTCGAACCACAACGCAAACGCGCAACGCAATTTCCTGCACTCTTTGTTTTGTTACATTCCTTAGGCACTACATTTAAGATCTTGCACTAAAACTTAGCTCTAGTATATGTATGACGTATATTGTGATATATATAAATTGAGAGTCTCGTTTTTGAGAAAATAGTTACCAAAATTCCAATTGAACAAATATCAGTTGTTCTCTTCCAGTATTTCCAGTTGCGATACGTCTTAAGATGCCGACATACTATTATATAATTGTGTATTACCGATTGTTCTATTAGTTATAATTTCATAAAATGATGTTGAAAATATGAAAAATAAACGAAACCAACCAACCAACCAATGTCCCTCCCGCCCACCATCGCCAACCAGCCAACCGTTAGCCCTCCCGCCCACCATCGCCAACCTGCCAACCGTAAATCCTCCCGCCCACCATCGCCAACCAGCCAACCGTTTGCCCTCCCACCCACAATCGCCAACCAGCCATCCTTAAGCCCTCCCTCCCGCCTTCTCCAACCAGCCATCCGTTTGTCAACCAGCCCGCCATCACAAACCACCCAACCGATTGCCCACCCGCCACCATCACCAACCACCCAACAGATTGCTCACCATCGACAACGAGCCAACGCAGGACAATTCCACCATCCAAACCCTCCCACCAACCAATTCTAAACCCAGCCGGGTTGTTAATTAAACCAAGACGGATCGCGACCGCGTCACATCAAATCATGCATCGAGTTTCCACAACTATAAAAACAAGCCACTTCCGAGTCATTAAAGACACATGCACCTTTTTCTCTCCACTTCCACACTCGCCGCACGATTTCAACACACGATTAATAATACCACCTTCTTAATTGTTAACTACATTATAGGATTGCGTGTTCAGGATCATTATAACATCGATGAAAGATATCGTTCGAAATCTCGAACCACAACGCAAACGCTCAACGCAATTTCCTGCACTCTTTGATTTGTTACATTCCTGAGGCACTACATTTAAGATCTTGCACTAATACTTAGCTCTAGTATATGTATGACGTATATTGTGATATATATAAATTGAGAGTCTCGTTTTTGTGAAAATAGTTACCAAAATTTCAATTGAACAAATATCAGTTGTTCTCTTCCAGTATTTCCAGTTGCGATACGTCTTAAGATGACAACATACTATTATATAATTGTGTATTACCGATTGTTCTATTAGTTATAATTTCATAAAATGATGTTGAAAATATGAAAAATAAACGAAACCAACCAACCAACCAATGTCCCTCCCGCCCACCATCGCCAACCAGCCAACCGTTTGCCCTCCCACCCACCATCGCCAACCAGCCATCCTTAAGCCCTACCTCCCGCTATCTCCAAACAGCCATCCGTTTGCCCACCAGCCCGCCATCACCAACCACCCAATCGATTGCCCACCCGCCACCATCACCAACAACCCAACAGATTGCTCACAATCGCCAAGGAGCCAACACAGGACAATTCCACCTTCCGAACCCTCCCACCAACCAACTCTAAACCCAGCCGGGTTGTTAATTAAACAAAGACAGATCGCGACCGCGTCACATCAAATCATGCATCGAGTTTCCACAACGATAAAAACAAGCCACGTCACAGTCATTAAAGACACATGCACCTTTTTCTCTCCACTTCCACACTCGCCGCACGATTTCAACACATGATTAATAATACCACCTTCTTAATTGTTAACTACATTATAGGATTGCGTGTTCAGGATCATTATAACAGCGATGAAAGATATTGTTCGAAATCTCGAACCACAACGCAAACGCGCAACGCAATTTCCTGCACTCTTTGTTTTGTTACATTCCTTAAGCACTACATTTAAGATCTTGCACTAATACTTAACTCTAGTAAATGTATGACGTATATTGTGATATATATAAATTGAGAGTCTCGTTTTTGAGAAAATAGTTACCAAAATTCCAATTGAACAAATATCAGTTGTTCTCTTCCAGTATTTCCAGTTGCGATACGTCTTAAGATGCCGACAATCTATTATATAATTGTGTATTACCGATTGTTCTATTAGTTATAATTTCATAAAATGATGTTGAAAATATGAAAAATAAACGAAACCAACCAACCAAACAATGTCCCTCCCGCCCACCATCGCCAACCAGCCAACCGTTAGCCCTCCCGCCCACCATCGCCAACCGTAAATCCTCCCGCCCACCATCGCCAACCAGCCAACCGTTTGCCCTCCCACCCACAATCGCCAACCAGCCATCCTTAAGCCCTCCCTCCCGCCTTCTCCAACCAGCCATCCGTTTGCCAACCATCCCGCCATCACAAACCACCCAACCGATTGCCCACCCGCCACCATCACCAACCACCCAACAGATTGCTCACCATCGACAACGAGCCAACGCAGGACAATTCCACCATCCGAACCCTCCCACCAACCAACTCTAAACCCAGCCGGGTTGTTAATTAAACCAAGACAGATCGCGACCGCGTCACATCAAATAATGCATCGATTTTCCACAACTATAAAAACAAGCCACTTCCCAGTCATTAAAGACACATGCACCTTTTTCTCTCCACTTCCACACTCGCCGCACGATTTCAACACACGATTAATAATACCACCTTCTTAATTGTTAACTACATTATAGGATTACGTGTTCAGGATCATTATAACATCGATGAAAGATATCGTTCGAAATCTCGAACCACAACGCAAACGCTCAACGCAATTTCCTGCACTCTTTGTTTTGTTACATTCCTTAGGCACTACATTTAAGATCTTGCACTAATACTTAGCTCTAGTATATGTATGACGTATATTGTGATATATATAAATTGAGAGTCTCGTTTTTGAGAAAATAGTTACCAAAATTCCATTTGAACAAATATCAGTTGTTCTCTTCCAGTATTTCCAGTTGCGATACATCTTAAGATGCCGACATACTATTATATAATTGTGTATTACCGATTGTTCTATTAGTTATAATTTCATAAAATGATGTTGAAAATATGAAAAATAAACGAAACCAACCAACCAACCAATGTCCCTCCCGCCCACCATCGCCAACCAGCCAACCGTTAGCCCTCCCGCCCAACATCGCCAACCAGCCAACCGTAAACCCTCCCGCCCACCATCGCCAACCAGCCAACCGTTTGCCCTCCCACCCACCATCGCCAACCAGACATCCTTAAGCCCTCCCTCCCTCCTTCTCCAACCAGCCATCCGTTTGCCCACCAGCCCGCCATCACCAACCACCCAATCGATTGCCCACCCGCCACCATCACCAACCACCCAACAGATTGCTCACAATCGCGAAGGAGCCAACACAGGACAATTCCACCTTCCGAACCCTCCCACCAACCAACTCTAAACCCAGCCGGGTTGTTAATTAAACAAAGACAGATCGCGACAGCGTCACATCAAATCATGCATCGAGTTTCCACAACGATAAAAACAAGCCACTTCACAGTCATTAAAGACACATGCACCTTTTTCTCTCCACTTCCACACTCGCCGCACGATTTCAACACATGATTAATAATACCACCTTCTTAATTGTTAACTACATTTTAGGATTGCGTGTTCAGGATCATTATAACAGCGATGAAAGATATTGTTCGAAATCTCGAACCACAACGCAAACGCGCAACGCAATTTCCTGCACTCTTTGTTTTGTTACATTCCTTAAGCACTACATTTAAGATCTTGCACTAATACTTAACTCTAGTATATGTATGACGTATATTGTGATATATATAAATTGAGAGTCTCGTTTTTGAGAAAATAGTTACCAAAATTCCAATTGAACAAATATCAGTTGTTCTCTTCCAGTATTTCCAGTTGCGATACGTCTTAAGATGCCGACATTCTATTATATAATTGTGTATTACCGATTGTTCTATTAGTTATAATTTCATAAAATGATGTTAAAATATGAAAAATAAACGAAACCAACCAACCAATCAATGTCCCTCCCGCCCACCATCGCCTACCAGCCAACCGTTAGCCCTCCCGCCCACCATCGCCAACCAGCCAACCGTAAATCCTCCCGCCCACCATCGCCAACCAGCCAACCGTTTGCCCTCCCACCCACAATCGCCAACCAGCCATCCTTAAGCCTTCCCTCCCGCCTTCTCCAACCAGCCATCCGTTTGCCAACCAGCCCGCCATCACAAACCACCCAACCGATTGCCCACACGCCACCATCACCAACCACCCAACAGATTGCTCACCATCGCCAACGAGCCAACGCAGGACAATTCCACCATCCGAACACTCCCACCAACCAACTCTAAACCCAGCCGGGTTGTTAATTAAACCAAGACAGATGGCGACCGCGTCACATCAAATCATGCATCGAGTTTCCACAACTATAAAAACAAGCCACTTCCCAGTCATTAAAGACACATGCACCTTTTTCTCTCCACTTCCACACTCGCCGCACGATTTCAACACACGATTAACAATACCACCTTCTTAATTGTTAATTACATTATAGGATTGCGTGTTCAGGATCATTATAACATCGATGAAAGATATCGTTCGAAATCTCGAACCACAACGCAAACGCTCAACGCAATTTCCTGCACTCTTTGTTTTGTTACATTCCTTAGGCACTACATTTAAGATCATGCACTTATACTTAGCTCTAGTATATGTATGACGTATATTGTGATATATATAAATTGAGAGTCTCGTTTTTGTGAAAATAGTTACCAAAATTTCAATTGAACAAATATCAGTTGTTCTCTTCCAGTGTTTCCAGTTGCGATACGTCTTAAGATGCCAACATACTATTATATAATTGTGTATTACCGATTGTTCTATTAGTTATAATTTCATAAAATGATGTTGAAAATATGAAAAATAAACGAAACAAACCAACCAACCAATGTCCTTCCCGCCCACCATCGCTAACCAGCCAACCGTTTGCCCTCCCACCCACCATCGCCAACCAGCCATCCTTAAGCCCTCCCTCCCGCCTTCTCCAACCAGCCATCCGTTTGCCACCCAGCCCGCCATCACCAACCACCCAACCGATTGCCCACCCGCCACCATCACCAACCACCCAACAGATTGTTCACCATCGCCAAGGAGCCAACACAGGACAATTCCACCTTCCGAACCCTCCCACCAACCAACTCTAAACCCAGCCGGGTTGTTAACTAAACAAAGACAGATCGCGACCGCGTCACATCAAATCATGCATCGAGTTTCCACAACGATAAAAACAAGCCACTTCACAGTCATTAAAGACACATGCACCTTTTTCTCTCCACTTCCACACTCGCCGCACGATTTCAAAACACGATTAATAATACCACCTTCTTAATTGTTAACTACATTATAGGATTGCGTGTTCAGGATCATTATAACAGCGATGAAAGATATTGTTCGAAATCTCGAACCACAACGCAAACGCGAAACGCAATTTCCGGCACTCTCTGTTTTGTTACATTCCTTAGGCACTACATTTAAGATCTTGCACTAATACTTAGCTCTAGTATATGTAGGACGTATATTGTGATATATATAAATTGAGAGTCTCGTCTTTGAGAAAATAGTTACCAAAATTCCAATTGAACAAATATCAGTTGTTCTCTTCCAGTATTTCCAGTTGCGATACGACTTAAGATGCCGACATACTATTATATAATTGTGTATTACCGATTGATCTATTAGTTATAATTTCATAAAATGATGTTGAAAATATGAAAAATAAACGAAACCAACCAACCAACCAATGTCCCTCCCGCCCACCATCGCCAACCAGCCAACCGTTTGCCCTCCCACCCACCATCGCCAACCAGGCATTTTTAAGCCCTCCCTCCCGCCTTCTCCAACCAGCCATCCGTTTGCCCACCAGCCCGCCATCACCAACCACCCAACCGATTGCCCACCCGCCACCATCACCAACCACCCAACAGATTGTTCACCATCGCCAAGGAGCTAACACAGGACAATTCCACCTTCCGAACCCTCCCACCAACCAACTCTAAACACAGCCGGGTTGTTAACTAAACAAAGACAGATCGCGACCGCGTCACATCAAATCATGCATCGAGTTTCCACAACGATAAAAACAAGACACTTCACAGTCATTAAAGACACATGAACTTTTTTCTCTCCACTTCCACACTCGCCGCAAGATTTCAACACACGATTAATTGTACCACCCTCCTAAGTGTTGACTACATTATAGGATTGCGTGTTCAGGATCATTATAACAGCGATGAAAGATATTGCTCGAAATCTCGAACCACAACGCAAACGCGCAACGCAATTTCCTGCACTCTTTGTTTTGTTACATTCCTTAGGCACTACATTTAAGATCTTGCACTAATACTTAGCTCTAGTATATGTATGACGTATATTGTGATATATATAAATTGAGAGTCTCGTTTTTGAGAAAATAGTTACCAAAATTCCAATTGAACAAATATCAGTTGTTCTCTTCCAGTATTTCCAGTTGCGATACGTCTTAAGATTCCGACATACTATTATATAATTGTGTATTACCGATTGTTCTATTAGTTATATTTTCATAAAATGATGTTGAAAATATGAAAAATAAACGAAACCAACCAACCAACCAATGTCCCTCTCGCCCACCATTGCCAACCAGCCAACCGTTAGCCCTCCCGCCCACCATCGCCAACCAGCCAACCGTAAACCCTCCCGCCCAGCATCGCCAACCAGCCAAACGTTTGCCCTCCCACCCACCATCGCCAACCAGCCATCCTTAAACCCTCCCTCCCGCCTTCTCCAACCAGCCATCCGTTTGCCACCCAGCCCGCCATCACCAACCACCCAACCGATTGCCCACCCGCCACCATCACCAACCACCCAACAGATTGCTCACCATCGCCAAGGAGCCAACACAGGACAATTCCACATTCCGAACCCTCCCACCAACCAACTCTAAACCCAGCCGGGTTGTTAATTAAACAAAGACAGATCGCGACCGCGTCACATCAAATCATGCATCGAGTTTCCACAACGATAAAAACAAGCCACTTCACAGTCATTAAAGACACATGCACCTTTTTCTCTCCACTTCCACACTCGCCGCACGATTTCAACACACGATTAATAATACCACCTTCTTAATTGCTAACTACATTATAGGATTGCGTGTTCAGGATCATTATAACAGCGATGAAAGATATTGTTCGAAATCTCGAACCACAACGCAAACGCGAAACGCAATTTCCGGCACTCTTTGTTTTGTTACATTCCTTAGGCACTACATTTAAGATCTTGCACTAATACTTAGCTCTAGTATATGTATGACGTATATTGTGATATATATAAATTGAGAGTCTCGTTTTTGAGAAAATAGTTACCAAAATTCCATTTGAACAAATATCAGTTGTTCTCTTCCAGTATTTCCAGTTGCGATACATCTTAAGATGCCGACATACTATTATATAATTGTGTATTACCGATTGTTCTATTAGTTATAATTTCATAAAATGATGTTGAAAATATGAAAAATAAACGAAACCAACCAACCAACCAATGTCCCTCCCGCCCACCATCGCCAAACAGCCAACCGTTAGCCCTCCCGCCCACCATCGCCAACCAGCCAACCGTAAACCCTCCCGCCCACCATCGCCAACCAGCCAACCGTTTGCCCTCCCACCCACCATCGCCAACCAGACATCCTTAAGCCCTCCCTCCCGCCTTCTCCAACCAGCCATCCGTTTGCCCACCAGCCCGCCATCACCAACCACCCAATCGATTGCCCACCCGCCACCATCACCAACCACCCAACAGATTGCTCACCATCGACAACGAGCCAACGCAGGACAATTCCACCATCCGAACCCTCCCACCAACCAACTCTAAACCCAGCCGGGTTGTTAATTAAACCAAGACAGATCGCGACCGCGTCACATCAAATCATGCATCGAGTTTCCACAACTATAAAAACAAGCCACTTCCCAGTCATTAAAGACACATGCACATTTTTCTCTCCACTTCCACACTCGCCGCACGATTTCAACACACGATTAATAATACCACCTTCTTAATTGTTAACTACATTATAGGATTACGTGTTCAGGATCATTATAACATCGATGAAAGATATCGTTCGAAATCTCGAACCACAACGCAAACGCTCAACGCAATTTCCTGCACTCTTTGTTTTGTTACATTCCTTAGGCACTACATTTAAGATCTTGCACTAATACTTAGCTCTAGTATATGTATGACGTATATTGTGATATATATAAATTGAGAGTCTCGTTTTTGTGAAAATAGTTACCAAAATTTCAATTGAACAAATATCAGTTGTTCTCTTCCAGTATTTCCAGTTGCGATACGTCTTAAGATGCCAACATACTATTATATAATTGTGTATTACCGATTGTTCTATTAGTTATAATTTCATAAAATGATGTTGAAAATATGAAAAATAAACGAAACCAACCAACCAACCAATGTCCCTCCCGCCCACCATCGCCAACCAGCCAACCGTTTGCCCTCCCACCCACCATCGCCAATCAGCCATCCTTAAGCCCTCCCTCCCGCCTTCTCCAACCAGCCATCCGTTTGCCACCCAGCCCGCCATCACCAAACACCCAACCGATTGCCCACCCGCCACCATCACCAACCACCCAACAGATTGTTCACCATCGCCAAGGAGCCAACACAGGACAATTCCACCTTCCGAACCCTCCCACCAACCAACTCTAAACCCAGCCGGGTTGTTAACTAAACAAAGACAGATCGCGACCGAGTCACATCAAATCATGCATCGAGTTTCCACAACGATAAAAACAAGCCACTTCACAGTCATTAGAGACACATGCACCTTTTTCTCTCCACTTCCACACTCGCCGCACGATTTCAAAACACGATTAATAATACCACCTTCTTAATTGTTAACTACATTATAGGATTGCGTGTTCAGGATCATTATAACAGCGATGAAAGATATTGTTCGAAATCTCGAACCACAACGCAAACGCGAAACGCAATTTCCGGCACTCTCTGTTTTGTTACATTTCTTAGGCACTACATTTAAGATCTTGCACTAATACTTAGCTCTAGTATATGTAGGACGTATATTGTGATATATATAAATTGAGAGTCTCGTTTTTGAGAAAATAGTTACCAAAATTCCAATTGAACAAATATCAGTTGTTCTCTTCCAGTATTTCCAGTTGCGATACGACTTAAGATGCCGACATACTATTATATAATTGTGTATTACCGATTGATCTATTAGT
Organism: Lepisma saccharinum; assembly: GCF_977018435.1. Taxonomy (NCBI): domain Eukaryota; kingdom Metazoa; phylum Arthropoda; class Insecta; order Zygentoma; family Lepismatidae; genus Lepisma; species Lepisma saccharinum. Next base: position 61,674,200 of record NC_139246.1, on the reverse strand, counting down.
TATAATTTCATAAAATGATGTTGAAAATATGAAAAATAAACGAAACCAACCAACCAACCAATGTCCCTCCCGCCCGCCATCGCCAACCAGCCAACCGTTTGCCCTCCCACCCACCATCGCCAACCAGCCATTTTTAAGCCCTCCCTCCCGCCTTCTCCAACCAGCCATCCGTTTGCCCACCAGCCCGCCATCACCAACCACCCAACCGATTGCCCACCCGCCACCATCACCAACCAACCAACAGATTGTTCACCATCGCCAAGAAGCTAACATAGGACAATTCCACCTTCCGAACCCTCCCACCAACCAACTCTAAACCCAGCCGGGTTGTTAACTAAACAAAGACAGATCGCGACCGCGTCACATCAAATCATGCATCGAGTTTCCACAACGATAAAAACAAGACACTTCACCGTCATTAAAGACACATGAACCTTTTTCTCTCCACTTCCACACTCGCCGCAAGATTTCAACACACGATTAATTGTACCACCCTCCTAAGTGTTGACTACATTATAGGATTGCTTGTTCAGGATCATTATAACAGCGATGAAAGATATTGTTCGAAATCTCGAACCACAACGCAAACGCGCAACGCAATTTCCGGCACTCTTTGTTTTGTTACATTCCTTAGGCACTACATTTAAGATCTTGCACTAATACTTAGCTCTAGTATATGTATGACGTATATTGTGATATATATAAATTGAGAGTCTCGTTTTTGAGAAAATAGTTACCAAAATTCCAATTGAACAAATATCAGTTGTTCTCTTCCAGTATTTCCAGTTTCGATACGTCTTAAGATGCCGACATACTATTATATAATTGTGTATTACCGATTGTTCTATTAGTTATATTTTCATAAAATGATGTTGAAAATATGAAAAATAAACGAAACCAACCAACCAACCAATGTCCCTCTCGCCCACCATTGCCAACCAGCCAACCGTTAGCCCTCCCGCCCACCATCGCCAACCAGCCAACCGTAAACCCTCCCGCCCAGCATCGCCAACCAGCCAAACGTTTGCCCTCCCACCCACCATCGCCAACCAGCCATCCTTAAACCCTCCCTCCCGCCTTCTCCAACCAGCCATCCGTTTGCCACCCAGCCCGCCATCACCAACCACCCAACCGATTGCCCACCCGCCACCATCACCAACCACCCAACAGATTGCTCACCATCGCCAAGGAGCCAACACAGGACAATTCCACATTCCGAACCCTCCCACCAACCAACTCTAAACCCAGCCGGGTTGTTAATTAAACAAAGACAGATCGCGACCGCGTCACATCAAATCATGCATCGAGTTTCCACAACGATAAAAACAAGCCACTTCACAGTCATTAAAGACACATGCACCTTTTTCTCTCCACTTCCACACTCGCCGCACGATTTCAACACACGATTAATAATACCACCTTCTTAATTGTTAACTACATTATAGGATTGCGTGTTCAGGATCATTATAACAGCGATGAAAGATATTGTTCGAAATCTCGAACCACAACGCAAACGCGAAACGCAATTTCCGGCACTCTTTGTTTTGTTACATTCCTTAGGCACTACATTTAAGATCTTGCACTAATACTTAGCTCTAGTATATGTATGACGTATATTGTGATATATATAAATTGAGAGTCTCGTTTTTGAGAAAATAGTTACCAAAATTCCATTTGAACAAATATCAGTTGTTCTCTTCCAGTATTTCCAGTTGCGATACATCTTAAGATGCCGACATACTATTATATAATTGTGTATTACCGATTGTTCTATTAGTTATAATTTCATAAAATGATGTTGAAAATGTGAAAAATAAACGAAACCAACCAACCAACCAATGTCCCTCCCGCCCACCATCGCCAAACAGCCAACCGTTAGCCCTCCCGCCCACCATCGCCAACCAGCCAACCGTAAACCCTCCCGCCCACCATCGCCAACCAGCCAACAGTTTGCCCTCCCACCCACCATCGCCAACCAGACATCCTTAAGCCCTCCCTCCCGCCTTCTCCAACCAGCCATCCGTTTGCCCACCAGCCCGCCATCACCAACCACCCAATCGATTGCCCACCCGCCACCATCACCAACCACCCAACAGATTGCTCACCATCGACAACGAGCCAACGCAGGACAATTCCACCATCCGAACCCTCCCACCAACCAACTCTAAACCCAGCCGGGTTGTTAATTAAACCAAGACAGATCGCGACCGCGTCACATCAAATCATGCATCGAGTTTCCACAACTATAAAAACAAGCCACTTCCCAGTCATTAAAGACACATGCACCTTTTTCTCTCCACTTCCACACTCGCCGCACGATTTCAACACACGATTAATAATACCACCTTCTTAATTGTTAACTACATTATAGGATTACGTGTTCAGGATCATTATAACATCGATGAAAGATATCGTTCGAAATCTCGAACCACAACGCAAACGCTCAACGCAATTTCCTGCACTCTTTGTTTTGTTACATTCCTTAGGCACTACATTTAAGATCTTGCACTAATACTTAGCTCTAGTATATGTATGACGTATATTGTGATATATATAAATTGAGAGTCTCGTTTTTGTGAAAATAGTTACCAAAATTTCAATTGAACAAATATCAGTTGTTCTCTTCCAGTATTTCCAGTTGCGATACGTCTTAAGATGCCAACATACTATTATATAATTGTGTATTACCGATTGTTCTATTAGTTATAATTTCATAAAATGATGTTGAAAATATGAAAAATAAACGAAACCAACCAACCAACCAATGTCCCTCCCGCCCACCATCGCCAACCAGCCAACCGTTTGCCCTCCCACCCACCATCGCCAACCAGCCATCCTTAAGCCCTCCCTCCCGCCTTCTCCAACCAGCCATCCGTTTGCCACCCAGCCCGCCATCACCAAACACCCAACCGATTGCCCACCCGCCACCATCACCAACCACCCAACAGATTGTTCACCATCGCCAAGGAGCCAACACAGGACAATTCCACCTTCCGAACCCTCCCACCAACCAACTCTAAACCCAGCCGGGTTGTTAACTAAACAAAGACAGATCGCGACCGCGTCACATCAAATCATGCATCGAGTTTCCACAACGATAAAAACAAGCCACTTCACAGTCATTAAAGACACATGCACCTTTTTCTCTCCACTTCCACACTCGCCGCACGATTTCAAAACACGATTAATAATACCACCTTCTTAATTGTTAACTACATTATAGGATTGCGTGTTCAGGATCATTATAACAGCGATGAAAGATATTGTTCGAAATCTCGAACCACAACGCAAACGCGAAACGCAATTTCCGGCACTCTCTGTTTTGTTACATTTCTTAGGCACTACATTTAAGATCTTGCACTAATACTTAGCTCTAGTATATGTAGGACGTATATTGTGATATATATAAATTGAGAGTCTCGTTTTTGAGAAAATAGTTACCAAAATTCCAATTGAACAAATATCAGTTGTTCTCTTCCAGTATTTCCAGTTGCGATACGACTTAAGATGCCGACATACTATTATATAATTGTGTATTACCGATTGATCTATTAGTTATAATTTCATAAAATGATGTTGAAAATATGAAAAATAAACGAAACCAACCAACCAACCAATGTCCCTCCCGCCCGCCATCGCCAACCAGCCAACCGTTTGCCCTCCCACCCACCATCGCCAACCAGCCATTTTTAAGCCCTCCCTCCCGCCTTCTCCAACCAGCCATCCGTTTGCCCACCAGCCCGCCATCACCAACCACCCAACCGATTGCCCACCCGCCACCATCACCAACCAACCAACAGATTGTTCACCATCGCCAAGAAGCTAACATAGGACAATTCCACCTTCCGAACCCTCCCACCAACCAACTCTAAACCCAGCCGGGTTGTTAACTAAACAAAGACAGATCGCGACCGCGTCACATCAAATCATGCATCGAGTTTCCACAACGATAAAAACAAGACACTTCACCGTCATTAAAGACACATGAACCTTTTTCTCTCCACTTCCACACTCGCCGCAAGATTTCAACACACGATTAATTGTACCACCCTCCTAAGTGTTGACTACATTATAGGATTGCTTGTTCAGGATCATTATAACAGCGATGAAAGATATTGTTCGAAATCTCGAACCACAACGCAAACGCGAAACGCAATTTCCGGCACTCTTTGTTTTGTTACATTCCTTAGGCACTACATTTAAGATCTTGCACTAATACTTAGCTCTAGTATATGTATGACGTATATTGTGATATATATAAATTGAGAGTCTCGTTTTTGAGAAAATAGTTACCAAAATTCCAATTGAACAAATATCAGTTGTTCTCTTCCAGTATTTCCAGTTTCGATACGTCTTAAGATGCCGACATACTATTATATAATTGTGTATTACCGATTGTTCTATTAGTTATAATTTCATAAAATGATGTTGAAAATATGAAAAATAAACGAAACCAACAAACCAACCAATGTCCCTCCCGCCCACCATCGCCAACCAGCCAACCGTTAGCCCTTCCGCCCACCATCGCCAACCAGCCAACCGTAAACCCTCCCGCCCACCATCGCCAACCAGCCAACCGTTTGCCCTCCCACCCACCATCGCCAACCAGCCATCCTTAAACCCTCCCTCCCGCCTTCTCCAACCAGCCATCCGTTTGCCACCCAGCCCGCCATCACCAACCACCCAACCGATTGCCCACCCGCCACCATCACCAACCACCCAACAGATTGCTCACCATCGCCAAGGAACCAACACAGGACAATTCCACCTTCCGAACCCTCCCACCAACCAACTCTAAACCCAGCCGGGTTGTTAATTAAACAAAGACAGATCGCGACCGCGTCACATCAAATCATGCATCGAGTTTCCACAACGATAAAAACAAGCCACTTCACAGTCATTAAAGACACATGCACCTTTTTCTCTCCACTTCCACACTCGCCGCACGATTTCAACACACGATTAATAATACCACCTTCTTAATTGTTAACTACATTATAGGATTGCGTGTTCAGGATCATTATAACAGCGATGAAAGATATTGTTCGAAATCTCGAACCACAACGCAAACGCGAAACGCAATTTCCGGCACTCTTTGTTTTGTTACATTCCTTAGGCACTACATTTAAGATCTTGCACTAATACTTAGCTCTAGTATATGTATGACGTATATTGTGATATATATAAATTGAGAGTCTCGTTTTTGAGAAAATAGTTACCAAAATTCCATTTGAACAAATATCATTTGTTCTCTTCCAGTATTTCCAGTTGCGATACATCTTAAGATGCCGACATACTATTATATAATTGTGTATTACCGATTGTTCTATTAGTTATAATTTCATAAAATGATGTTGAAAATATGAAAAATAAACGAAACCAACCAACCAACCAATGTCCCTCCCGCCCACCATCGCCAACCAGCCAACCGTTAGCCCTCCCGCCCACCATCGCCAACCAGCCAACCGTAAAGCCTCCCGCCCACCATCGCCAACATTGAGCCGTTTGCCCTCCTACCCACCATCGCCAACCAGACATCCTTAAGCCCTCCCTCCCGCCTTCTCCAACCAGCCATCCGTTTGCCAACCAGCCCGCCATCACAAACCACCCAATCGATTGCCCACCCGCCACCATCACCAACCACCCAACAGATTGCTCACAATCGCCAAGGAGCCAACACAGGACAATTCCACCTTCCGAACCCTCCCACCAACCAACTCTAAACCCAGCCGGGTTGTTAATTAAACAAAGACAGATCGCGACCGCGTCACATCAAATCATGCATCGAGTTTCCACAACGATAAAAACAAGCCACTTCACAGTCATTAAAGACACATGCACCTTTTTCTCTCCACTTCCACACTCGCCGCACGATTTCAACACATGATTAATAATACCTCCTTCTTAATTTTAACTACATTTTAGGATTGCGTGTTCAGGATCATTATAACAGCGATGAAAGATATTGTTCGAAATCTCGAACCACAACGCAAACGCGCAACGCAATTTCCTGCACTCTTTGTTTTGTTACATTCCTTAAGCACTACATTTAAGATCTTGCACTAATACTTAACTCTAGTATATGTATGACGTATATTGTGATATATATAAATTGAGAGTCTCGTTTTTGAGAAAATAGTTACCAAAATTCCAATTGAACAAATATCAGTTGTTCTCTTCCAGTATTTCCAGTTGCGATACGTCTTAAGATGCCGACATTCTATTATATAATTGTGTATTACCGATTGTTCTATTAGTTATAATTTCATAAAATGATGTTGAAAATATGAAAAATAAACGAAACCAACCAACCAACCAATGTCCCTCCCGCCCACCATCGCCAACCAGCCAACCGTTAGCCCTCCCGCCCACCATCGCCAACCAGCCAACCGTAAATCCTCCCGCCCACCATCGCCAACCAGCCAACCGTTTGCCCTCCCACCCACAATCGCCAACCAGCCATCCTTAAGCCCTCCCTCCCGCCTTCTCCAACCAGCCATCCGTTTGCCAACCAGCCCGCCATCACAAACCACCCAACCGATTGCCCACCCGCCACCATCACCAACCACCCAACAGATTGCTCACCATCGCCAACGAGCCAACGCAGGACAATTCCACCATCCGAACCTTCCCACCAACCAACTCTAAACCCAGCCGGGTTGTTAATTAAACCAAGACAGATGGCGACCGCGTCACATCAAATCATGCATCGAGTTTCCACAACTATAAAAACAAGCCACTTCCCAGTCATTAAAGACACATGCACCTTTTTCTCTCCACTTCCACACTCGCCGCACGATTTCAACACACGATTAATAATACCACCTTCTTAATTGTTAACTACATTATAGGATTGCGTGTTCAGGATCATTATAACAGCGATGAAAGATATTGTTCGAAATCTCGAACCACAACGCAAACGCGAAACGCAATTTCCGGCACTCTCTGTTTTGTTACATTCCTTAGGCACTACATTTAAGATCTTGCACTAATACTTAGCTCTAGTATATGTAGGACGTATATTGTGATATATATAAATTGAGAGTCTCGTTTTTGAGAAAATAGTTACCAAAATTCCAATTGAACAAATATCAGTTGTTCTCTTCCAGTATTTCCAGTTGCGATACGACTTAAGATGCCGACATACTATTATATAATTGTGTATTACCGATTGATCTATTAGTTATAATTTCATAAAATGATGTTGAAAATATGAAAAATAAACGAAACCAACCAACCGACCAATGTCCCTCCCGCCCACCATCGCCAACCAGCCAACCGTTTGCCCTCCCACCCACCATAGTCAACCAGCCATTTTTAAGCCCTCCCTCCCGCCTTCTCCAACCAGCCATCCGTTTGCCCACCAGCCCGCCATCACCAACCAACCAACCGATTGCCCACCCGCCACCATCACCAACCACCCAACAGATTGTTCACCATCGCCAAGGAGCTAACACAGGACAATTCCACCTTCCGAACCCTCCCACCAACCAACTCTAAACCCAGCCGGGTTGTTAACTAAACAAAGACAGATCGCGACCGCGTCACATCAAATCATGCATTGAGTTTCCACAACGATAAAAACAAGACACTTCACAGTCATTAAAGACACATGCACCTTTTTCTCTCCACTTCCACACTCGCCGCACGATTTCAACACATGATTAATAATACCACCTTCTTAATTGTTAACTACATTTTAGGATTGCGTGTTCAGGATCATTATAACAGCGATGAAAGATATTGTTCGAAATCTCGAACCACAACGCAAACGCGCAACGCAATTTCCTGCACTCTTTGTTTTGTTACATTCCTTAAGCACTACATTTAAGATCTTGCACTAATATTTAACTCTAGTATATGTATGACGTATATTGTGATATATATAAATTGAGAGTCTCGTTTTTGAGAAAATAGTTACCAAAATTCCAATTGAACAAATATCAGTTGTTCTCTTCCAGTATTTCCAGTTGCGATACGTCTTAAGATGCCGACATTCTATTATATAATTGTGTATTACCGATTGTTCTATTAGTTATAATTTCATAAAATGATGTTGAAATATGAAAAATTAACGAAACCAACCAACCAACCAATGTCCCTCCCGCCCACCATCGCCAACCAGCCAACCGTTAGCCCTCCCGCCCACCATCGCCAACCAGCCAACCGTAAATCCTCCCGCCCACCATCGCCAACCAGCCAACCGTTTGCCCTCCCACCCACAATCGCCAACCAGCCATCCTTAAGCCCTCCCTCCCGCCTTCTCCAACCAGCCATCCGTTTGCCAACCAGCCCGCCATCACAAACCACCCAACCGATTGCCCACCCGCCACCATCACCAACCACCCAACAGATTGCTCACCATCGCCAACGAGCCAACGCAGGACAATTCCACCATCCGAACACTCCCACCAACCAACTCTAAACCCAGCCGGGTTGTTAATTAAACCAAGACAGATGGCGACCGCGTCACATCAAATCATGCATCGAGTTTCCACAACTATAAAAACAAGCCACTTCCCAGTCATTAAAGGCACATGCACCTTTTTCTCTCCACTTCCACACTCGCCGCACGATTTCAACACACGATTAATAATACCACCTTCTTAATTGTTAATTACATTATAGGATTTCGTGTTCAGGATCATTATAACATCGATGAAAGATATCGTTCGAAATCTTGAACCACAACGCAAACGCTCAACGCAATTTCCTGCACTCTTTGTTTTGTTACATTCCTTAGGCACTACATTTAAGATCTTGCACTTATACTTAGCTCTAGTATATGTATGACGTATATTGTGATATATATAAATTGAGAGTCTCGTTTTTGTGAAAATAGTTACCAAAATTTCAATTGAACAAATATCAGTTGTTCTCTTCCAGTATTTCCAGTTGCGATACGTCTTAAGATGCCAACATACTATTATATAATTGTGTATTACCGATTGTTCTATTAGTTATAATTTCATAAAATGATGTTGAAAATATGAAAAATAAACGAAACAAACCAACCAACCAATGTCCTTCCCGCCCACCATCGCCAACCAGCCAACCGTTTGCCCTCCCACCCACCATCGCCAACCAGCCATCCTTAAGCCCTCCCTCCCGCCTTCTCCAACCAGCCATCCGTTTGCCACCCAGCCCGCCATCACCAAACACCCAACCGATTCCCCACCCGCCACCATCACCAACCACCCAACAGATTGTTCACCATCGCCAAGGAGCCAACACAGGACAATTCCACCTTCCGAACCCTCCCACCAACCAACTCTAAACCCAGCCGGGTTGTTAACTAAACAAAGACAGATCGCGACCGCGTCACATCAAATCATGCATCGAGTTTCCACAACGATAAAAACAAGCCACTTCACAGTCATTAAAGACACATGCACCTTTTTCTCTCCACTTCCACACTCGCCGCACGATTTCAACACACGATTAATAATACCACCTTCTTAATTGTTAACTACATTATAGGATTGCGTGTTCAGGATCATTATAACAGCGATGAAAGATATTGTTCGAAATCTCGAACCACAACGCAAACGCGAAACGCAATTTCCGGCACTCTTTGTTTTGTTACATTCCTTAGGCACTACATTTAAGATCTTGCACTAATACTTAGCTCTAGTATATGTATGACGTATATTGTGATATATATAAATTGAGAGTCTCGTTTTTGAGAAAATAGTTACCAAAATTCCATTTGAACAAATATCAGTTGTTCTCTTCCAGTATTTCCAGTTGCGATACATCTTAAGATGCCGACATACTATTATATAATTGTGTATTACCGATTGTTCTATTAGTTATAATTTCATAAAATGATGTTGAAAATATGAAAAATAAACGAAACCAACCAACCAACCAATGTCCCTCCCGCCCACCATCGCCAAACAGCCAACCGTTAGCCCTCCCGCCCACCATCGCCAACCAGCCAACCGTAAACCCTCCCGCCCACCATCGCCAACCAGCCAACAGTTTGCCCTCCCACCCACCATCGCCAACCAGACATCCTTAAGCCCTCCCTCCCGCCTTCTCCAACCAGCCATCCGTTTGCCCACCAGCCCGCCATCACCAACCACCCAATCGATTGCCCACCCGCCACCATCACCAACCACCCAACAGATTGCTCACCATCGACAACGAGCCAACGCAGGACAATTCCACCATCCGAACCCTCCCACCAACCAACTCTAAACCCAGCCGGGTTGTTAATTAAACCAAGACAGATCGCGACCGCGTCACATCAAATCATGCATCGAGTTTCCACAACTATAAAAACAAGCCACTTCCCAGTCATTAAAGACACATGCACCTTTTTCTCTCCACTTCCACACTCGCCGCACGATTTCAACACACGATTAATAATACCACCTTCTTAATTGTTAACTACATTATAGGATTACGTGTTCAGGATCATTATAACATCGATGAAAGATATCGTTCGAAATCTCGAACCACAACGCAAACGCTCAACGCAATTTCCTGCACTCTTTGTTTTGTTACATTCCTTAGGCACTACATTTAAGATCTTGCACTAATACTTAGCTCTAGTATATGTATGACGTATATTGTGATATATATAAATTGAGAGTCTCGTTTTTGTGAAAATAGTTACCAAAATTTCAATTGAACAAATATCAGTTGTTCTCTTCCAGTATTTCCAGTTGCGATACGTCTTAAGATGCCAACATACTATTATATAATTGTGTATTACCGATTGTTCTATTAGTTATAATTTCATAAAATGATGTTGAAAATATGAAAAATAAACGAAACCAACCAACCAACCAATGTCCCTCCCGCCCACCATCGCCAACCAGCCAACCGTTTGCCCTCCCACCCACCATCGCCAACCAGCCATCCTTAAGCCCTCCCTCCCGCCTTCTCCAACCAGCCATCCGTTTGCCACCCAGCCCGCCATCACCAAACACCCAACCGATTGCCCACCCGCCACCATCACCAACCACCCAACAGATTGTTCACCATCGCCAAGGAGCCAACACAGGACAATTCCACCTTCCGAACCCTCCCACCAACCAACTCTAAACCCAGCCGGGTTGTTAACTAAACAAAGACAGATCGCGACCGCGTCACATCAAATCATGCATCGAGTTTCCACAACGATAAAAACAAGCCACTTCACAGTCATTAAAGACACATGCACCTTTTTCTCTCCACTTCCACACTCGCCGCACGATTTCAAAACACGATTAATAATACCACCTTCTTAATTGTTAACTACATTATAGGATTGCGTGTTCAGGATCATTATAACAGCGATGAAAGATATTGTTCGAAATCTCGAACCACAACGCAAACGCGAAACGCAATTTCCGGCACTCTCTGTTTTGTTACATTTCTTAGGCACTACATTTAAGATCTTGCACTAATACTTAGCTCTAGTATATGTAGGACGTATATTGTGATATATATAAATTGAGAGTCTCGTTTTTGAGAAAATAGTTACCAAAATTCCAATTGAACAAATATCAGTTGTTCTCTTCCAGTATTTCCAGTTGCGATACGACTTAAGATGCCGACATACTATTATATAATTGTGTATTACCGATTGATCTATTAGTTATAATTTCATAAAATGATGTTGAAAATATGAAAAATAAACGAAACCAACCAACCAACCAATGTCCCTCCCGCCCGCCATCGCCAACCAGCCAACCGTTTGCCCTCCCACCCACCATCGCCAACCAGCCATTTTTAAGCCCTCCCTCCCGCCTTCTCCAACCAGCCATCCGTTTGCCCACCAGCCCGCCATCACCAACCACCCAACCGATTGCCCACCCGCCACCATCACCAACCAACCAACAGATTGTTCACCATCGCCAAGAAGCTAACATAGGACAATTCCACCTTCCGAACCCTCCCACCAACCAACTCTAAACCCAGCCGGGTTGTTAACTAAACAAAGACAGATCGCGACCGCGTCACATCAAATCATGCATCGAGTTTCCACAACGATAAAAACAAGACACTTCACCGTCATTAAAGACACATGAACCTTTTTCTCTCCACTTCCACACTCGCCGCAAGATTTCAACACACGATTAATTGTACCACCCTCCTAAGTGTTGACTACATTATAGGATTGCTTGTTCAGGATCATTATAACAGCGATGAAAGATATTGTTCGAAATCTCGAACCACAACGCAAACGCGCAACGCAATTTCCGGCACTCTTTTTTTGTTACATTCCTTAGGCACTACATTTAAGATCTTGCACTAATACTTAGCTCTAGTATATGTATGACGTATATTGTGATATATATAAATTGAGAGTCTCGTTTTTGAGAAAATAGTTACCAAAATTCCAATTGAACAAATATCAGTTGTTCTCTTCCAGTATTTCCAGTTTCGATACGTCTTAAGATGCCGACATACTATTATATAATTGTGTATTACCGATTGTTCTATTAGTTATAATTTCATAAAATGATGTTGAAAATATGAAAAATAAACGAAACCAACAAACCAACCAATGTCCCTCCCGCCCACCATCGCCAACCAGCCAACCGTTAGCCCTTCCGCCCACCATCGCCAACCAGCCAACCGTAAACCCTCCCGCCCACCATCGCCAACCAGCCAACCGTTTGCCCTCCCACCCACCATCGCCAACCAGCCATCCTTAAACCCTCCCTCCCGCCTTCTCCAACCAGCCATCCGTTTGCCACCCAGCCCGCCATCACCAACCACCCAACCGATTGCCCACCCGCCACCATCACCAACCACCCAACAGATTGCTCACCATCGCCAAGGAACCAACACAGGACAATTCCACCTTCCGAACCCTCCCACCAACCAACTCTAAACCCAGCCGGGTTGTTAATTAAACAAAGACAGATCGCGACCGCGTCACATCAAATCATGCATCGAGTTTCCACAACGATAAAAACAAGCCACTTCACAGTCATTAAAGACACATGCACCTTTTTCTCTCCACTTCCACACTCGCCGCACGATTTCAACACACGATTAATAATACCACCTTCTTAAATGTTAACTACATTATAGGATTGCGTGTTCAGGATCATTATAACAGCGATGAAAGATATTGTTCGAAATCTCGAACCACAACGCAAACGCGAAACGCAATTTCCGGCACTCTTTGTTTTGTTACATTCCTTAGGCACTACATTTAAGATCTTGCACTAATACTTAGCTCTAGTATATGTATGACGTATATTGTGATATATATAAATTGAGAGTCTCGTTTTTGAGAAAATAGTTACCAAAATTCCATTTGAACAAATATCATTTGTTCTCTTCCAGTATTTCCAGTTGCGATACATCTTAAGATGCCGACATACTATTATATAATTGTGTATTACCGATTGTTCTATTAGTTATAATTTCATAAAATGATGTTGAAAATATGAAAAATAAACGAAACCAACCAACCAACCAATGTCCCTCCCGCCCACCATCGCCAACCAGCCAACCGTTAGCCCTCCCGCCCACCATCGCCAACCAGCCAACCGTAAAGCCTCCCGCCCACCATCGCCAACATTGAGCCGTTTGCCCTCCTACCCACCATCGCCAACCAGACATCCTTAAGCCCTCCCTCCCGCCTTCTCCAACCAGCCATCCGTTTGCCAACCAGCCCGCCATCACAAACCACCCAATCGATTGCCCACCCGCCACCATCACCAACCACCCAACAGATTGCTCACAATCGCCAAGGAGCCAACACAGGACAATTCCACCTTCCGAACCCTCCCACCAACCAACTCTAAACCCAGCCGGGTTGTTAATTAAACAAAGACAGATCGCGACCGCGTCACATCAAATCATGCATCGAGTTTCCACAACGATAAAAACAAGCCACTTCACAGTCATTAAAGACACATGCACCTTTTTCTCTCCACTTCCACACTCGCCGCACGATTTCAACACATGATTAATAATACCTCCTTCTTAATTTTAACTACATTTTAGGATTGCGTGTTCAGGATCATTATAACAGCGATGAAAGATATTGTTCGAAATCTCGAACCACAACGCAAACGCGCAACGCAATTTCCTGCACTCTTTGTTTTGTTACATTCCTTAAGCACTACATTTAAGATCTTGCACTAATACTTAACTCTAGTATATGTATGACGTATATTGTGATATATATAAATTGAGAGTCTCGTTTTTGAGAAAATAGTTACCAAAATTCCAATTGAACAAATATCAGTTGTTCTCTTCCAGTATTTCCAGTTGCGATACGTCTTAAGATGCCGACATTCTATTATATAATTGTGTATTACCGATTGTTCTATTAGTTATAATTTCATAAAATGATGTTGAAAATATGAAAAATAAACGAAACCAACCAACCAACCAATGTCCCTCCCGCCCACCATCGCCAACCAGCCAACCGTTAGCCCTCCCGCCCACCATCGCCAACCAGCCAACCGTAAATCCTCCCGCCCACCATCGCCAACCAGCCAACCGTTTGCCCTCCCACCCACAATCGCCAACCAGCCATCCTTAAGCCCTCCCTCCCGCCTTCTCCAACCAGCCATCCGTTTGCCAACCAGCCCGCCATCACAAACCACCCAACCGATTGCCCACCCGCCACCATCACCAACCACCCAACAGATTGCTCACCATCGCCAACGAGCCAACGCAGGACAATTCCACCATCCGAACCTTCCCACCAACCAACTCTAAACCCAGCCGGGTTGTTAATTAAACCAAGACAGATGGCGACCGCGTCACATCAAATCATGCATCGAGTTTCCACAACTATAAAAACAAGCCACTTCCCAGTCATTAAAGACACATGCACCTTTTTCTCTCCACTTCCACACTCGCCGCACGATTTCAACACACGATTAATAATACCACCTTCTTAATTGTTAACTACATTATAGGATTGCGTGTTCAGGATCATTATAACAGCGATGAAAGATATTGTTCGAAATCTCGAACCACAACGCAAACGCGAAACGCAATTTCCGGCACTCTCTGTTTTGTTACATTCCTTAGGCACTACATTTAAGATCTTGCACTAATACTTAGCTCTAGTATATGTAGGACGTATATTGTGATATATATAAATTGAGAGTCTCGTTTTTGAGAAAATAGTTACCAAAATTCCAATTGAACAAATATCAGTTGTTCTCTTCCAGTATTTCCAGTTGCGATACGACTTAAGATGCCGACATACTATTATATAATTGTGTATTACCGATTGATCTATTAGTTATAATTTCATAAAATGATGTTGAAAATATGAAAAATAAACGAAACCAACCAACCGACCAATGTCCCTCCCGCCCACCATCGCCAACCAGCCAACCGTTTGCCCTCCCACCCACCATAGTCAACCAGCCATTTTTAAGCCCTCCCTCCCGCCTTCTCCAACCAGCCATCCGTTTGCCCACCAGCCCGCCATCACCAACCAACCAACCGATTGCCCACCCGCCACCATCACCAACCACCCAACAGATTGTTCACCATCGCCAAGGAGCTAACACAGGACAATTCCACCTTCCGAACCCTCCCACCAACCAACTCTAAACCCAGCCGGGTTGTTAACTAAACAAAGACAGATCGCGACCGCGTCACATCAAATCATGCATTGAGTTTCCACAACGATAAAAACAAGACACTTCACAGTCATTAAAGACACATGCACCTTTTTCTCTCCACTTCCACACTCGCCGCACGATTTCAACACATGATTAATAATACCACCTTCTTAATTGTTAACTACATTTTAGGATTGCGTGTTCAGGATCATTATAACAGCGATGAAAGATATTGTTCGAAATCTCGAACCACAACGCAAACGCGCAACGCAATTTCCTGCACTCTTTGTTTTGTTACATTCCTTAAGCACTACATTTAAGATCTTGCACTAATATTTAACTCTAGTATATGTATGACGTATATTGTGATATATATAAATTGAGAGTCTCGTTTTTGAGAAAATAGTTACCAAAATTCCAATTGAACAAATATCAGTTGTTCTCTTCCAGTATTTCCAGTTGCGATACGTCTTAAGATGCCGACATTCTATTATATAATTGTGTATTACCGATTGTTCTATTAGTTATAATTTCATAAAATGATGTTGAAATATGAAAAATTAACGAAACCAACCAACCAACCAATGTCCCTCCCGCCCACCATCGCCAACCAGCCAACCGTTAGCCCTCCCGCCCACCATCGCCAACCAGCCAACCGTAAATCCTCCCGCCCACCATCGCCAACCAGCCAACCGTTTGCCCTCCCACCCACAATCGCCAACCAGCCATCCTTAAGCCCTCCCTCCCGCCTTCTCCAACCAGCCATCCGTTTGCCAACCAGCCCGCCATCACAAACCACCCAACCGATTGCCCACCCGCCACCATCACCAACCACCCAACAGATTGCTCACCATCGCCAACGAGCCAACGCAGGACAATTCCACCATCCGAACACTCCCACCAACCAACTCTAAACCCAGCCGGGTTGTTAATTAAACCAAGACAGATGGCGACCGCGTCACATCAAATCATGCATCGAGTTTCCACAACTATAAAAACAAGCCACTTCCCAGTCATTAAAGGCACATGCACCTTTTTCTCTCCACTTCCACACTCGCCGCACGATTTCAACACACGATTAATAATACCACCTTCTTAATTGTTAATTACATTATAGGATTTCGTGTTCAGGATCATTATAACATCGATGAAAGATATCGTTCGAAATCTTGAACCACAACGCAAACGCTCAACGCAATTTCCTGCACTCTTTGTTTTGTTACATTCCTTAGGCACTACATTTAAGATCTTGCACTTATACTTAGCTCTAGTATATGTATGACGTATATTGTGATATATATAAATTGAGAGTCTCGTTTTTGTGAAAATAGTTACCAAAATTTCAATTGAACAAATATCAGTTGTTCTCTTCCAGTATTTCCAGTTGCGATACGTCTTAAGATGCCAACATACTATTATATAATTGTGTATTACCGATTGTTCTATTAGTTATAATTTCATAAAATGATGTTGAAAATATGAAAAATAAACGAAACAAACCAACCAACCAATGTCCTTCCCGCCCACCATCGCCAACCAGCCAACCGTTTGCCCTCCCACCCACCATCGCCAACCAGCCATCCTTAAGCCCTCCCTCCCGCCTTCTCCAACCAGCCATCCGTTTGCCACCCAGCCCGCCATCACCAAACACCCAACCGATTCCCCACCCGCCACCATCACCAACCACCCAACAGATTGTTCACCATCGCCAAGGAGCCAACACAGGACAATTCCACCTTCCGAACCCTCCCACCAACCAACTCTAAACCCAGCCGGGTTGTTAACTAAACAAAGACAGATCGCGACCGCGTCACATCAAATCATGCATCGAGTTTCCACAACGATAAAAACAAGCCACTTCCCAGTCATTAAAGACACATGCACCTTTTTCTCTCCACTTCCACACTCGCCGCACGATTTCAAAACACGACTAATAATACCACCTTCTTAATTGTTAACTACATTATAGGATTGCGTGTTCAGGATCATTATAACAGCGATGAAAGATATTGTTCGAAATCTCGAACCACAACGCAAACGCGAAACGCAATTTCCGGCACTCTCTGTTTTGTTACATTCCTTAGGCACTACATTTAAGATCTTGCACTAATACTTAGCTCTAGTATATGTAAGACGTATATTGTGATATATATAAATTGAGAGTCTCGTCTTTGAGAAAATAGTTACCAAAATTCCAATTGAACAAATATCAGTTGTTCTCTTCCAGTATTTCCAGTTGCGATACGACTTAAGATGCCGACATACTATTATATAATTGTGTATTACCGATTGATCTATTAGTTATAATTTCATAAAATGATGTTGAAAATATGAAAAATAAACGAAACCAACTTACCAAACAATGTCCCTCTCGCCCACAATCGCCAACCAGCCAATCGTTAGCCCTCCCGCCCACCATCGCCAACCAGCCAACCTTAAACCCTCCCGCCCACCATCGCCAACCAGCCAACCGTTTGCCCTCCCACCCACAATCGCCAACCAGCCATCCTTAAGCCCTCCCTCCCGCCTTCTCCAACCAGCCATCCGTTTGCCCACCAGCCCGCCATCACCAACCACCCAACCGATTGCCCACCCGCCACCATCACCAACCACCCAACAGATTGTTCACCATCGCCAAGGAGCTAACACAGGACAATTCCACCTTCCGAACCCTCCCACCAACCAACTCTAAACACAGCCGGGTTGTTAACTAAACAAAGACAGATCGCGACCGCGTCACATCAAATCATGCATCGAGTTTCCACAACGATAAAAACAAGACACTTCACAGTCATTAAAGACACATGAACCTTTTTCTCTCCACTTCCACACTCGCCGCAAGATTTCAACACACGATTAATTGTACCACCCTCCTAAGTGTTGACTACATTATAGGATTGCGTGTTCAGGATCATTATAACAGCGATGAAAGATATTGCTCGAAATCTCGAACCACAACGCAAACGCGCAACGCAATTTCCTGCACTCTTTGTTTTGTTACATTCCTTAGGCACTACATTTAAGATCTTGCACTAATACTTAGCTCTAGTATATGTATGACGTATATTGTGATATATATAAATTGAGAGTCTCGTTTTTGAGAAAATAGTTACCAAAAATCCAATTGAACAAATATCAGTTGTTCTCTTCCAGTATTTCCAGTTGCGATACGTCTTAAGATGCCGACATACTATTATATAATTGTGTATTACCGATTGTTCTATTAGTTATAATTTCATAAAATGATGTTGAAAATATGAAAAATAAACTAAACCAACCAACCAACCAATGTCCCTCTCGCCCACCATTGCCAACCAGCCAACCGTTAGCCCTCCCGCCCACCATCGCCAACCAGCCAACCGTAAACCCTCCCGCCCAGCATCGCCAACCAGCCAAACGTTTGCCCTCCCACCCACCATCGCCAACCAGCCATCCTTAAACCCTCCCTCCCGCCTTCTCCAACCAGCCATCCGTTTGCCACCCAGCCCGCCATCACCAACCACCCAACCGATGGCCCACCCGCCACCATCACCAACCACTCAACAGATTGCTCACCATCGCCAAGGAGCCAACACAGGACAATTCCACATTCCGAACCCTCCCACCAACCAACTCTAAACCCAGCCGGGTTGTTAATTAAACAAAGACAGATCGCGACCGCGTCACATCAAATCATGCATCGAGTTTCCACAACGATAAAAACAAGCCACTTCACAGTCATTAAAGACACATGCACCTTTTTCTCTCCACTTCCACACTCGCCGCACGATTTCAACACACGATTAATAATACCACCTTCTTAATTGTTAACTACATTATAGGATTGCGTGTTCAGGATCATTATAACAGCGATGAAAGATATTGTTCGAAATCTCGAACCACAACGCAAACGCGAAACGCAATTTCCGGCACTCTTTGTTTTGTTACATTCCTTAGGCACTACATTTAAGATCTTGCACTAATACTTAGCTCTAGTATATGTATGACGTATATTGTGATATATATAAATTGAGAGTCTCGTTTTTGAGAAAATAGTTACCAAAATTCAATTTGAACAAATATCAGTTGTTCTCTTCCAGTATTTCCAGTTGCGATACATCTTAAGACGCCGACATACTATTATATAATTGTGTATTACCGATTGTTCTATTAGTTATAATTTCATAAAATGATGTTGAAAATATGAAAAATAAACGAAACCAACCAACCAACCAATGTCCCTCCCGCCCACCATCGCCAAACAGCCAACCGTTAGCCCTCCCGCCCACCATCGCCAACCAGCCAACCGTAAACCCTCCCGCCCACCATCGCCAAACAGCCAACCGTTTGCCCTCCCACCCACCATCGCCAACCAGACATACTTAAGCCCACCCTCCCGCCTTCTCCAACCAGCCATCCGTTTGCCCACCAGCCCGCCATCACCAACCACCCAATCGATTGCCCACCCGCCACCATCACCAACCACCCAACAGATTGCTCACCATCGACAACGAGCCAACGCAGGACAATTCCACCATCCGAACCCTCCCACCAACCAACTCTAAACCCAGCCGGGTTGTTAATTAAACCAAGACAGATCGCGACCGCGTCACATCAAATCATGCATCGAGTTTCCACAACTATAAAAACAAGCCACTTCCCAGTCATTAAAGACACATGCACCTTTTTCTCTCCACTTCCACACTCGCCGCACGATTTCAACACACGATTAATAATACCACCTTCTTAATTGTTAACTACATTATAGGATTACGTGTTCAGGATCATTATAACATCGATGAAAGATATCGTTCGAAATCTCGAACCACAACGCAAACGCTCAACGCAATTTCCTGCACTCTTTGTTTTGTTACATTCCTTAGGCACTACATTTAAGATCTTGCACTAATACTTAGCTCTAGTATATGTATGACGTTTATTGTGATATATATAAATTGAGAGTCTCGTTTTTGTGAAAATAGTTACCAAAATTTCAATTGAACAAATATCAGTTGTTCTCTTCCAGTATTTCCAGTTGCGATACGTCTTAAGATGCCAACATACTATTATATAATTGTGTATTACCGATTGTTCTATTAGTTATAATTTCATAAAATGATGTTGAAAATATGAAAAATAAACGAAACCAACCAACCAACCAATGTCCCTCCCGCCCACCATCGCCAACCAGCCAACCGTTTGCCCTCCCACCCACCATCGCCAACCAGCCATCCTTAAACCCTCCCTCCCGCCTTCTCCAACCAGCCATCCGTTTGCCACCCAGCCCGCCATCACCAACCACCCAACCGATTGCCCACCCGCCACCATCACCAACCACCCAACAGATTGCTCACCATCGCCAAGGAGCCAACACAGGACAATTCCACCTTCCGAACCCTCCCACCAACCAACTCTAAACCCAGCCGGGTTGTTAATTAAACAAAGACAGATCGCGACCGCGTCACATCAAATCATGCATCGAGTTTCCACAACGATAAAAACAAG
The DNA here is from genome assembly GCF_977018435.1 of Lepisma saccharinum. Classification (NCBI taxonomy): domain Eukaryota; kingdom Metazoa; phylum Arthropoda; class Insecta; order Zygentoma; family Lepismatidae; genus Lepisma; species Lepisma saccharinum. Next base: position 61,653,171 of record NC_139246.1, on the reverse strand, counting down.
CCACTTCACAGTCATTAAAGACACATGCACCTTTTTCTCTCCACTTCCACACTCGCCGCACGATTTCAACACACGATTAATAATACCACCTTCTTAATTGTTAACTACATTATAGGATTGCGTGTTCAGGATCATTATAACAGCGATGAAAGATATTGTTCGAAATCTCGAACCACAACGCAAACGCGAAACGCAATTTCCGGCACTCTTTGTTTTGTTACATTCCTTAGGCACTACATTTAAGATCTTGCACTAATATTTAGCTCTAGTATATGTATGACGTATATTGTGATATATATAAATTGAGAGTCTCGTTTTTGAGAAAATAGTTACCAAAATTCCATTTGAACAAATATCAGTTGTTCTTTTCCAGAATTTCCAGTTGCGATACATCTTAAGATGCCGACATACTATTATATAATTGTGTATTACCGATTGTTCTATTAGTTATAATTTCATAAAATGATGTTGAAAATATGAAAAATAAACGAAACCAACCAACCAACCAATGTCCCTCCCGCCCACCATCGCCAACCAGCCAACCGTTAGCCCTCCCGCCCACCATCGCCAACCAGCCAACCGTAAACCCTCCCGCCCACCATCGCCAACATTGAGCCGTTTGCCCTCCCACACACCATCGCCAACCAGACATCCTTAAGCCCTCCCTCCCGCCTTCTCCAACCAGCCATCCGTTTGCCCACCAGCCCGCCATCACCAACCACCCAATCGATTGCCCACCCGCCACCATCACCAACCACCCAACAGATTGCTCACAATCGCCAAGGAGCCAACACAGGACAATTCCACCTTCCGAAAGCTCCCACCAACCAACTCTAAACCCAGCCGGGTTGTTAATTAAACAAAGACAGATCGCGACCGCGTCACATCAAATCATGCATCGAGTTTCCAGAACGATAAAAACAAGCCACTTCACAGTCATTAAAGACACATGCACCTTTTTCTCTCCACTTCCACACTCGCCGCACGATTTCAACACATGATTAATAATACCACCTTCTTAATTTTAACTACATTTTAGGATTGCGTGTTCAGGATCATTATAACAGCGATGAAAGATATTGTTCGAAATCTCGAACCACAACGCAAACGCGCAACGCAATTTCCTGCACTCTTTGTTTTGTTACATTCCTTAAGCACTACATTTAAGATCTTGCACTAATACTTAACTCTAGTATATGTATGACGTATAATGTGATATATATAAATTGAGAGTCTCGTTTTTGAGAAAATAGTTACCAAAATTCCAATTGAACAAATATCAGTTGTTCTCTTCCAGTATTTCCAGTTGCGATACGTCTTAAGATGCCGACATTCTATTATATAATTGTGTATTACCGATTGTTCTATTAGTTATAATTTCATAAAATGATGTTGAAAATATGAAAAATAAACGAAACCAACCAACCAACCAATGTCCCTCCCGCCCACCATCGCCAACCAGCCAACCGTTAGCCCTCCCGCCCATCATCGCCAACCAGCCAACCGTAAACCCTCCCGCCCACCATCGCCAACCAGCCAACCGTTTGCCCTCCCACCCACCATCGCCAACCAGACATCCTTAAGCCCTCCCTCCCGCCTTCTCCAACCAGCCATCCGTTTGCCAACCAGCCCGCCATCACAAACCACCCAACCGATTGCCCACCCGCCACCATCACCAACCACCCAACAGATTGCTCACCATCGCCAACGAGCCAACGCAGGACAATTCCACCATCCGAACCCTCCCACCAACCAACTCTAAACCCAGCCGGGTTGTTAATTAAACCAAGACAGATGGCGACCGCGTCACATCAAATCATGCATCGAGTTTCCACAACGATAAAAACAAGCCACTTCACAGTCATTAAAGACACATGCACCCTTTTCTCTCCACTTCCACACTCGCCGCACGATTTCAACACACGATTAATAATACCACCTTCTTAATTGTTAACTACATTATAGGATTGCGTGTTCAGGATCATTATAACAGCGATGAAAGATATTGTTCGAAATCTCGAACCACAACGCAAACGCGAAACGCAATTTCCGGCACTCTTTGTTTTGTTACATTCCTTAGGCACTACATTTAAGATCTTGCACTAATACTTAGCTCTAGTATATGTATGACGTATATTGTGATATATATAAATTGAGAGTCTCGTTTTTGAGAAAATAGTTACCAAAATTCCATTTGAACAAATATCAGTTGTTCTCTTCCAGTATTTCCAGTTGCGATACATCTTAAGATGCCGACATACTATTATATAATTGTGTATTACCGATTGTTCTATTAGTTATAATTTCATAAAATGATGTTGAAAATATGAAAAATAAACGAAACCAACCAACCAACCAATGTCCCTCCCGCCCACCATCGCCAAACAGCCAACCGTTAGCCCTCCCGCCCACCATCGCCAACCAGCCAACCGTAAACCCTCCCGCCCACCATCGCCAACCAGCCAACCGTTTGCCCTCCCACCCACCATCGCCAACCAGACATCCTTAAGCCCTCCCTCCCGCCTTCTCCAACCAGCCATCCGTTTGCCCACCAGCCCGCCATCACCAACCACCCAATCGATTGCCCACCCGCCACCATCACCAACCACCCAACAGATTGCTCACCATCGACAACGAGCCAACGCAGGACAATTCCACCATCCGAACCCTCCCACCAACCAACTCTAAACCCAGCCGGGTTGTTAATTAAACAAAGACAGATCGCGACCGCGTCACATCAAATCATGCATCGAGTTTCCACAACTATAAAAACAAGCCACTTCCCAGTCATTAAAGACACATGCACCTTTTTCTCTCCACTTCCACACTCGCCGCACGATTTCAACACACGATTAATAATACCACCTTCTTAATTGTTAACTACATTATAGGATTACGTGTTCAGGATCATTATAACATCGATGAAAGATATCGTTCGAAATCTCGAACCACAACGCAAACGCTCAACGCAATTTCCTGCACTCTTTGTTTTGTTACATTCCTTAGGCACTACATTTAAGATCTTGCACTAATACTTAGCTCTAGTATATGTATGACGTATATTGTGATATATATAAATTGAGAGTCTCGTTTTTGTGAAAATAGTTACCAAAATTTCAATTGAACAAATATCAGTTGTTCTCTTCCAGTATTTCCAGTTGCGATACGTCTTAAGATGCCAACATACTATTATATAATTGTGTATTACCGATTGTTCTATTAGTTATAATTTCATAAAATGATGTTGAAAATATGAAAAATAAACGAAACCAACCAACCAACCAATGTCCCTCCCGCCCACCATCGCCAACCAGCCAACCGTTTGCCCTCCCACCCACCATCGCCAACCAGCCATCCTTAAGCCCTCCCTCCCGCCTTCTCCAACCAGCCATCCGTTTGCCACCCAGCCCGCCATCACCAAACACCCAACCGATTGCCCACCCGCCACCATCACCAACCACCCAACAGATTGTTCACCATCGCCAAGGAGCCAACACAGGACAATTCCACCTTCCGAACCCTCCCACCAACCAACTCTAAACCCAGCCGGGTTGTTAACTAAACAAAGACAGATCGCGACCGCGTCACATCAAATCATGCATCGAGTTTCCACAACGATAAAAACAAGCCACTTCACAGTCATTAAAGACACATGCACCTTTTTCTCTCCACTTCCACACTCGCCGCACGATTTCAAAACACGATTAATAATACCACCTTCTTAATTGTTAACTACATTATAGGATTGCGTGTTCAGGATCATTATAACAGCGATGAAAAATATTGTTCGAAATCTCGAACCACAACGCAAACGCGAAACGCAATTTCCGGCACTCTCTGTTTTGTTACATTTCTTAGGCACTACATTTAAGATCTTGCACTAATACTTAGCTCTAGTATATGTAGGACGTATATTGTGATATATATAAATTGAGAGTCTCGTTTTTGAGAAAATAGTTACCAAAATTCCAATTGAACAAATATCAGTTGTTCTCTTCCAGTATTTCCAGTTGCGATACGACTTAAGATGCCGACATACTATTATATAATTGTGTATTACCGATTGATCTATTAGTTATAATTTCATAAAATGATGTTGAAAATATGAAAAATAAACGAAACCAACCAACCAACCAATGTCCCTCCCGCCCGCCATCGCCAACCAGCCAACCGTTTGCCCTCCCACCCACCATCGCCAACCAGCCATTTTTAAGCCCTCCCTCCCGCCTTCTCCAACCAGCCATCCGTTTGCCCACCAGCCCGCCATCACCAACCACCCAACCGATTGCCCACCCGCCACCATCACCAACCAACCAACAGATTGTTCACCATCGCCAAGAAGCTAACATAGGACAATTCCACCTTCCGAACCCTCCCACCAACCAACTCTAAACCCAGCCGGGTTGTTAACTAAACAAAGACAGATCGCGACCGCGTCACATCAAATCATGCATCGAGTTTCCACAACGATAAAAACAAGACACTTCACCGTCATTAAAGACACATGAACCTTTTTCTCTCCACTTCCACACTCGCCGCAAGATTTCAACACACGATTAATTGTACCACCCTCCTAAGTGTTGACTACATTATAGGATTGCTTGTTCAGGATCATTATAACAGCGATGAAAGATATTGTTCGAAATCTCGAACCACAACGCAAACGCGCAACGCAATTTCCTGCACTCTTTGTTTTGTTACATTCCTTAGGCACTACATTTAAGATCTTGCACCAATACTTAGCTCTAGTATATGCATGACGTATATTGTGATATATATAAATTGAGAGTCTCGTTTTTGAGAAAATAGTTACCAAAATTCCAATTGAACAAATATCAGTTGTTCTCTTCCAGTATTTCCAGTTTCGATACGTCTTAAGATGCCGACATACTATTATATAATTGTGTATTACCGATTGTTCTATTAGTTATAATTTCATAAAATGATGTTGAAAATATGAAAAATAAACGAAACCAACAAACCAACCAATGTCCCTCCCGCCCACCATCGCCAACCAGCCAACCGTTAGCCCTTCCGCCCACCATCGCCAACCAGCCAACCGTAAACCCTCCCGCCCACCATCGAAAACCAGCCAACCGTTTGCCCTCCCACCCACCATCGCCAACCAGCCATCCTTAAACCCTCCCTCCCGCCTTCTCCAACCAGCCATCCGTTTGCCACCCAGCCCGCCATCACCAACCACCCAACCGATTGCCCACCCGCCACCATCACCAACCACCCAACAGATTGCTCACCATCGCCAAGGAGCCAACACAGGACAATTCCACCTTCCGAACCCTCCCACCAACCAACTCTAAACCCAGCCGGGTTGTTAATTAAACAAAGACAGATCGCGACCGCGTCACATCAAATCATGCATCGAGTTTCCACAACGATAAAAACAAGCCACTTCACAGTCATTAAAGACACATGCACCTTTTTCTCTCCACTTCCACACTCGCCGCACGATTTCAACACACGATTAATAATACCGCCTTCTTAATTGTTAACTACATTATAGGATTGCGTGTTCAGGATCATTATAACAGCGATGAAAGATATTGTTCGAAATCTCGAACCACAACGCAAACGCGAAACGCAATTTCCGGCACTCTTTGTTTTGTTACATTCCTTAGGCACTACATTTAAGATCTTGCACTAATACTTAGCTCTAGTATATGTATGACGTATATTGTGATATATATAAATTGAGAGTCTCGTTTTTGAGAAAATAGTTACCAAAATTCCATTTGAACAAATATCATTTGTTCTCTTCCAGTATTTCCAGTTGCGATACATCTTAAGATGCCGACATACTATTATATAATTGTGTATTACCGATTGTTCTATTAGTTATAATTTCATAAAATGATGTTGAAAATATGAAAAATAAACGAAACCAACCAACCAACCAATGTCCCTCCCGCCCACCATCGCCAACCAGCCAACCGTTAGCCCTCCCGCCCACCATCGCCAACCAGCCAACCGTAAACCCTCCCGCCCACCATCGCCAACATTGAGCCGTTTGCCCTCCCACCCACCATCGCCAACCAGACATCCTTAAGCCCTCCCTCCCGCCTTCTCCAACCAGCAATCCGTTTGCCAACCAGCCCGCCATCACAAACCACCCAATCGATTGCCCACCCGCCACCATCACCAACCACCCAACAGATTGCTCACAATCGCCAAGGAGCCAACACAGGACAATTCCACCTTCCGAACCCTCCCACCAACCATCTCTAAACCCAGCCGGGTTGTTAATTAAACAAAGACAGATCGCGACCGCGTCACATCAAATCATGCATCGAGTTTCCACAACGATAAAAACAAGCCACTTCACAGTCATTAAAGACACATGCACCTTTTTCTCTCCACTTCCACACTCGCCGCACGATTTCAACACATGATTAATAATACCTCCTTCTTAATTTTAACTACATTTTAGGATTGCGTGTTCAGGATCATTATAACAGCGATGAAAGATATTGTTCGAAATCTCGAACCACAACGCAAACGCGCAACGCAATTTCCTGCACTCTTTGTTTTGTTACATTCCTTAAGCACTACATTTAAGATCTTGCACTAATACTTAACTCTAGTATATGTATGACGTATATTGTGATATATATAAATTGAGAGTCTCGTTTTTGAGAAAATAGTTACCAAAATTCCAATTGAACAAATATCAGTTGTTCTCTTCCAGTATTTCCAGTTGCGATACGTCTTAAGATGCCGACATTCTATTATATAATTGTGTATTACCGATTGTTCTATTAGTTATAATTTCATAAAATGATGTTGAAAATATGAAAAATAAACGAAACCAACCAACCAACCAATGTCCCTCCCGCCCACCATCGCCAACCAGCCAACCGTTAGCCCTCCCGCCCACCATCGCCAACCAGCCAACCGTAAATCCTCCCGCCCACCATCGCCAACCAGCCAACCGTTTGCCCTCCCACCCACAATCGCCAACCAGCCATCCTTAAGCCCTCCCTCCCGCCTTCTCCAACCAGCCATCCGTTTGCCAACCAGCCCGACATCACAAACCACCCAACCGATTGCCCACCCGCCACCATCAACAACCACCCAACAGATTGCTCACCATCGCCAACGAGCCAACGCAGGACAATTCCACCATCCGAACCCTCCCACCAACCAACTCTAAACCCAGCCGGGTTGTTAATTAAACCAAGACAGATGGCGACCGCGTCACATCAAATCATGCATCGAGTTTCCACAACTATAAAAACAAGCCACTTCCCAGTCATTAAAGACACATGCACCTTTTTCTCTCCACTTCCACACTCGCCGAACGATTTCAACACACGATTAATAATACCACCTTCTTAATTGTTAACTACATTATAGGATTGCGTGTTCAGGATCATTATAACATCGATGAAAGATATCGTTCGAAATCTCGAACCACAACGCAAACGCTCAACGCAATTTCTTGCACTCTTTGTTTTGTTACATTCCTTAGGCACTACATTTAAGATCTCGCACTTATACTTAGCTCTAGTATATGTATGACGTATATTGTGATATATATAAATTGAGAGTCTCGTTTTTGTGAAAATAGTTACCAAAATTTCAATTGAACAAATATCAGTTGTTCTCTTCCAGTATTTCCAGTTGCGATACGTCTTAAGATGCCAACATACTATTATATAATTGTGTATTACCGATTGTTCTATTAGTTATAATTTCATAAAATGATGTTGAAAATATGAAAAATAAACGAAACAAACCAACCAACCAATGTCCCTCCCGCCCACCATCGCCAACCATCCAACCGTTTGCCCTCCCACCCACCATCGCCAACCAGCCATCCTTAAGCCCTCCCTCCCGCCTTCTCCAACCAGCCATCCGTTTGCCACCCAGCCCGCCATCACCAAACACCCAACCGATTGCCCACCCGCCACCATCACCAACCACCCAACAGATTGTTCACCATCGCCAAGGAGCCAACACAGGACAATTCCACCTTCCGAACCCTCCCACCAACCAACTCTAAACCCAGCCGGGTTGTTAACTAAACAAAGACAGATCGCGACCGCGTCACATCAAATCATGCATCGAGTTTCCACAACGATAAAAACAAGCCACTTCACAGTCATTAAAGACACATGCAACTTTTTCTCTCCACTTCCACACTCGCCGCACGATTTCAAAACACGATTAATAATACCACCTTCTTAATTGTTAACTACATTATAGGATTGCGTGTTCAGGATCATTATAACAGCGATGAAAGATATTGTTAGAAATCTCGAACCACAACGCAAACGCGAAACGCAATTTCCGGCACTCTCTGTTTTGTTACATTCCTTAGGCACTACATTTAAGATCTTGCACTAATACTTAGCTCTAGTATATGTAGGACGTATATTGTGATATATAAAAATTGAGAGTCTCGTTTTTGAGAAAATAGTTACCAAAATTCCAATTGAACAAATATCAGTTGTTCTCTTCCAGTATTTCCAGTTGCGATACGACTTAAGATGCCGACATACTATTATATAATTGTGTATTACCGATTGATCTATTAGTTATAATTTCATAAAATGATGTTGAAAATATGAAAAATAAACGAAACCAACCAACCAACCAATGTCCCTCCCGCCCACCATCGCCAACCAGCCAACCGTTTGCCCTCCCACCCACCATCGCCAACCAGCCATTTTTAAGCCCTCCCTCCCGCCTTCTCCAACCAGCCATCCGTTTGCCCACCAGCCCGCCATCACCAACCACCCAACCGATTGCCCACCCGCCACCATCACCAACCACCCAACAGATTGTTCACCATCGCCAAGGAGCTAACACAGGACAATTCCACCTTCCGAACCCTCCCACCAACCAACTCTAAACCCAGCCGGGTTGTTAACTAAACAAAGACAGATCGCGACCGCGTCACATCAAATCATGCATTGAGTTTCCACAACGATAAAAACAAGACACTTCACAGTCATTAAAGACACATGCACCTTTTTCTCTCCACTTCCACACTCGCCGCACGATTTCAACACATGATTAATAATACCACCTTCTTAATTGTTAACTACATTTTAGGATTGCGTGTTCAGGATCATTATAACAGCGATGAAAGATATTGTTCGAAATCTCGAACCACAACGCAAACGCGCAACGCAATTTCCTGCACTCTTTGTTTTTTTACATTCCTTAAGCACTACATTTAAGATCTTGCACTAATATTTAACTCTAGTATATGTATGACGTATATTGTGATATATATAAATTGAGAGTCTCGTTTTTGAGAAAATAGTTACCAAAATTCCAATTGAACAAATATCAGTTGTTCTCTTCCAGTATTTCCAGTTGCGATACGTCTTAAGATGCCGACATTCTATTATATAATTGTGTATTACCGATTGTTCTATTAGTTATAATTTCATAAAATGATGTTGAAATATGAAAAATTAACGAAACCAACCAACCAACCAATGTCCCTCCCGCCCACCATCGCCAACCAGCCAACCGTTAGCCCTCCCGCCCACCATCGCCAACCAGCCAACCGTAAACCCTCCCGCCCAGCATCGCCAACCAGCCAAACGTTTGCCCTCCCACCCACCATCGCCAACCAGCCATCCTTAAACCCTCCCTCCCGCCTTCTCCAACCAGCCATCCGTTTGCCACCCAGCCCGCCATCACCAACCACCCAACCGATGGCCCACCCGCCACCATCACCAACCACCCAACAGATTGCTCACCATCGCCAAGGAGCCAACACAGGACAATTCCACATTCCGAACCCTCCCACCAACCAACTCTAAACCCAGCCGGGTTGTTAATTAAACAAAGACAGATCGCGACCGCGTCACATCAAATCATGCATCGAGTTTCCACAACGATAAAAACAAGCCACTTCACAGTCATTAAAGACACATGCACCTTTTTCTCTCCACTTCCACACTCGCCGCACGATTTCAACACACGATTAATAATACCACCTTCTTAATTGTTAACTACATTATAGGATTGCGTGTTCAGGATCATTATAACAGCGATGAAAGATATTGTTCGAAATCTCGAACCACAACGCAAACGCGAAACGCAATTTCCGGCACTCTTTGTTTTGTTACATTCCTTAGGCACTACATTTAAGATCTTGCACTAATACTTAGCTCTAGTATATGTATGACGTATATTGTGATATATATAAATTGAGAGTCTCGTTTTTGAGAAAATAGTTACCAAAATTCAATTTGAACAAATATCAGTTGTTCTCTTCCAGTATTTCCAGTTGCGATACATCTTAAGATGCCGACATACTATTATATAATTGTGTATTACCGATTGTTCTATTACTTATAATTTCATAAAATGATGTTGAAAATATGAAAAATAAACGAAACCAACCAACCAACCAATGTCCCTCCCGCCCACCATCGCCAAACAGCCAACCGTTAGCCCTCCCGCCCACCATCGCCAACCAGCCAACCGTAAACCCTCCCGCCCACCATCGCCAACCAGCCAACCGTTTGCCCTCCCACCCACCATCGCCAACCAGACATCCTTAAGCCCTCCCTCCCGCCTTCTCCAACCAGCCATCCGTTTGCCCACCAGCCCGCCATCACCAACCACCCAATCGATTGCCCACCCGCCACCATCACCAACCACCCAACAGATTGCTCACCATCGACAACGAGCCAACGCAGGACAATTCCACCATCCGAACCCTCCCACCAACCATCCGTTTGCCACCCAGCCCGCCATCACCAAACACCCAACCGATTGCCCACCCGCCACCATCACCAACCACCCAACAGATTGTTCACCATCGCCAAGGAGCCAACACAGGACAATTCCACCTTCCGAACCCTCCCACCAACCAACTCTAAACCCAGCCGGGTTGTTAACTAAACAAAGACAGATCGCGACCGCGTCACATCAAATCATGCATCGAGTTTCCACAACGATAAAAACAAGCCACTTCACAGTCATTAAAGACACATGCACCTTTTTCTCTCCACTTCCACACTCGCCGCACGATTTCAAAACACGATTAATAATACCATTTTCTTAATTGTTAACTACATTATAGGATTGCGTGTTCAGGATCATTATAACAGCGATGAAAGATATTGTTCGAAATCTCGAACCACAACGCAAACGCGAAACGCAATTTCCGGCACTCTCTGTTTTGTTACATTCCTTAGGCACTACATTTAAGATCTTGCACTAATACTTAGCTCTAGTATATGTAGGACGTATATTGTGATATATATAAATTGAGAGTCTCGTTTTTGAGAAAATAGTTACCAAAATTCCAATTGAACAAATATCAGTTGTTCTCTTCCAGTATTTCCAGTTGCGATACGACTTAAGATGCCGACATACTATTATATAATTGTGTATTACCGATTGATCTATTAGTTATAATTTCATAAAATGATGTTGAAAATATGAAAAATAAACGAAACCAACCAACCAACCAATGTCCCTCCCGCCCACCATCGCCAACCAGCCAACCGTTTGCCCTCCCACCCACCATCGCCAACCAGCCATTTTTAAGCCCTCCCTCCCGCCTTCTCCAACCAGCCATCCGTTTGCCCACCAGCCCGCCATCACCAACCACCCAACCGATTGCCCACCCGCCACCATCACCAACCACCCAACAGATTGTTCACCATCGCCAAGAAGCTAACATAGGACAATTCCACCTTCGGAACCCTCCCACCAACCAACTCTAAACCCAGCCGGGTTGTTAACTAAACAAAGACAGATCGCGACCGCGTCACATCAAATCATGCATCGAGTTTCCACAACGATAAAAACAAGACACTTCACCGTCATTAAAGACACATGAACCTTTTTCTCTCCACTTCCACACTCGCCGCAAGATTTCAACACACGATTAATTGTACCACCCTCCTAAGTGTTGACTACATTATAGGATTGCGTGTTCAGGATCATTATAACAGCGATGAAAGATATTGTTCGAAATCTCGAACCACATGGCAAACGCGCAACGCAATTTCCTGCACTCTTTGTTTTGTTACATTCCTTAGGCACTACATTTAAGATCTTGCACTAATACTTAGCTCTAGTATATGTATGACCTATATTGTGATATATATAAATTGAGAGTCTCGTTTTTGAGAAAATAGTTACCAAAATTCCAATTGAACAAATATCAGTTGTTCTCTTCCAGTATTTCCAGTTTCGATACGTCTTAAGATGCCGACATACTATTATATAATTGTGTATTACCGATTGTTCTATTAGTTATAATTTCATAAAATGATGTTGAAAATATGAAAAATAAACGAAACCAACCAACCAACCAATGTCCCTCCCGCCCACCATCGCCAACCAGCCAACCGTTAGCCCTCCCGCCCACCATCGCCAACCAGCCAACCGTAAACCCTCCCGCCCACCATCGCCAACCAGCCAACCGTTTGCCCTCCCACCCACCATCGCCAACCAGCCATCGTTAAGCCCTCCCTCCCGCCTTCTCCAACCAGCCATCCGTTTGCCCACCAGCCCGCCATCACCAACCACCCAATCGATTGCCCACCCGCCACCATCACCAACCACCCAACAGATTGCTCACAATCGCCAAGGAGCCAACACAGGACAATTCCACCTTCCGAACCCTCCCACCAACCAACTTTAAACCCAGCCGGGTTGTTAATTAAACAAAGACAGATCGCGACCGCGTCACATCAAATCATGCATCGAGTTTCCACAACGATAAAAACAAGCCACTTCACAGTCATTAAAGACACATGCACCTTTTTCTCTCCACTTCCACACTCGCCGCACGATTTCAACACATGATTAATAATACCACCTTCTTAATTGTTAACTACATTATAGGATTGCGTGTTCTGGATCATTATAGCAGCGATGAAAGATATTGTTCGAAATCTCGAACCACAACGCAAACGCGCAACGCAATTTCCTGCACTCTTTGTTTTGTTACATTCCTTAAGCACTACATTTAAGATCTTGCACTAATACTTAACTCTAGTATATGTATGACGTATATTGTGATATATATAAATTGAGAGTCTCGTTTTTGAGAAAATAGTTACCAAAATTCCAATTGAACAAATATCAGTTGTTCTCTTCCAGTATTTCCAGTTGCGATACGACTTAAGATGCCGACATACTATTATATAATTGTGTATTACCGATTGATCTATTAGTTATAATTTCATAAAATGATGTTGAAAATATGAAAAATAAACGAAACCAACCAACCAACCAATGTCCCTCCCGCCCACCATCGCCAACCAGCCAACCGTTTGCCCTCCCACCCACCATCGCCAACCAGCCATTTTTAAGCCCTCCCTCCCGCCTTCTCCAACCAGCCATCCGTTTGCCCACCAGCCCGCCATCACCAACCACCCAACCGATTGCCCACCCGCCACCATCACCAACCACCCAACAGATCGTTCACCATCGCCAAGAAGCTAACATAGGACAATTCCACCTTCGGAACCCTCCCACCAACCAACTCTAAACCCAGCCGGGTTGTTAACTAAACAAAGACAGATCGCGACCGCGTCACATCAAATCATGCATCGAGTTTCCACAACGATAAAAACAAGACACTTCACCGTCATTAAAGACACATGAACCTTTTTCTCTCCACTTCCACACTCGCCGCAAGATTTCAACACACGATTAATTGTACCACCCTCCTAAGTGTTGACTACATTATAGGATTGCGTGTTCAGGATCATTATAACAGCGATGAAAGATATTGTTCGAAATCTCGAACCACATGGCAAACGCGCAACGCAATTTCCTGCACTCTTTGTTTTGTTACATTCCTTAGGCACTACATTTAAGATCTTGCACTAATACTTAGCTCTAGTATATGTATGACCTATATTGTGATATATATAAATTGAGAGTCTCGTTTTTGAGAAAATAGTTACCAAAATTCCAATTGAACAAATATCAGTTGTTCTCTTCCAGTATTTCCAGTTTCGATACGTCTTAAGATGCCGACATACTATTATATAATTGTGTATTACCGATTGTTCTATTAGTTATAATTTCATAAAATGATGTTGAAAATATGAAAAATAAACGAAACCAACCAACCAACCAATGTCCCTCCCGCCCACCATCGCCAACCAGCCAACCGTTAGCCCTCCCGCCCACCATCGCCAACCAGCCAACCGTAAACCCTCCCGCCCACCATCGCCAACCAGCCAACCGTTTGCCCTCCCACCCACCATCGCCAACCAGACATCCTTAAGCCCTCCCTCCCGCCTTCTCCAACCAGCCATCCGTTTGCCCACCAGCCCGCCATCACCAACCACCCAATCGATTGCCCACCCGCCACCATCACCAACCACCCAACAGATTGCTCACAATCGCCAAGGAGCCAACACAGGACAATTCCACCTTCCGAACCCTCCCACCAACCAACTTTAAACCCAGCCGGGTTGTTAATTAAACAAAGACAGATCGCGACCGCGTCACATCAAATCATGCATCGAGTTTCCACAACGATAAAAACAAGCCACTTCACAGTCATTAAAGACACATGCACCTTTTTCTCTCCACTTCCACACTCGCCGCACGATTTCAACACATGATTAATAATACCACCTTCTTAATTGTTAACTACATTATAGGATTGCGTGTTCTGGATCATTATAACAGCGATGAAAGATATTGTTCGAAATCTCGAACCACAACGCAAACGCGCAACGCAATTTCCTGCACTCTTTGTTTTGTTACATTCCTTAAGCACTACATTTAAGATCTTGCACTAATACTTAACTCTAGTATATGTATGACGTATATTGTGATATATATAAATTGAGAGTCTCGTTTTTGAGAAAATAGTTACCAAAATTCCAATTGAACAAATATCAGTTGTTCTCTTCCAGTATTTCCAGTTGCGATACGTCTTAAGATGCCGACATTCTATTATATAATTGTGTATTACCGATTGATCTATTAGTTATAATTTCATAAAATGATGTTGAAAATATGAAAAATAAACGAAACCAACCAACCAACCAATGTCCCTCCCGCCCACCATCGCCAACCAGCCAACCGTTTGCCCTCCCACCCACCATCGCCAACCAGCCATTTTTAAGCCCTCCCTCCCGCCTTCTCCAACCAGCCATCCGTTTGCCCACCAGCCCGCCATCACCAACCACCCAACCGATTGCCCACCCGCCACCATCACCAACCACCCAACAGATTGTTCACCATCGCCAAGAAGCTAACATAGGACAATTCCACCTTCGGAACCCTCCCACCAACCAACTCTAAACCCAGCCGGGTTGTTAACTAAACAAAGACAGATCGCGACCGCGTCACATCAAATCATGCATCGAGTTTCCACAACGATAAAAACAAGACACTTCACCGTCATTAAAGACACATGAACCTTTTTCTCTCCACTTCCACACTCGCCGCAAGATTTCAACACACGATTAATTGTACCACCCTCCTAAGTGTTGACTACATTATAGGATTGCGTGTTCAGGATCATTATAACAGCGATGAAAGATATTGTTCGAAATCTCGAACCACATGGCAAACGCGCAACGCAATTTCCTGCACTCTTTGTTTTGTTACATTCCTTAGGCACTACATTTAAGATCTTGCACTAATACTTAGCTCTAGTATATGTATGACCTATATTGTGATATATATAAATTGAGAGTCTCGTTTTTGAGAAAATAGTTACCAAAATTCCAATTGAACAAATATCAGTTGTTCTCTTCCAGTATTTCCAGTTTCGATACGTCTTAAGATGCCGACATACTATTATATAATTGTGTATTACCGATTGTTCTATTAGTTATAATTTCATAAAATGATGTTGAAAATATGAAAAATAAACGAAACCAACCAACCAACCAATGTCCCTCCCGCCCACCATCGCCAACCAGCCAACCGTTAGCCCTCCCGCCCACCATCGCCAACCAGCCAACCGTAAACCCTCCCGCCCACCATCGCCAACCAGCCAACCGTTTGCCCTCCCACCCACCATCGCCAACCAGACATCCTTAAGCCCTCCCTCCCGCCTTCTCCAACCAGCCATCCGTTTGCCCACCAGCCCGCCATCACCAACCACCCAATCGATTGCCCACCCGCCACCATCACCAACCACCCAACAGATTGCTCACAATCGCCAAGGAGCCAACACAGGACAATTCCACCTTCCGAACCCTCCCACCAACCAACTTTAAACCCAGCCGGGTTGTTAATTAAACAAAGACAGATCGCGACCGCGTCACATCAAATCATGCATCGAGTTTCCACAACGATAAAAACAAGCCACTTCACAGTCATTAAAGACACATGCACCTTTTTCTCTCCACTTCCACACTCGCCGCACGATTTCAACACATGATTAATAATACCACCTTCTTAATTGTTAACTACATTATAGGATTGCGTGTTCTGGATCATTATAACAGCGATGAAAGATATTGTTCGAAATCTCGAACCACAACGCAAACGCGCAACGCAATTTCCTGCACTCTTTGTTTTGTTACATTCCTTAAGCACTACATTTAAGATCTTGCACTAATACTTAACTCTAGTATATGTATGACGTATATTGTGATATATATAAATTGAGAGTCTCGTTTTTGAGAAAATAGTTACCAAAATTCCAATTGAACAAATATCAGTTGTTCTCTTCCAGTATTTCCAGTTGCGATACGTCTTAAGATGCCGACATTCTATTATATAATTGTGTATTACCGATTGATCTATTAGTTATAATTTCATAAAATGATGTTGAAAATATGAAAAATAAACGAAACCAACCAACCAACCAATGTCCCTCCCGCCCACCATCGCCAACCAGCCAACCGTTTGCCCTCCCACCCACCATCGCCAACCAGCCATTTTTAAGCCCTCCCTCCCGCCTTCTCCAACCAGCCATCCGTTTGCCCACCAGCCCGCCATCACCAACCACCCAACCGATTGCCCACCCGCCACCATCACCAACCACCCAACAGATTGTTCACCATCGCCAAGAAGCTAACATAGGACAATTCCACCTTCGGAACCCTCCCACCAACCAACTCTAAACCCAGCCGGGTTGTTAACTAAACAAAGACAGATCGCGACCGCGTCACATCAAATCATGCATCGAGTTTCCACAACGATAAAAACAAGACACTTCACCGTCATTAAAGACACATGAACCTTTTTCTCTCCACTTCCACACTCGCCGCAAGATTTCAACACACGATTAATTGTACCACCCTCCTAAGTGTTGACTACATTATAGGATTGCGTGTTCAGGATCATTATAACAGCGATGAAAGATATTGTTCGAAATCTCGAACCACATGGCAAACGCGCAACGCAATTTCCTGCACTCTTTGTTTTGTTACATTCCTTAGGCACTACATTTAAGATCTTGCACTAATACTTAGCTCTAGTATATGTATGACCTATATTGTGATATATATAAATTGAGAGTCTCGTTTTTGAGAAAATAGTTACCAAAATTCCAATTGAACAAATATCAGTTGTTCTCTTCCAGTATTTCCAGTTTCGATACGTCTTAAGATGCCGACATACTATTATATAATTGTGTATTACCGATTGTTCTATTAGTTATAATTTCATAAAATGATGTTGAAAATATGAAAAATAAACGAAACCAACCAACCAACCAATGTCCCTCCCGCCCACCATCGCCAACCAGCCAACCGTTAGCCCTCCCGCCCACCATCGCCAACCAGCCAACCGTAAACCCTCCCGCCCACCATCGCCAACCAGCCAACCGTTTGCCCTCCCACCCACCATCGCCAACCAGACATCCTTAAGCCCTCCCTCCCGCCTTCTCCAACCAGCCATCCGTTTGCCCACCAGCCCGCCATCACCAACCACCCAATCGATTGCCCACCCGCCACCATCACCAACCACCCAACAGATTGCTCACAATCGCCAAGGAGCCAACACAGGACAATTCCACCTTCCGAACCCTCCCACCAACCAACTTTAAACCCAGCCGGGTTGTTAATTAAACAAAGACAGATCGCGACCGCGTCACATCAAATCATGCATCGAGTTTCCACAACGATAAAAACAAGCCACTTCACAGTCATTAAAGACACATGCACCTTTTTCTCTCCACTTCCACACTCGCCGCACGATTTCAACACATGATTAATAATACCACCTTCTTAATTGTTAACTACATTATAGGATTGCGTGTTCTGGATCATTATAACAGCGATGAAAGATATT
This sequence comes from Lepisma saccharinum, assembly GCF_977018435.1. Taxonomy (NCBI): domain Eukaryota; kingdom Metazoa; phylum Arthropoda; class Insecta; order Zygentoma; family Lepismatidae; genus Lepisma; species Lepisma saccharinum. The sequence goes on along the minus strand of NC_139246.1, from coordinate 61,634,949 downwards.
GTTCGAAATCTCGAACCACAACGCAAACGCGCAACGCAATTTCCTGCACTCTTTGTTTTGTTACATTCCTTAAGCACTACATTTAAGATCTTGCACTAATACTTAACTCTAGTATATGTATGACGTATATTGTGATATATATAAATTGAGAGTCTCGTTTTTGAGAAAATAGTTACCAAAATTCCAATTGAACAAATATCAGTTGTTCTCTTCCAGTATTTCCAGTTGCGATACGTCTTAAGATGCCGACATTCTATTATATAATTGTGTATTACCGATTGTTCTATTAGCTATAATTTCATGAAATGATGTTGAAAATATGAAAAATAAACGAAACCAACCAACCAACCAATGTCCCTCCCGCCCACTATCGCCAACCAGCCAACCGTTAGCCCTCCCGCCCACCATCGCCAACCAGCCAACCGTAAATCCTCCCGCCCACCATCGCCAACCAGCCAACCGTTTGCCCTCCCACCCACAATCGCCAACCAGCCATCCTTAAGCCCTCCCTCCCGCCTTCTCCAACCAGCCATCCGTTTGCCAACCAGCCCGCCATCACAAACCACCCAACCGATTGCCCACCCGCCACCATCACCAACCACCCAACAGATTGCTCACCATCGCCAACGAGCCAACGCAGGACAATTCCACCATCCGAACCCTCCCACCAACCAACTCTAAACCCAGCCGGGTTGTTAATTAAACCAAGACAGATCGCGACCGCGTCACATCAAATCATGCATCGAGTTTCCACAACTATAAAAACAAGCCACTTCCCAGTCATTAAAGACACATGCACCTTTTTCTCTCCACTTCCACACTCGCCGCACGATTTCAACACACGATTAATAATACCACCTTCTTAATTGTTAACTACATTATAGGATTGCGTGTTCAGGATCATTATAACAGCGATGAAAGATATTGCTCGAAATCTCGAACCACAACGCAAACGCGCAACGCAATTTCCTGCACTCTTTGTTTTGTTACATTCCTTAGGCACTACATTTAAGATCTTGCACTAATACTTAGCTCTAGTATATGTATGACGTATATTGTGATATATATAAATTGAGAGTCTCGTTTTTGAGAAAATAGTTACCAAAATTCCAATTGAACAAATATCAGTTGTTCTCTTCCAGTATTTCCAGTTGCGATACGTCTTAAGATGCCGACATACTATTATATAATTGTGTATTACCGATTGTTCTATTAGTTATAATTTCATAAAATGATGTTGAAAATATGAAAAATAAACGAAACCAACCAACCAACCAATGTCCCTCTCGCCCACCATTGCCAACCAGCCAACCGTTAGCCCTCCCGCCCACCATCGCCAACCAGCCAACCGTAAACCCTCCCGCCCAGCATCGCCAACCAGCCAACCGTTTGCCCTCCCACCCACCATCGCCAACCAGCCATCCTTAAACCCTCCCTCCCGCCTTCTCCAACCAGCCATCCGTTTGCCACCCAGCCCGCCATCACCAACCACCCAACCGATTGCCCACCCGCCACCATCACCAACCACCCAACAGATTGCTCACCATCGCCAAGGAGCCAACACAGGACAATTCCACATTCCGAACCCTCCCACCAACCAACTCTAAACCCAGCCGGGTTGTTAATTAAACAAAGACAGATCGCGACCGCGTCACATCAAATCATGCATCGAGTTTCCACAACGATAAAAACAAGCCACTTCACAGTCATTAAAGACACATGCACCTTTTTCTCTCCACTTCCACACTCGCCGCACGATTTCAACACACGATTAATAATACCACCTTCTTAATTATTAACTACATTATAGGATTGCGTGTTCAGGATCATTATAACAGCGATGAAAGATATTGTTCGAAATCTCGAACCACAACGCAAACGCGAAACGCAATTTCCGGCACTCTTTGTTTTGTTACATTCCTTATGCACTACATTTAAGATCTTGCACTAATACTTAGCTCTAGTATATGTATGACGTATATTGTGATATATATAAATTGAGAGTATCGTTTTTGAGAAAATAGTTACCAAAATTCCATTTGAACAAATATCAGTTGTTCTCTTCCAGTATTTCCAGTTGCGATACATCTTAAGATGCCGACATACTATTATATAATTGTGTATACCGATTGTTCTATTAGTTATAATTTCATAAAATGATGTTGAAAATATGAAAAATAAACGAAACCAACCAACCAACCAATGTCCCTCCCGCCCACCATCGCCAACCAGCCAACCGTTAGCCCTCCCGCCCACCATCGCCAACCAGCCAACCGTAAACCTTCCCGCCCACCATCGCCAACCAGCCAACCGTTTGCCCTCCCACCCACCATCGCCAACCAGCCATCATTAAGCCCTACCTCCCGCCTTCTCCAACCAGCCATCCGTTTGCCCACCAGCCCGCCATCACCAACCACCCAATCGATTGCCCACCCGCCACCATCACCAACCACCCAACAGATTGCTCACAATCGCCAAGGAGCCAACACAGGACAATTCCACCTTCCGAACCCTCCCACCAACCAACTCTAAACCCAGCCGGGTTGTTAATTAAACAAAGACAGATCGCGACCGCGTCACATCAAATCATGCATCGAGTTTCCACAACGATAAAAACAAGCCACTTCACAGTCATTAAAGACACATGCACCTTTTTCTCTCCACTTCCACACTCGCCGCATGATTTCAACACACGATTAATAATACCACCTTCTTAATTGTTAACTACATTATAGGATTCCGTGTTCAGGATCATTATAACAGCGATGAAAGATATTGTTCGAAATCTCGAACCACAACGCAAACGCGCAAAGCAATTTCCTGCACTCTTTGTTTTGTTACATTCCTTAGGCACTACATTTAAGATCTTGCACTAATACTTAGCTCTAGTATATGTAGGACGTATATTGTGATATATATAAATTGAGAGTCTCGTTTTTGAGAAAATAGTTACCAAAATTCCAATTGAACAAATATCAGTTGTTCTCTTCCAGTATTTCCAGTTGCTATACGTCTTAAGATGCCGACATACCATTATATAATTGTGTATTACCGATTGTTCTATTAGTTATAATTTCATAAAATGATGTTGAAAATATGAAAAATAAACGAAACCAACCAAAGAACCAATGTCCCTCCCGCCCACCATCGCCAACCAGCCAACCGTTAGCCCTCCCGCCCACCATCGCCAACCAGCCAACCGTAAACCCTCCCGCCCACCATCGCCAACCAGCCAACCGTTTGCCCTCCCACCCACCATCGCCAACCAGCCATCCTTAAGCCCTCCCTCCCGCCTTCTCCAACCAGCCATCCGTTTGCCCACCAGCCCGCCATCACCAACCACCCAACCGATTGCCCACCCGCCACCATCACCAACCACCCAACAGATTGCTCACCATCGCCAAGGAGCCAACACAGGAAAATTCCACCTTCCAAACCCTCCCACCAACCAACTCTAAACCCAGCCGGGTTGTTAATTAAACAAAGACAAATCGCGACCGCGTCACATCAAATCATGCATCGAGTTTCCACAACGATAAAAACAAGCCACTTCACAGTCATTAGAGACACATGCACCTTTTTCACTCCACTTCCACACTCGCCGCACGATTTCAACACACGATTAATAATACCACCTTCTTAATTGTTAACTACATTATATGATTGTGTGTTCAGGATCATTATAACAGCGATGAAAGATATTGTTCGAAATCTCGAACCACAACGCAAACGCGCAACGCAATTTCCTGCACTCTATGTTTTTGATACATTCCTCAGGCACTACATTTAAGATCTTGCACTAATACTTAGCTCTAGTATATGTAGGACGTATATTGTGATATATATAAATTGAGAGTCTCGTTTTTGAGAAAATAGTTACCAAAATTCCAATTGAACAAATATCAGTTGTTCTCTTCCAGTATTTCCAGTTGCGATACATCTTAAGATGCCGACATACTATTACATAATTGTGTATTACCGATTGTTCTATTAGTTATAATTTCATAAAATGATGTTGAAAATATGAAAAATAAACGAAACCAACCAACCAACCAATGTCTCTCCCGCCCACCATCGCCAACCAGCCAACCTTAAACCCTCCCGCCCACCATCGCCAACCAGCCAACCTTAAACCCTCCCGCCCACCATCGCCAACCAGCCAACCGTTTGCCCTCCCACCCACAATCGCCAACCAGCCATCCTTAAGCCCTCCCTCCCGCCTTCTCCAACCAGCCATCCGTTTGCCCACCAGCCCGCCATCACCAACCACCCAACCGATTGCCCACACGCCACCATCAACAACCACCCAACCGATAGCTCACCATCGCCAAGGAGCCAACACAGGACAATTCCACCTTCCGAACCCTCCCACCAACCAACTCTAAGCCCAGTCGAGTTGTTAATTAAACAAAGACAGATTGCGACCGCGTCACATCAAATCTTGCATCGAGTTTCCACAACGATAAAAACAAGCCACATCACAGTCATTAAAGACACATGCACCTTTTTCTCTCCACTTCCACCCTCGCCGCACAATTTCAACACACGATTAATAATACCACCTTCTTAATTGTTAACTACATTATAGGATTGCGTGTTCAGGATCATTATAACAGCGATGAAAGTTATTGTTCGAAATCTCGAACCACAACGCAAACGCGCAACGCAATTTCCTGCACTCTTTGTTTTGTTACATTCCTTAGGCACTACATTTAAGATCTTGCACTAATACTTAGCTCTAGTATATGTAGGACGTATATTGTGATATATATAAATTGAGAGTCTCGTTTTTGAGAAAATAGTTACCAAAATTCCAATTGAACAAATATCAGTTGTTCTCTTCCAGTATTTCCAGTTGCGATACATCTTAAGATGCCGACATACTATTACATAATTGTGTATTACCGATTGTTCTATTAGTTATAATTTCATAAAATGATGTTGAAAATATGAAAAATAAACGAAACCAACCAACCAACCAATGTCTCTCCCGCCCACCATCGCCAACCAGCCAACCGTTAGCCCTCCCGCCCACCATCGCCAACCAGCCAACCGTAAACCCTCCCGCCCATCATCGCCAACCAGCCAACCGTTTGCCCTCCCACCCACCATCGCCAACCAGTCATCCTTAAGCCCTACCTCCCGCCTTCAACAACCAGCCTTCCGTTTGCCCACCAGCCCGCCATCACCAACCACCCAACCGATTGACCACCCGCCCACCATCACCAACCACCCAACAGATTGCTCACCATCGCCAAGGAGCCAACACAGGACAATTCCACCTTCCGAACCCTCCCACCAACCAACTCTAAACCAAGCCGGGTTGTTAACTAAACAAAGACAGATCGCGACCGCGTCACATCAAATCATGCATCGATTTTCCACAACGATAAAAACAAGCCACTTCACAGTCATTAAAGACACATGCACCTTTTTCTCTCCACTTCCACACTCGCCGCACGATTTCAACACACGATTAATAATACCACCTTCTTAATTGTTAACTACATTATAGGATTGCGTGTTCAGGATCATTATAACAGCGATGAAAGATATTGTTCGATATCTCGAACCACAACGCAAACGCGCAACGCAATTTCCTGCACTCTTTGTTTTGTTACATTCCTTAGGCACTACATTTAAGATCTTGCACTAATACTTAACTCTAGTATATGTATGACGTATATTGTGATATATATAAATTGAGAGTCTCGTTTTTGAGAAAATAGTTACCAAAATTCCAATTGAACAAATATCAGTTGTTCTCTTCCAGTATTTCCAGTTGCGATACGTCTTAAGATGCCGACATTCTATTATATAATTGTGTATTACCGATTGTTCTATTAGTTATAATTTCATAAAATGATGTTGAAATATGAAAAATAAACGAAACCAACCAACCAACCAATGTCCCTCCCGCCCACCATCGCCAACCAGCCAACCGTTAGCCCTACCGCCCACCATCACCAACCAGCCAACCGTAAATCCTCCCGCCCACCATCGCCAACCAGCCAACCGTTTGCCCTCCCACCCACCATCGCCAACCAGCCATCCTTAAGCCCTCCCTCCCGCCTTCTCCAACCAGCCATCCGTTTGCCAACCAGCCCGCAATCACCAACCACCCAACCGATTGCCCACCCGCCACCATCACCAACCACCCAACAGATTGCTCACCATCGCCAAGGAGCCAACGCAGGACAATTCCACCATCCGAACCCTCCCACCAACCAACTCTAAACCCAGCCGGGTTGTTAATTAAACCAAGACAGATCGCGACCGCGTCACATCAAATCATGCATCGAGTTTCCACAACGATAAAAACAAGCCACTTCACAGTCATTAAAGACACATGCACCTTTTTCTCTCCACTTCCACACTCGCCGCACGATTTCAACACACGATTAATAATACCACCTTCTTAATTGTTAACTACATTATAGGATTGGGTGTTCAGGATCATTATAACATCGATGAAAGATATTGTTCGAAATCTCGAACCACAAAGCAAACGCTCAACGCAATTTCCTGCACTCTTTGTTTTGTTACATTCCTTAGGCACTACATTTAAGATCTTGCACTAATACTTAGCTCTAGTATATGTATGACGTATATTGTGATATATATAAATTGAGAGTCTCGTTTTTGTGAAAATAGTTACCAAAATTTCAATTGAACAAATATCAGTTGTTCTCTTCCGGTATTTCCAGTTGCGATTCGTCTTAAGATGCCAACATACTATTATATAATTGTGTATTACCGATTGTTCTATTAGTTATAATTTCATAAAATGATGTTAAAAATATGAAAAATAAACGAAACCAACCAACCTACCAATGTCCCTCCCGCCCACCATCGCCAACCAGCCAACCGTTTGCCCTCCCACCCACCATCGCCAACCAGCCATCCTTAAGCTCTCCCTCCCGCCTTCTCCAACCAGCCATCCGTTTGCCACCCAGCCCGCCATCACCAACCACCCAACCGATTGCCCACCCGCCACCATCACCAACCACCCAACAGATTGTTCACCATCGCCAAGGAGCCAACACAGGACAATTCCACCTTCCGAACCCTCCCACCAACCAACTCTAAACCCAGCCGGGTTGTTAACTAAACAAAGACAGATCGCGACCGCGTCACATCAAATCATGCATCGAGTTTCCACAACGATAAAAACAAGCCACTTCACAGTCATTAAAGACACATGCACCTTTTTCTCTCCACTTCCACACTCGCCGCACGATTTCAAAACACGATTAATAATACCACCTTCTTAATTGTTAACTACATTATAGGATTGCGTGTTCAGGATCATTATAACAGCGATGAAAGATATTGTTCGAAATCTCGAACCACAACGCAAACGCGAAACGCAATTTCCGGCACTCTCTGTTTTGTTACATTCCTTAGGCACTACATTTAAGATCTTGCACTAATACTTAGCTCTAGTATATGTAGGACGTATATTGTGATATATATAAATTGAGAGTCTCGTTTTTGAGAAAATAGTTACCAAAATTCCAATTGAACAAATATCAGTTGTTCTCTTCCAGTATTTCCAGTTGCGATACGACTTAAGATGCCGACATACTATTATATAATTGTGTATTACCGATTGATCTATTAGTTATAATTTCATAAAATGATGTTGAAAATATGAAAAATAAACGAAACCAACCAACCAACCAATGTCCCTCCCGCCCACCATCGCCAACCAGCCAACCGTTTGCCCTCCCACCCACCATCGCCAACCAGCCATTTTTAAGACCTCCCTCCCGCCTTCTCCAACCAGCCATCCGTTTGCCCACCAGCCCGCCATCACCAACCACCCAACCGATTGCCCACCCGCCACCATCACCAACCACCCAACAGATTGTTCACCATCGCCAAGGAGCTAACACAGGACAATTCCACCTTCCGAATCCTCCCACCAACCAACTCTAAACCCAGCCGGGTTGTTAACTAAACAAAGACAGATCGCAACCGCGTCACATCAAATCATGCATCGAGTTTCCACAACGATAAAAACAAGACACTTCACCGTCATTAAAGACACATGAACCTTTTTCTCTCCACTTCCACACTCGCCGCAAGATTTCAACACACGATTAATTGTACCACCCTCCTAAGTGTTGACTACATTATAGGATTGCGTGTTCAGGATCATTATAACAGCGATGAAAGATATTTCTCAAAATCTCGAACCACAACGCAAACGCGCAACGCAATTTCCTGCACTCTTTGTTTTGTTACATTCCTTAGGCACTACAATTAAGATCTTGCACTAATACTTAGCTCTAGTATATGTATGACCTATATTGTGATATATATATAAATTGAGAGTCTCGTTTTTGAGAAAATAGTTACCAAAATTCCAATTGAACAAATATCAGTTGTTCTCTTCCAGTATTTCCAGTTTCGATACGTCTTAAGATGCCGACATACTATTATATAATTGTGTATTACCGATTGTTCTATTAGTTATAATTTCATAAAATGATGTTGAAAATATGAAAAATAAACGAAACCAACCAACAAACCAATGTCCCTCCCGCCCACCATCGCCAACCAGCCAACCGTTAGCCCTCCCGCCCACCATCGCCAACCAGCCAACCGTAAACCCTCCCGCCCACCATCGCCAACCAGCCAACCGTTTGCCCTCCCACCCACCATCGCCAACCAGACATCCTTAAGCCCTCCCTCCCGCCTTCTCCAACCAGCCATCCGTTTGCCCACCAGCCCGCCATCACCAACCACCCAATCGATTGCCCACCCGCCACCATCACCAACCACCCAACAGATTGCTCACAATCGCCAAGGAGCCAACACAGGACAATTCCACCTTCCAAACCCTCCCACCAACCAACTCTAAACCCAGCCGGGTTGTTAATTAAACAAAGACAGATCGCGACCGCGTCACATCAAATCATGCATCGAGTTTCCACAACTATAAAAACAAGCCACTTCCCAGTCATTAAAGACACATGCACCTTTTTCTCTCCACTTCCACACTCGCCGCACGATTTCAACACACGATTAATAATACCACCTTCTTAATTGTTAACTACATTATAGGATTGCGTGTTCAGGATCATTATAACAGCGATGAAAAATATTGTTCGAAATCTCGAACCACAACGCAAACGCGAAACGCAATTTCCGGCACTCTCTGTTTTGTTACATTCCTTAGGCACTACATTTAAGATCTTGCACTAATACTTAGCTCTAGTATATGTAGGACGTATATTGTGATATATATAAATTGAGAGTCTCGTTTTTGAGAAAATAGTTACCAAAATTCCAATTGAACAAATATCAGTTGTTCTCTTCCAGTATTTCCAGTTGCGATACGACTTAAGATGCCGACATACTATTATATAATTGTGTATTACCGATTGATCTATTAGTTATAATTTCATAAAATGATGTTGAAAATATGAAAAATAAACGAAACCAACCAACCAACCAATGTCCCTCCCGCACACCATCGCCAACCAGCCAACCGTTTGCCCTCCCACCCACCATCGCCAACCAGCCATTTTTAAGCCCTCCCTCCCGCCTTCTCCAACCAGCCATCCGTTTGCCCACCAGCCCGCCATCACCAACCACCCAACCGATTGCCCACCCGCCACCATCACCAACCACCCAACAGATTGTTCACCATCGCCAAGGAGCTAACACAGGACAATTCCACCTTCCGAATCCTCCCACCAACCAACTCTAAACCCAGCCGGGTTGTTAACTAAACAAAGATAGATCGCGACCGCGTCACATCAAATCATGCATCGAGTTTCCACAACGATAAAAACAAGACACTTCACAGTCATTAAAGACACATGAACCTTTTTCTCTCCACTTCCACACTCGCCGCAAGATTTCAACACACGATTAATTGTACCACCCTCCTAAGTGTTGACTACATTATAGGATTGCGTGTTCAGGATCATTATAACAGCGATGAAAGATATTGCTCGAAATCTCGAACCACAACGCAAACGCGCAACGCAATTTCCTGCACTCTTTGTTTTGTTACATTCCTTAGGCACTACATTTAAGATCTTGCACTAATACTTAGCTCTAGTATATGTATGACGTATATTGTGATATATATAAATTGAGAGTCTCGTTTTTGAGAAAATAGTTACCAAAATTCCAATTGAACAAATATCAGTTGTTCTCTTCCAGTATTTCCAGTTGCGATACGTCTTAAGATGCCGACATACTATTATATAATTGTGTATTACCGATTGTTCTATTAGTAATAATTTCATAAAATGATGTTGAAAATATGAAAAATAAACGAAACCAACCAACCAACCAATGTCCCTCTCGCCCACCATTGCCAACCAGCCAACCGTTAGCCCTCCCGCCCACCATCGCCAACCAGCCAACCGTAAACCCTCCCGCCCAGCATCGCCAACCAGCCAACCGTTTGCCCTCCCACCCACCATCGCCAACCAGCCATCCTTAAACCCTCCCTCCCGCCTTCTCCAACCAGCCATCCGTTTGCCACCCAGCCCGCCATCACCAACCACCCAACCGATTGCCTACCCGCCACCATCACCAACCACCCAACAGATTGCTCACCATCGCCAAGGAGCCAACACAGGACAATTCCACATTCCGAACCCTCCCACCAACCAACTCTAAACCCAGCCGGGTTGTTAATTAAACAAAGACAGATCGCGACCGCGTCACATCAAATCATGCATCGAGTTTCCACAACGATAAAAACAAGCCACTTCACAGTCATTAAAGACACATGCACCTTTTTCTCTCCACTTCCACACTCGCCGCACGATTTCAACACACGATTAATAATACCACCTTCTTAATTATTAACTACATTATAGGATTGCGTGTTCAGGATCATTATAACAGCGATCAAAGATATTGTTCGAAATCTCGAACCACAACGCAAACGCGAAACGCAATTTCCGGCACTCTTTGTTTTGTTACATTCCTTATGCACTACATTTAAGATCTTGCACTAATACTTAGCTCTAGTATATGTATGACGTATATTGTGATATATATAAATTGAGAGTATCGTTTTTGAGAAAATAGTTACCAAAATTCCATTTGAACAAATATCAGTTGTTCTCTTCCAGTATTTCCAGTTGCGATACATCTTAAGATGCCGACATACTATTATATAATTGTGTATACCGATTGTTCTATTAGTTATAATTTCATAAAATGATGTTGAAAATATGAAAAATAAACGAAACCAACCAACCAACCAATGTCCCTCCCGCCCACCATCGCCAACCAGCCAACCGTTAGCCCTCCCGCCCACCATCGCCAACCAGCCAACCGTAAACCTTCCCGCCCACCATCGCCAACCAGCCAACCGTTTGCCCTCCCACCCACCATCGCCAACCAGCCATCATTAAGCCCTACCTCCCGCCTTCTCCAACCAGCCATCCGTTTGCCCACCAGCCCGCCATCACCAACCACCCAATCGATTGCCCACCCGCCACCATCACCTACCACCCAACAGATTGCTCACAATCGCCAAGGAGCCAACACAGGACAATTCCACCTTCCGAACCCTCCCACCAACCAACTCTAAACCCAGCCGGGTTGTTAATTAAACAAAGACAGATCGCGACCGCGTCACATCAAATCATGCATCGAGTTTCCACAACGATAAAAACAAGCCACTTCACAGTCATTAAAGACACATGCACCTTTTTCTCTCCACTTCCACACTCGCCGCACGATTTCAACACACGATTAATAATACCACCTTCTTAATTGTTAACTACATTATAGGATTGCGTGTTCAGGATCATTATAACAGCGATGAAAGATATTGTTCGAAATCTCGAACCACAACGCAAACGCGCAAAGCAATTTCCTGCACTCTTTGTTTTGTTACATTCCTTAGGCACTACATTTAAGATCTTGCACTAATACTTAGCTCTAGTATATGTAGGACGTATATTGTGATATATATAAATTGAGAGTCTCGTTTTTGAGAAAATAGTTACCAAAATTCCAATTGAACAAATATCAGTTGTTCTCTTCCAGTATTTCCAGTTGCTATACGTCTTAAGATGCCGACATACCATTATATAATTGTGTATTACCGATTGTTCTATTAGTTATAATTTCATAAAATGATGTTGAAAATATGAAAAATAAACGAAACCAACCAAAGAACCAATGTCCCTCCCGCCCACCATCGCCAACCAGCCAACCGTTAGCCCTCCCGCCCACCATCGCCAACCAGCCAACCGTAAACCCTCCCGCCCACCATCGCCAACCAGCCAACCGTTTGCCCTCCCACCCACCATCGCCAACCAGCCATCCTTAAGCCCTCCCTCCCGCCTTCTCCAACCAGCCATCCGTTTGCCCACCAGCCCGCCATCACCAACCACCCAACCGATTGCCCACCCGCCACCATCACCAACCACCCAACAGATTGCTCACCATCGCCAAGGAGCCAACACAGGAAAATTCCACCTTCCAAACCCTCCCACCAACCAACTCTAAACCCAGCCGGGTTGTTAATTAAACAAAGACAAATCGCGACCGCGTCACATCAAATCATGCATCGAGTTTCCACAACGATAAAAACAAGCCACTTCACAGTCATTAGAGACACATGCACCTTTTTCACTCCACTTCCACACTCGCCGCACGATTTCAACACACGATTAATAATACCACCTTCTTAATTGTTAACTACATTATATGATTGTGTGTTCAGGATCATTATAACAGCGATGAAAGATATTGTTCGAAATCTCGAACCACAACGCAAACGCGCAACGCAATTTCCTGCACTCTATGTTTTTGTTACATTCCTCAGGCACTACATTTAAGATCTTGCACTAATACTTAGCTCTAGTATATGTAGGACGTATATTGTGATATATATAAATTGAGAGTCTCGTTTTGAGAAAATAGTTACCAAAATTCCAATTGAACAAATATCGGTTGTTCTCTTCCAGTATTTCCAGTCTTAAGATGCCGACATACTATTATATAATTGTGTATTACCGATTGTTCTATTAGTTATAATTTCATAAAATGATGTTGAAAATATGAAAAATAAACGAAACCAACTTACCAAACAATGTCCCTCCCGCCCACAATCGCCAACCAGCCAATCGTTAGCCCTCCCGCCCACCATCGCCAACCAGCCAACCTTAAACCCTCCCGCCCACCATCGCCAACCAGCCAACCGTTTGCCCTCCCACCCACAATCGCCAACCAGCCATCCTTAAGCCCTCCCTCCCGCCTTCTCCAACCAGCCATCCGTTTGCCCACCAGCCCGCCATCACCAACCACCCAACCGATTGCCCACACGCCACCATCAACAACCACCCAACCGATAGCTCACCATCGCCAAGGAGCCAACACAGGACAATTCCACCTTCCGAACCCTCCCACCAACCAACTCTAAGCCCAGTCGAGTTGTTAATTAAACAAAGACAGATTGCGACCGCGTCACATCAAATCTTGCATCGAGTTTCCACAACGATAAAAACAAGCCACTTCACAGTCATTAAAGACACATGCACTTTTTCTCTCCACTTCCACCCTCGCCGCACAATTTCAACACACGATTAATAATACCACCTTCTTGATTGTTAACTACATTATAGGATTGCGTGTTCAGGATCATTATAACAGCGATGAAAGTTATTGTTCGAAATCTCGAACCACAACGCAAACGCGCAACGCAATTTCCTGCACTCTTTGTTTTGTTACATTCCTTAGGCACTACATTTAAGATCTTGCACTAATACTTAGCTCTAGTATATGTAGGACGTATATTGTGATATATATAAATTGAGAGTCTCGTTTTTGAGAAAATAGTTACCAAAATTCCAATTGAACAAATATCAGTTGTTCTCTTCCAGTATTTCCAGTTGCGATACATCTTAAGATGCCGACATACTATTACATAATTGTGTATTACCGATTGTTCTATTAGTTATAATTTCATAAAATGATGTTGAAAATATGAAAAATAAACGAAACCAACCAACCAACCAATGTCTCTCCCGCCCACCATCGCCAACCAGCCAACCGTTAGCCCTCCCGCCCACCATCGCCAACCAGCCAACCGTAAACCCTCCCGCCCATCATCGCCAACCAGCCAACCGTTTGCCCTCCCACCCACCATCGCCAACCAGTCATCCTTAAGCCCTACCTCCCGCCTTCAACAACCAGCCTTCCGTTTGCCCACCAGCCCGCCATCACCAACCACCCAACCGATTGACCACCCGCCCACCATCACCAACCACCCAACAGATTGCTCACCATCGCCAAGGAGCCAACACAGGACAATTCCACCTTCCGAACCCTCCCACCAACCAACTCTAAACCAAGCCGGGTTGTTAACTAAACAAAGACAGATCGCGACCGCGTCACATCAAATCATGCATCGATTTTCCACAACGATAAAAACAAGCCACTTCACAGTCATTAAAGACACATGCACCTTTTTCTCTCCACTTCCACACTCGCCGCACGATTTCAACACACGATTAATAATACCACCTTCTTAATTGTTAACTACATTATAGGATTGCGTGTTCAGGATCATTATAACAGCGATGAAAGATATTGTTCGATATCTCGAACCACAACGCAAACGCGCAACGCAATTTCCTGCACTCTTTGTTTTGTTACATTCCTTAGGCACTACATTTAAGATCTTGCACTAATACTTAACTCTAGTATATGTATGACGTATATTGTGATATATATAAATTGAGAGTCTCGTTTTTGAGAAAATAGTTACCAAAATTCCAATTGAACAAATATCAGTTGTTCTCTTCCAGTATTTCCAGTTGCGATACGTCTTAAGATGCCGACATTCTATTATATAATTGTGTATTACCGATTGTTCTATTAGTTATAATTTCATAAAATGATGTTGAAATATGAAAAATAAACGAAACCAACCAACCAACCAATGTCCCTCCCGCCCACCATCGCCAACCAGCCAACCGTTAGCCCTACCGCCCACCATCACCAACCAGCCAACCGTAAATCCTCCCGCCCACCATCGCCAACCAGCCAACCGTTTGCCCTCCCACCCACCATCGCCAACCAGCCATCCTTAAGCTCTCCCTCCCGCCTTCTCCAACCAGCCATCCGTTTGCCACCCAGCCCGCCATCACCAACCACCCAACCGATTGCCCACCCGCCACCATCACCAACCACCCAACAGATTGTTCACCATCGCCAAGGAGCCAACACAGGACAATTCCACCTTCCGAACCCTCCCACCAACCAACTCTAAACCCAGCCGGGTTGTTAACTAAACAAAGACAGATCGCGACCGCGTCACATCAAATCATGCATCGAGTTTCCACAACGATAAAAACAAGCCACTTCACAGTCATTAAAGACACATGCACCTTTTTCTCTCCACTTCCACACTCGCCGCACGATTTCAAAACACGATTAATAATACCACCTTCTTAATTGTTAACTACATTATAGGATTGCGTGTTCAGGATCATTATAACAGCGATGAAAGATATTGTTCGAAATCTCGAACCACAACGCAAACGCGAAACGCAATTTCCGGCACTCTCTGTTTTGTTACATTCCTTAGGAACTACATTTAAGATCTTGCACTAATACTTAGCTCTAGTATATGTAGGACGTATATTGTGATATATATAAATTGAGAGTCTCGTTTTTGAGAAAATAGTTACCAAAATTCCAATTGAACAAATATCAGTTGTTCTCTTCCAGTATTTCCAATTGCGATACGACTTAAGATGCCGACATACTATTATATAATTGTGTATTACCGATTGATCTATTAGTTATAATTTCATAAAATGATGTTGAAAATATGAAAAATAAACGAAACCAACCAACCAACCAATGTCCCTCCCGCCCACCATCGCCAACCAGCCAACCGTTTGCCCTCCCACCCACCATCGCCAACCAGCCATTTTTAAGACCTCCCTCCCGCCTTCTCCAACCAGCCATCCGTTTGCCCACCAGCCCGCCATCACCAACCACCCAACCGATTGCCCACCCGCCACCATCACCAACCACCCAACAGATTGTTCACCATCGCCAAGGAGCTAACACAGGACAATTCCACCTTCCGAATCCTCCCACCAACCAACTCTAAACCCAGCCGGGTTGTTAACTAAACAAAGACAGATCGCAACCGCGTCAAATCAAATCATGCATCGAGTTTCCACAACGATAAAAACAAGACACTTCACCGTCATTAAAGACACATGAACCTTTTTCTCTCCACTTCCACACTCGCCGCAAGATTTCAACACACGATTAATTGTACCACCCTCCTAAGTGTTGACTACATTATAGGATTGCGTGTTCAGGATCATTATAACAGCGATGAAAGATATTTCTCAAAATCTCGAACCACAACGCAAACGCGCAACGCAATTTCCTGCACTCTTTGTTTTGTTACATTCATTAGGCACTACAATTAAGATCTTGCACTAATACTTAGCTCTAGTATATGTATGACCTATATTGTGATATATATATAAATTGAGAGTCTCGTTTTTGAGAAAATAGTTACCAAAATTCCAATTGAACAAATATCAGTTGTTCTCTTCCAGTATTTCCAGTTTCGATACGTCTTAAGATGCCGACATACTATTATATAATTGTGTATTACCGATTGTTCTATTAGTTATAATTTCATAAAATGATGTTGAAAATATGAAAAATAAACGAAACCAACCAACAAACCAATGTCCCTCCCGCCCACCATCGCCAACCAGCCAACCGTTAGCCCTCCCGCCCACCATCGCCAACCAGCCAACCGTAAACCCTCCCGCCCACCATCGCCAACCAGCCAACCGTTTGCCCTCCCACCCACCATCGCCAACCAGACATCCTTAAGCCCTCCCTCCCGCCTTCTCCAACCAGCCATCCGTTTGCCCACCAGCCCGCCATCACCAACCACCCAATCGATTGCCCACCCGCCACCATCACCAACCACCCAACAGATTGCTCACAATCGCCAAGGAGCCAACACAGGACAATTCCACCTTCCGAACCCTCCCACCAACCAACTCTAAACCCAGCCGGGTTGTTAATTAAACAAAGACAGATCGCGACCGCGTCACATCAAATCATGCATCGAGTTTCCACAACGATAAAAACAAGCCACTTCACAGTCATTAAAGACACATGCACCTTTTTCTCTTCACTTCCACACTCGCCGCACGATTTCAACACATGATTAATAACACCACCTTCTTAATTGTTAACTACATTATAGGATTGCGTGTTCAGGATCATTATAACAGCGATGAAAGATATTGTTCGAAATCTCGAACCACAACGCAAACGCGCAACGCAATTTCCTGCACTCTTTGTTTTGTTACATTCCTTAAGCACTACATTTAAGATCTTGCACTAATACTTAACTCTAGTATATGTATGACGTATATTGTGATATATATAAATTGAGAGTCTCGTTTTTGAGAAAATAGTTACCAAAATTCCAATTGAACAAATATCAGTTGTTCTCTTCCAGTATTTCCAGTTGCGATACGTCTTAAGATGCCGACATTCTATTATATAATTGTGTATTACCGATTGTTCTATTAGCTATAATTTCATAAAATGATGTTGAAAATATGAAAAATAAACGAAACCAACCAACCAACCAATGTCCCTCCCGCCCAACATCGCCAACCAGCCAACCGCTAGCCCTCCCGCCCACCATCGCCAACCAGCCAACCGTAAATCCTCCCGCCCACCATCGCCAACCAGCCAACCGTTTGCCCTCCCACCCACAATCGCCAACCAGCCATCCTTAAGCCCTCCCTCCCGCCTTCTCCAACCAGCCATCCGTTTGCCAACCAGCCCGCCATCACAAACCACCCAACCGATTGCCCACCCGAAACCATCACCAACCACCCAACAGATTGCTCACCATCGCCAACGAGCCAACGCAGGACAATTCCACCATCCGTACCCTCCCACCAACCAACTATAAACCCAGCCGGGTTGTTAATTAAACCAAGACAGATCGCGACCGCGTCACATCAAATCATGCATCGAGTTTCCACAACTATAAAAACAAGCCACTTCCCAGTCATTAAAGACACATGCACCTTTTTCTCTCCACTTCCACACTCGCCGCACGATTTCAACACACGATTAATAATACCACCTTCTTAATTGTTTACTACATTATAGGATTGCGTGTTCAGGATCATTATAACATCGATGAAAGATATCGTTCGAAATCTCGAACCACAACGCAAACGCTCAACGCAATTTCCTGCACTCTTTGTTTTGTTACATTCCTTAGGCACTACATTTAAGATCTTGCACTAATACTTAGCTCTAGTATATGTATGACGTATATTGTGATATATATAAATTGAGAGTCTCGTTTTTGTGAAAATAGTTACCAAAATTTCAATTGAACAAATATCAGTTGTTCTCTTCCAGTATTTCCAGTTGCGATACGTCTTAAGATGCCGACATACTATTATATAATTGTGTATTACCGATTGTTCTATTAGTTATAATTTCATAAAATGATGTTGAAAATATGAAAAATAAACGAAACAAACCAACCAACCAATGTCCCTCCCGCCCACCATCGCCAACCAGCCAAACGTTTGCCCTCCCACCCACCATCGCCAACCAGCCATCCTTAAGCCCTCCCTCCCGCCTTGTCCAACCAGCCATCCGTTTGCCACCCAGCCCGCCATCACCAAACACCCAACCGATTGCCCACCCGCCACCATCACCAACCACCCAACAGATTGTTCACCATCGCCAAGGAGCCAACACAGGACAATTCCACCTTCCGAACCTTCCCACCAACCAACTCTAAACCCAGCCGGGTTGTTAACTAAACAAAGACAGATCGCGACCGCGTCACATCAAATCATGCATCGAGTTTCCACAACGATAAAAACAAGCCACTTCACAGTCATTAAAGACACATGCACCTTTTTCTCTCCACTTCCACACTCGCCGCACGATTTCAAAACACGATTAATAATACCACCTTCTTAATTGTTAACTACATTATAGGATTGCGTGTTCAGGATCATTATAACAGCGATGAAAGATATTGTTCGAAATCTCGAACCACAACGCAAACGCGAAACGCAATTTCCGGCACTCTCTGTTTTGTTACATTCCTTAGGCACTACATTTAAGATCTTGCACTAATACTTAGCTCTAGTATATGTAGGACGTATATTGTGATATATATAAATTGAGAGTCTCGTTTTTGAGAAAATAGTTACCAAAATTCCATTTGAACAAATATCAGTTGTTCTCTTCCAGTATTTCCAGTTGCGATACATCTTAAGATGCCGACATACTATTATATAATTGTGTATTACCGATTGTTCTATTAGTTATAATTTCATAAAATGATGTTGAAAATATGAAAAATAAACGAAACCAACCAACCAACCAATGTCCCTCCCGCCCACCATCGCCAACCAGCCAACCGTTAGCCTTCCCGCCCACCATCGCCAACCAGCCAACCGTAAACCCTTCCGCCCACAATCGCCAACCAGCCAACCGTTTGCCCTCCCACCCACCATCGCTAACCAGACATCCTTAAGCCCTCCCTCCCGCCTTCTCCAACCAGCCATCCGTTTGCCCACCAGCCCGCCATCACCAACCACCCAATCGATTGCCCACCCGCCACCATCACCAACCACCCAACAGATTGCTCACCATCGACAACGAACCAACGCAGGACAATTCCACCATCCGAACCCTCCCACCAACCAACTCTAAACCCAGCCGGGTTGTTAATTAAACCAAGACAGATCGCGACCGCGTCACATCAAATCATGCATCGAGTTTCCACAACTATAAAAACAAGCCACTTCCCAGTCATTAAAGACACATGCACCTTTTATTCTCCACTTCCACACTCGCCGCACGATTTCAACACACGATTAATAATACCACCTTCTTAATTGTTAACTACATTATAGGATTGCGTGTTCAGGATCATTATAACATCGATGAAAGATATCGTTCGAAATCTCGAACCACAACGCAAACGCTCAACGCAATTTCCTGCACTCTTTGTTTTGTTACATTCCTTAGGCACTACATTTAAGATCTTGCACTAATACTTAGCTCTAGTATATGTATGACGTATATTGTGATATATATAAATTGAGAGTCTGGTTTTTGTGAAAATAGTTACCAAAATTTCAATTCAACAAATATCAGTTGTTCTCTTCCAGTATTTCCAGTTGCGATACGTCTTAAGATGCCAACATACTATTATATAATTGTGTATTACCGATTGTTCTATTAGTTATAATTTCATAAAATGATGTTGAAAATATGAAAAATAAACGAAACCAACCAACCAACCAATGTCCCTCTCGCCCACCATTGCCAACCAGCCAACCGTTAGCCCTCCCGCCCACCATCGCCAACCAGCCAACCGTAAACCCTCCCGCCCAGCATCGCCAACCAGCCAACCGTTTGCCCTCCCACCCACCATCGCCAACCAGCCATCCTTAAACCCTCCCTCTCGCCTTCTCCAACCAGCCATCCGTTTGCCACCCAGCCCGCCATCACCAACCACCCAACCGATTGCCCACCCGCCACCATCACCAACCACCCAACAGATTGCTCACCATCGCCAAGGAGCCAACACAGGACAATTCCACATTCCGAACCCTCCCACCAACCAACTCTAAACCCAGCCGGGTTGTTAATTAAACAAAGACAGATCGCGACCGCGTCACATCAAATCATGCATCGAGTTTCCACAACGATAAAAACAAGCCACTTCACAGTCATTAAAGACACATGCACCTTTTTCTCTCCACTTCCACACTCGCCGCACGATTTCAACACACGATTAATAATACCACCTTCTTAATTATTAACTACATTATAGGATTGCGTGTTCAGGATCATTATAACAGCGATGAAAGATATTGTTCGAAATCTCGAACCACAACGCAAACGCGAAACGCAATTTCCGGCACTCTTTGTTTTGTTACATTCCTTATGCACTACATTTAAGATCTTGCACTAATACTTAGCTCTAGTATATGTATGACGTATATTGTGATATATATAAATTGAGAGTATCGTTTTTGAGAAAATAGTTACCAAAATTCCATTTGAACAAATATCAGTTGTTCTCTTCCAGTATTTCCAGTTGCGATACATCTTAAGATGCCGACATACTATTATATAATTGTGTATTACCGATTGTTCTATTAGTTATAATTTCATAAAATGATGTTGAAAATATGAAAAATAAACGAAACCAACCAACCAACCAATGTCCCTCCCGCCCACCATCGCCAACCAGCCAACCGTTAGCCCTCCCGCCCACCATCGCCAACCAGCCAACCGTAAACCTTCCCGCCCACCATCGCCAACCAGCCAACCGTTTGCCCTCCCACCCACCATCGCCAACCAGCCATCCTTAAGCCCTACCTCCCGCCTTCTCCAACCAGCCATCCCTTTGCCCACCAGCCCGCCATCACCAACCACCCAATCGATTGCCCACCCGCCACCATCACCAACCACCCAACAGATTGCTCACAATCGCCAAGGAGCCAACACAGGACAATTCCACCTTCCGAACCCTCCCACCAACCAACTCTAAACCCAGCCGGGTTGTTAATTAAACAAAGACAGATCGCGACCTCGTCACATTAAATCATGCATCGAGTTTCCACAACGATAAAAACAAGCCACATCACAGTCATTAAAGACACATGCACCTTTTTCTCTCCACTTCCACACTCGCCGCACGATTTCAACACACGATTAATAATACCACCTTCTTAATTGTTAACTACATTATAGGATTGCGTGTTCAGGATCATTATAACAGCGATGAAAGATATTGTTCGAAATCTCGAACCACAACGCAAACGCGCAAAGCAATTTCCTGCACTCTTTGTTTTGTTACATTCCTTAGGCACTACATTTAAGATCTTGCACTAATACTTAGCTCTAGTATATGTATGACGTATATTGTGATATATATAAATTGAGAGTCTCGTTTTTGAGAAAATAGTTACCAAAATTCCAATTGAACAAATATCAGTTGTTCTCTTCCAGTATTTCCAGTTGCTATACGTCTTAAGATGCCGACATACTATTATATAATTGTGTATTACCGATTGTTCTATTAGTTATAATTTCATAAAATGATGTTGAAAATATGAAAAATAAACGAAACCAACCAACCAACCAATGTCCCTCTCGCCCACCATTGCCAACCAGCCAACCGTTAGCCCTCCCGCCCACCATCGCCAACCAGCCAACCGTAAACCCTCCCGCCCAGCATCGCCAACCAGCCAACCGTTTGCCCTCCCACCCACCATCGCCAACCAGCCATCCTTAAACCCTCCCTCCCGCCTTCTCCAACCAGCCATCCGTTTGCCACCCAGCCCGCCATCACCAACCACCCAACCGATTGCCCACCCGCCACCATCACCAACCACCCAACAGATTGCTCACCATCGCCAAGGAGCCAACACAGGACAATTCCACATTCCGAACCCTCCCACCAACCAACTCTAAACCCAGCCGGGTTGTTAATTAAACAAAGACAGATCGCGACCGCGTCACATCAAATCATGCATCGAGTTTCCACAACGATAAAAACAAGCCACTTCACAGTCATTAAAGACAGTTGCACCTTTTTCTCTCCACTTCCACACTCGCCGCACGATTTCAACACACGATTAATAATACCACCTTCTTAATTATTAACTACATTATAGGATTGCGTGTTCAGGATCATTATAACAGCGATGAAAGATATTGTTCGAAATCTCGAACCACAACGCAAACGCGAAACGCAATTTCCGGCACTCTTTGTTTTGTTACATTCCTTATGCACTACATTTAAGATCTTGCACTAATACTTAGCTCTAGTATATGTATGACGTATATTGTGATATATATAAATTGAGAGTATCGTTTTTGAGAAAATAGTTACCAAAATTCCATTTGAACAAATATCAGTTGTTCTCTTCCAGTATTTCCAGTTGCGATACATCTTAAGATGCCGACATACTATTATATAATTGTGTATTACCGATTGTTCTATTAGTTATAATTTCATAAAATGATGTTGAAAATATGAAAAATAAACGAAACCAACCAACCAACCAATGTCCCTCCCGCCCACCATCGCCAACCAGCCAACCGTTAGCCCTCCCGCCCACCATCGCCAACCAGCCAACCGTAAACCTTCCCGCCCACCATCGCCAACCAGCCAACCGTTTGCCCTCCCACCCACCATCGCCAACCAGCCATCCTTAAGCCCTACCTCCCGCCTTCTCCAACCAGCCATCCCTTTGCCCACCAGCCCGCCATCACCAACCACCCAATCGATTGCCCACCCGCCACCATCACCAACCACCCAACAGATTGCTCACAATCGCCAAGGAGCCAACACAGGACAATTCCACCTTCCGAACCCTCCCACCAACCAACTCTAAACCCAGCCGGGTTGTTAATTAAACAAAGACAGATCGCGACCTCGTCACATTAAATCATGCATCGAGTTTCCACAACGATAAAAACAAGCCACATCACAGTCATTAAAGACACATGCACCTTTTTCTCTCCACTTCCACACTCGCCGCACGATTTCAACACACGATTAATAATACCACCTTCTTAATTGTTAACTACATTATAGGATTGCGTGTTCAGGATCATTATAACAGCGATGAAAGATATTGTTCGAAATCTCGAACCACAACGCAAACGCGCAAAGCAATTTCCTGCACTCTTTGTTTTGTTACATTCCTTAGGCACTACATTTAAGATCTTGCACTAATACTTAGCTCTAGTATATGTATGACGTATATTGTGATATATATAAATTGAGAGTCTCGTTTTTGAGAAAATAGTTACCAAAATTCCAATTGAACAAATATCAGTTGTTCTCTTCCAGTATTTCCAGTTGCTATACGTCTTAAGATGCCGACATACTATTATATAATTGTGTATTACCGATTGTTCTATTAGTTATAATTTCATAAAATGATGTTGAAAATATGAAAAATAAACGAAACCAACCAAAGAACCAATGTCCCTCCCGCCCACCATCGCCAACCAGCCAACCGTTAGCCCTCCCGCCCACCATCGCCAACCAGCCAACCGTAAACCCTCCCGCCCACCATCGCCAACCAGCCAACCGTTTGCCCTCCCACCCACCATCGCCAACCAGCCATCCTTAAGCCCTCCCTCCCGCTTTCTCCAACCAGCCATCCGTTTGCCCACCAGCCCGCCATCACCAACCACCCAACCGATTGCCCACCCGCCACCATCACCAACCACCCAACAGATTGCTCACCATCGCCAAGGAGCCAACACAGGAAAATTCCACCTTCCAAACCCTCCCACCAACCAACTCTAAACCCAGCCGGGTTGTTAATTAAACAAAGACAAATCGCGACCGCGTCACATCAAATCATGCATCGAGTTTCCACAACGATAAAAACAAGCCACTTCACAGTCATTAGAGACACATGCACCTTTTTCTCTCCACTTCCACACTCGCCGCACGATTTCAACACACGATTAATAATACCACCTTCTTAATTGTTAACTACATTATATGATTGTGTGTTCAGGATCATTATAACAGCGATGAAAGATATTGTTCGAAATCTCGAACCACAACGTAAACGCGCAACGCAATTTCCTGCACTCTATGTTTTTGTTACATTCCTCAGGCACTACATTTAAGATCTTGCACTAATACTTAGCTCTAGTATATGTAGGACGTATATTGTGATATATATAAATTGAGAGTCTCGTTTTGAGAAAATAGTTACCAAAATTCCAATTGAACAAATATCGGTTGTTCTCTTCCAATATTTCCAGTCTTAAGATGCCGACATACTATTATATAATTGTGTATTACCGATTGTTCTATTAGTTATAATTTCATAAAATGATGTTGAAAATATGAAAAATAAACGAAACCAACTTACCAAACAATGTCCCTCCCGCCCACAATCGCCAACCAGCCAATCGTTAGCCCTCCCGCCCACCATCGCCAACCAGCCAACCTTAAACCCTCCCGCCCACCATCGCCAACCAGCCAACCGTTTGCCCTCCCACCCACCATCGCCAACCAGCCATTTTTAAGCCCTCCCTCCCGCCTTCTCCAACCAGCCATCCGTTTGCCCACCAGCCCGCCATCACCAACCACCCAACCGATTGCCCACTAGCCACCATCACCAACCACCCAACAGATTGTTCACCATCGCCAAGGAGCTAACACAGGACAATTCCACCTTCCGAATCCTCCCACCAACCAACTCTAAACCCAGCCGGGTTGTTAACTAAACAAAGACAGATCGCGACCGCGTCACATCAAATCATGCATCGAGTTTCCACAACGATAAAAACAAGACACTTCACCGTCATTAAAGACACATGAACCTTTTTCTCTCCACTTCCACACTCGCCACAAGATTTCAACACACGATTAATTGTACCACCCTCCTAAGTGTTGACTACATTATAGGATTGCGTGTTCAGGATCATTATAACAGCGATGAAAGATATTTCTCAAAATCTCGAACCACAACGCAAACGCGCAACGCAATTTCCTGCACTCTTTGTTTTGTTACATTCCTTAGGCACTACATTTAAGATCTTGCACTAATACTTAGCTCTAGTATATGTATGACCTATATTGTGATATATATAAATTGAGAGTCTCGTTTTTTGAGAAAATAGTTACCAAAATTCCAATTGAACAAATATCAGTTGTTCTCTTCCAGTATTTCCAGTTTCGATACGTCTTAAGATGCCGACATACTATTATATAATTGTGTATTACCGATTGTTCTATTAGTTATAATTTCATAAAATGATGTTGAAAATATGAAAAATAAACGAAACCAACCAACCAACCAATGTCCCTCCCGCCCACCATCGCCAACCAGCCAACCGTTAGCCCTCCCGCCCACCATCGCCAACCAGCCAACCGTTTGCCCTCCCACCCACCATCGCCAACCAGACATCCTTAAGCCCTCCCTCCCGCCTTCTCCAACCAGCCATCCGTTTGCCCACCAGCCCGCCATCACCAACCACCCAATCGATTGCCCACCCGCCACCATCACCAACCACCCAACAGATTGCTCACAATCGCCAAGGAGCCAACACAGGACAATTCCACCTTCCGAACCCTCCCACCAACCAACTCTAAACCCAGCCGGGTTGTTAATTAAACAAAGACAGATCGCGACCGCGTCACATCAAATCATGCATCGAGTTTCCACAACGATAAAAACAAGCCACTTCACAGTCATTAAAGACACATGCACCTTTTTCTCTTCACTTCCACACTCGCCGCACGATTTCAACACATGATTAATAACACCACCTTCTTAATTGTTAACTACATTATAGGATTGCGTGTTCAGGATCATTATAACAGCGATGAAAGATATTGTTCGAAATCTCGAACCACAACGCAAACGCGCAACGCAATTCCCTGCACTCTTTGTTTTGTTACATTCCTTAAGCACTACATTTAAGATCTTGCACTAATACTTAACTCTAGTATATGTATGACGTATATTGTGATATATATAAATTGAGAGTCTCGTTTTTGAGAAAATAGTTACCAAAATTCCAATTGAACAAATATCAGTTGTTCTCTTCCAGTATTTCCAGTTGCGATACGTCTTAAGATGCCGACATTCTATTATATAATTGTGTATTACCGATTGTTCTATTAGCTATAATTTCATAAAATGATGTTGAAAATATGAAAAATAAACGAAACCAACCAACCAACCAATGTCCCTCCCGCCCAACATCGCCAACCAGCCAACCGTTAGCCCTCCCGCCCACCATCGCCAACCAGCCAACCGTAAATCCTCCCGCCCACCATCGCCAACCAGCCAACCGTTTGCCCTCCCACCCACAATCGCCAACCAGCCATCCTTAAGCCCTCCCTCCCGCCTTCTCCAACCAGCCATCCGTTTGCCACCCAGCCCGCCATCACCAACCACCCAACCGATTGCCCACCCGCCACCATCACCAACCACCCAACAGATTGCTCACCATCGCCAAGGAGCCAACGCAGGACAATTCCACCATCCGAACCCTCCCAACAACCAACTCTAAACCCAGCCGGGTTGTTAATTAAACCAAGACAGATCGCGACCGCGTCACATCAAATCATGCATCGAGTTTCCACAACGATAAAAACAAGCCACTTCACAGTCATTAAAGACACATGCACCTTTTTCTCTCCACTTCCACACTCGCCGCACGATTTCAACACACGATTAATAATACCACCGTCTTAATTATTAACTACGTTATAGGATTGCGTGTTCAGGATCATTATAACAGCGATGAAAGATATTGTTCGAAATCTCGAACCACAACGCAAACGCGAAACGCAATTTCCGGCACTCTTTGTTTTGTTACATTCCTTATGCACTACATTTAAGATCTTGCACTAATACTTAGCTCTAGTATATGTATGACGTATATTGTGATATATATAAATTGAGAGTATCGTTTTTGAGAAAATAGTTACCAAAATTCCATTTGAACAAATATCAGTTGTTCTCTTCCAGTATTTCCAGTTGCGATACATCTTAAGATGCCGACATACTATTATATAATTGTGTATTGCCGATTGTTCTATTAGTTATAATTTCATAAAATGATGTTGAAAATATGAAAAATAAACGAAACCAACCAACCAACCAATGTCCCTCCCGCCCACCATCGCCAACCAGCCAACCGTTAGCCCTCCCGCCCACCATCGCCAACCAGCCAACCGTAAACCTTCCCGCCCACCATCGCCAACCAGCCAACCGTTTGCCCTCCCACCCACCATCGCCAACCAGCCATCCTTAAGCCCTACCTCCCGCCTTCTCCAACCAGCCATCCCTTTGCCCACCAGCCCGCCATCACCAACCACCCAATCGATTGCCCACCCGCCACCATCACCAAAAACCCAACAGATTGCTCACAATCGCCAAGGAGCCAACACAGGACAATTCCACCTTCCGAACCCTCCCACCAACCAACTCTAAACCCAGCCGGGTTGTTAATTAAACAAAGACAGATCGCGACCTCGTCACATCAAATCATGCATCGAGTTTCCACAACGATAAAAACAAGCCACATCACAGTCATTAAAGACACATGCACCTTTTTCTCTCCACTTCCACACTCGCCGCACGATTTCAACACACGATTAATAATACCACCTTCTTAATTGTTAACTACATTATAGGATTGCGTGTTCAGGATCATTATAACAGCGATGAAAGATATTGTTCGAAATCTCGAACCACAACGCAAACGCGCAAAGCAATTTCCTGCACTCTTTGTTTTGTTACATTCCTTAGGCACTACATTTAAGATCTTGCACTAATACTTAGCTCTAGTATATGTATGACGTATATTGTGATATATATAAATTGAGAGTCTCGTTTTTGAGAAAATAGTTACCAAAATTCCAATTGAACAAATATCAGTTGTTCTCTTCCAGTATTTCCAGTTGCTATACGTCTTAAGATGCCGACATACTATTATATAATTGTGTATTACCGATTGTTCTATTAGTTATAATTTCATAAAATGATGTTGAAAATATGAAAAATAAACGAAACCAACCAAAGAACCAATGTCCCTCCCGCCCACCATCGCCAACCAGCCAACCGTTAGCCCTCCCGCCCACCATCGCCAACCAGCCAACCGTAAACCCTCCCGCCCACCATCGCCAACCAGCCAACCGTTAGCCCTCCCACCCACCATCGCCAACCAGCCATCCTTAAGCCCTCCCTCCCGCCTTCTCCAACCAGCCATCCGTTTTCCCACCAGCCCGCCATCACCAACCACCCAACCGATTGCCCTCCCGCCTCCATCACCAACCACCCAACAGATTGCTCACCATCGCCAAGGAGCCAACACAGGAAAATTCCACCTTCCAAACCCTCCCACCAACCAACTCTAAACCCAGCCGGGTTGTTAATTAAACAAAGACAAATCGCGACCGCGTCACATCAAATCATGCATCGAGTTTCCACAACGATAAAAACAAGCCACTTCACAGTCATTAGAGACACATGCACCTTTTTCTCTCCACTTCCACACTCGCCGCACGATTTCAACACACGATTAATAATACCACCTTCTTAATTGTTAACTACATTATATGATTGTGTGTTCAGGATCATTATAACAGCGATGAAAGATATTGTTCGAAATCTCGAACCACAACGTAAACGTGCAACGCAATTTCCTGCACTCTATGTTTTTGTTACATTCCTCAGGCACTACATTTAAGATCTTGCACTAATACTTAGCTCTAGTATATGTAGGACGTATATTGTGATATATATAAATTGAGAGTCTCGTTTTGAGAAAATAGTTACCAAAATTCCAATTGAACAAATATCGGTTGTTCTCTTCCAATATTTCCAGTCTTAAGATGCCGACATACTATTATATAATTGTGTATTACCGATTGTTCTATTAGTTATAATTTCATAAAATGATGTTGAAAATATGAAAAATAAACGAAACCAACTTACCAAACAATGTCCCTCCCGCCCACAATCGCCAACCAGCCAATCGTTAGCCCTCCCGCCCACCATCGCCAACCAGCCAACCTTAAACCCTCCCGCCCACCATCGCCAACCAGCCAACCGTTTGCCCTCCCACCCACAATCGCCAACCAGCCATCCTTAAGCCCTCCCTCCCGCCTTCTCCAACCAGCCATCCGTTTGCCCACCAGCCCGCCATCACCAACCACCCAACCGATTGCCCACACGCCACCATCAACAACCACCCAACCGATAGCTCACCATCGCCAAGGAGCCAACACAGGACAATTCCACCTTCCGAACCCTCCCACCAACCAACTCTAAGCCCAGCCGAGTTGTTAATTAAACAAAGACAGATTGCGACCGCGTCACATCAAATCTTGC
This sequence comes from Lepisma saccharinum, assembly GCF_977018435.1. Taxonomy (NCBI): domain Eukaryota; kingdom Metazoa; phylum Arthropoda; class Insecta; order Zygentoma; family Lepismatidae; genus Lepisma; species Lepisma saccharinum. The sequence continues at coordinate 61,605,010 of NC_139246.1, read as the reverse complement.
ATCGAGTTTCCACAACGATAAAAACAAGCCACATCACAGTCATTAAAGACACATGCACCTTTTTCTCTCCACTTCCACCCTCGCCGCACAATTTCAACACACGATTAATAATACCACCTTCTTAATTGTTAACTACATTATAGGATTGCGTGTTCAGGATCATTATAACAGCGATGAAATTTATTGTTCGAAATCTCGAACCACAACGCAAACGCGCAACGCAATTTCCTGCACTCTTTGTTTTGTTACATTCCTTAGGCACTACATTTAAGATCTTGCACTAATACTTAGCTCTAGTATATGTAGGACGTATATTGTGATATATATAAATTGAGAGTCTCGTTTTTGAAAAAATAGTTACCAAAATTCCAATTGAACAAATATCAGTTGTTCTCTTCCAGTATTTCCAGTTGCGATACATCTTAAGATGCCGACATTCTATTATATAATTGTGTATTACCGATTGTTCTATTAGTTATAATTTCATAAAATGATGTTGAAATATGAAAAATAAACGAAACCAACCAACCAACCAATGTCCCTCCCGCCCACCATCGCCAACCAGCCAACCGTTAGCCCTACCGCCCACCATCACCAACCAGCCAACCGTAAATCCTCCCGCCCACCATCGCCAACCAGCCAACCGTTTGCCCTCCCACCCACCATCGCCAACCAGCCATCCTTAAGCCCTCTCTCCCGCCTTCTCCAACCAGCCATCCGTTTGCCAACCAGCCCGCAATCACCAACCACCCAACCGATTGCCCACCCGCCACCATCACCAACCACCCAACAGATTGCTCACCATCGCCAAGGAGCCAACGCAGGACAATTCCACCATCCGAACCCTCCCACCAACCAACTCTAAACCCAGCCGGGTTGTTAATTAAACCAAGACAGATCGCGACCGCGTCACATCAAATCATGCATCGAGTTTCCACAACGATAAAAACAAGCCACTTCACAGTCATTAAAGACACATGCACCTTTTTCTCTCCACTTCCACACTCGCCGCACGATTTCAACACACGATTAATAATACCACCTTCTTAATTGTTAACTACATTATAGGATTGGGTGTTCAGGATCATTATAACATCGATGAAAGATATTGTTCGAAATCTCGAACCACAACGCAAACGCTCAACGCAATTTCCTGCACTCTTTGTTTTGTTACATTCCTTAGGCACTACATTTAAGATCTTGCACTAATACTTAGCTCTAGTATATGTATGACGTATATTGTGATATATATAAATTGAGAGTCTCGTTTTTGTGAAAATAGTTACCAAAATTTCAATTGAACAAATATCAGTTGTTCTCTTCCGGTATTTCCAGTTGCGATTCGTCTTAAGATGCCAACATACTATTATATAATTGTGTATTACCGATTGTTCTATTAGTTATAATTTCATAAAATGATGTTAAAAATATGAAAAATAAACGAAACCAACCAACCAACCAATGTCCCTCCCGCCCACCATCGAAAACCAGCCAACCGTTTGCCCTCCCACCCACCATCGCCAACCAGCCATCCTTAAGCTCTCCCTCCCGCCTTCTCCAACCAGCCATCCGTTTGCCACCCAGCCCGCCATCACCAACCACCCAACCGATTGCCCACCCGCCACCATCACCAACCACCCAACAGATTGTTCACCATCGCCAAGGAGCCAACACAGGACAATTCCACCTTCCGAACCCTCCCACCAACCAACTCTAAACCCAGCCGGGTTGTTAACTAAACAAAGACAGATCGCGACCGCGTCACATCAAATCATGCATCGAGTTTCCACAACGATAAAAACAAGCCACTTCACAGTCATTAAAGACACATGCACCTTTTTCTCTCCACTTCCACACTCGCCGCACGATTTCAAAACACGATTAATAATACCACCTTCTTAATTGTTAACTACATTATAGGATTGCCTGTTCAGGATCATTATAACAGCGATGAAAGATATTGTTCGAAATCTCGAACCACAACGCAAACGCGAAACGCAATTTCCGGCACTCTCTGTTTTGTTACATTCCTTAGGCACTACATTTAAGATCTTGCACTAATACTTAGCTCTAGTATATGTAGGACGTATATTGTGATATATATAAATTGAGAGTCTCGTTTTTGAGAAAATAGTTACCAAAATTCCAATTGAACAAATATCAGTTGTTCTCTTCCAGTATTTCCAGTTGCGATACGACTTAAGATGCCGACATACTATTATATAATTGTGTATTACCGATTGATCTATTAGTTATAATTTCATAAAATGATGTTGAAAATATGAAAAATAAACGAAACCAACCAACCAACCAATGTCCCTCCCGCCCACCATCGCCAACCAGCCAACCGTTTGCCCTCCCACCCACCATCGCCAACCAGCCATTTTTAAGCCCTCCCTCCCGCCTTCTCCAACCAGCCATCCGTTTGCCCACCAGCCCGCCATCACCAACCACCCAACCGATTGCCCACTAGCCACCATCACCAACCACCCAACAGATTGTTCACCATCGCCAAGGAGCTAACACAGGACAATTCCACCTTCCGAATCCTCCCACCAACCAACTCTAAACCCAGCCGGGTTGTTAACTAAACAAAGACAGATCGCGACCGCGTCACATCAAATCATGCATCGAGTTTCCACAACGATAAAAACAAGACACTTCACCGTCATTAAAGACACATGAACCTTTTTCTCTCCACTTCCACACTCGCCGCAAGATTTCAACACACGATTAATTGTACCACCCTCCTAAGTGTTGACTACATTATAGGATTGCGTGTTCAGGATCATTATAACAGCGATGAAAGATATTTCTCAAAATCTCGAACCACAACGCAAACGCGCAACGCAATTTCCTGCACTCTTTGTTTTGTTACATTCCTTAGGCACTACATTTAAGATCTTGCACTAATACTTAGCTCTAGTATATGTATGACCTATATTGTGATATATATAAATTGAGAGTCTCGTTTTTTGAGAAAATAGTTACCAAAATTCCAATTGAACAAATATCAGTTGTTCTCTTCCAGTATTTCCAGTTTCGATACGTCTTAAGATGCCGACATACTATTATATAATTGTGTATTACCGATTGTTCTATTAGTTATAATTTCATAAAATGATGTTGAAAATATGAAAAATAAACGAAACCAACCAACCAACCAATGTCCCTCCCGCCCACCATCGCCAACCAGCCAACCGTTAGCCCTCCCGCCCACCATCGCCAACCAGCCAACCGTAAACCCTCCCGCCCACCATCGCCAACCAGCCAACCGTTTGCCCTCCCACCCACCATCGCCAACCAGACATCCTTAAGCCCTCCCTCCCGCCTTCTCCAACCAGCCATCCGTTTGCCCACCAGCCCGCCATCACCAACCACCCAATCGATTGCCCACCCGCCACCATCACCAACCACCCAACAGATTGCTCACAATCGCCAAGGAGCCAACACAGGACAATTCCACCTTCCGAACCCTCCCACCAACCAACTCTAAACCCAGCCGGGTTGTTAATTAAACAAAGACAGATCGCGACCGCGTCACATCAAATCATGCATCGAGTTTCCACAACGATAAAAACAAGCCACTTCACAGTCATTAAAGACACATGCACCTTTTTCTCTTCACTTCCACACTCGCCGCACGATTTCAACACATGATTAATAACACCACCTTCTTAATTGTTAACTACATTATGGGAATGCGTGTTGAGGATCATTATAACAGCGATGAAAGATATTGTTCGAAATCTCGAACCACAACGCAAACGCGCAACGCAATTTCCTGCACTCTTTGTTTTGTTACATTCCTTAAGCACTACATTTAAGATCTTGCACTAATACTTAACTCTAGTATATGTATGACGTATATTGTGATATATATAAATTGAGAGTCTCGTTTTTGAGAAAATAGTTACCAAAATTCCAATTGAACAAATATCAGTTGTTCTCTTCCAGTATTTCCAGTTGCGATACGTCTTAAGATGCCGACATTCTATTATATAATTGTGTATTACCGATTGTTCTATTAGCTATAATTTCATAAAATGATGTTGAAAATATGAAAAATAAACGAAACCAACCAACCAACCAATGTCCCTCCCGCCCAACATCGCCAACCAGCCAACCGTTAGCCCTCCCGCCCACCATCGCCAACCAGCCAACCGTAAATCCTCCCGCCCACCATCGCCAACCAGCCAACCGTTTGCCCTCCCACCTACAATCGCCAACCAGCCATCCTTAAGCCCTCCCTCCCGCCTTCTCCAACCAGCCATCCGTTTGCCAACCAGCCCGCCATCACAAACCACCCAACCGATTGCCCACCCGCCACCATCACCAACCACCCAACAGATTGCTCACCATCGCCAAGGAGCCAACGCAGGACAATTCCACCATCCGAACCCTCCCACCAACCAACTCTAAACCCAGCCGGGTTGTTAATTAAACCAAGACAGATCGCGACCGCGTCACATCAAATCATGCATCGAGTTTCCACAACGATAAAAACAAGCCACTTCACAGTCATTAAAGACACATGCACCTTTTTCTCTCCACTTCCACACTCGCCGCACGATTTCAACACACGATTAATAATACCACCTTCTTAATTGTTAACTACATTATAGGATTGGGTGTTCAGGATCATTATAACATCGATGAAAGATATTGTTCGAAATCTCGAACCACAACGCAAACGCTCAACGCAATTTCCTGCACTCTTTGTTTTGTTACATTCCTTAGGCACTACATTTAAGATCTTGCACTAATACTTAGCTCTAGTATATGTATGACGTATATTGTGATATATATAAATTGAGAGTCTCGTTTTTGTGAAAATAGTTACCAAAATTTCAATTGAACAAATATCAGTTGTTCTCTTCCGGTATTTCCAGTTGCGATTCGTCTTAAGATGCCAACATACTATTATATAATTGTGTATTACCGATTGTTCTATTAGTTATAATTTCATAAAATGATGTTAAAAATATGAAAAATAAACGAAACCAACCAACCAACCAATGTCCCTCCCGCCCACCATCGAAAACCAGCCAACCGTTTGCCCTCCCACCCACCATCGCCAACCAGCCATCCTTAAGCTCTCCCTCCCGCCTTCTCCAACCAGCCATCCGTTTGCCACCCAGCCCGCCATCACCAACCACCCAACCGATTGCCCACCCGCCACCATCACCAACCACCCAACAGATTGTTCACCATCGCCAAGGAGCCAACACAGGACAATTCCACCTTCCGAACCCTCCCACCAACCAACTCTAAACCCAGCCGGGTTGTTAACTAAACAAAGACAGATCGCGACCGCGTCACATCAAATCATGCATCGAGTTTCCACAACGATAAAAACAAGCCACTTCACAGTCATTAAAGACACATGCACCTTTTTCTCTCCACTTCCACACTCGCCGCACGATTTCAAAACACGATTAATAATACCACCTTCTTAATTGTTAACTACATTATAGGATTGCCTGTTCAGGATCATTATAACAGCGATGAAAGATATTGTTCGAAATCTCGAACCACAACGCAAACGCGAAACGCAATTTCCGGCACTCTCTGTTTTGTTACATTCCTTAGGCACTACATTTAAGATCTTGCACTAATACTTAGCTCTAGTATATGTAGGACGTATATTGTGATATATATAAATTGAGAGTCTCGTTTTTGAGAAAATAGTTACCAAAATTCCAATTGAACAAATATCAGTTGTTCTCTTCCAGTATTTCCAGTTGCGATACGACTTAAGATGCCGACATACTATTATATAATTGTGTATTACCGATTGATCTATTAGTTATAATTTCATAAAATGATGTTGAAAATATGAAAAATAAACGAAACCAACCAACCAACCAATGTCCCTCCCGCCCACCATCGCCAACCAGCCAACCGTTTGCCCTCCCACCCACCATCGCCAACCAGCCATTTTTAAGCCCTCCCTCCCGCCTTCTCCAACCAGCCATCCGTTTGCCCACCAGCCCGCCATCACCAACCACCCAACCGATTGCCCACTAGCCACCATCACCAACCACCCAACAGATTGTTCACCATCGCCAAGGAGCTAACACAGGACAATTCCACCTTCCGAATCCTCCCACCAACCAACTCTAAACCCAGCCGGGTTGTTAACTAAACAAAGACAGATCGCGACCGCGTCACATCAAATCATGCATCGAGTTTCCACAACGATAAAAACAAGACACTTCACCGTCATTAAAGACACATGAACCTTTTTCTCTCCACTTCCACACTCGCCGCAAGATTTCAACACACGATTAATTGTACCACCCTCCTAAGTGTTGACTACATTATAGGATTGCGTGTTCAGGATCATTATAACAGCGATGAAAGATATTTCTCAAAATCTCGAACCACAACGCAAACGCGCAACGCAATTTCCTGCACTCTTTGTTTTGTTACATTCCTTAGGCACTACATTTAAGATCTTGCACTAATACTTAGCTCTAGTATATGTATGACCTATATTGTGATATATATAAATTGAGAGTCTCGTTTTTTGAGAAAATAGTTACCAAAATTCCAATTGAACAAATATCAGTTGTTCTCTTCCAGTATTTCCAGTTTCGATACGTCTTAAGATGCCGACATACTATTATATAATTGTGTATTACCGATTGTTCTATTAGTTATAATTTCATAAAATGATGTTGAAAATATGAAAAATAAACGAAACCAACCAACCAACCAATGTCCCTCCCGCCCACCATCGCCAACCAGCCAACCGTTAGCCCTCCCGCCCACCATCGCCAACCAGCCAACCGTAAACCCTCCCGCCCACCATCGCCAACCAGCCAACCGTTTGCCCTCCCACCCACCATCGCCAACCAGACATCCTTAAGCCCTCCCTCCCGCCTTCTCCAACCAGCCATCCGTTTGCCCACCAGCCCGCCATCACCAACCACCCAATCGATTGCCCACCCGCCACCATCACCAACCACCCAACAGATTGCTCACAATCGCCAAGGAGCCAACACAGGACAATTCCACCTTCCGAACCCTCCCACCAACCAACTCTAAACCCAGCCGGGTTGTTAATTAAACAAAGACAGATCGCGACCGCGTCACATCAAATCATGCATCGAGTTTCCACAACGATAAAAACAAGCCACTTCACAGTCATTAAAGACACATGCACCTTTTTCTCTTCACTTCCACACTCGCCGCACGATTTCAACACATGATTAATAACACCACCTTCTTAATTGTTAACTACATTATGGGAATGCGTGTTCAGGATCATTATAACAGCGATGAAAGATATTGTTCGAAATCTCGAACCACAACGCAAACGCGCAACGCAATTTCCTGCACTCTTTGTTTTGTTACATTCCTTAAGCACTACATTTAAGATCTTGCACTAATACTTAACTCTAGTATATGTATGACGTATATTGTGATATATATAAATTGAGAGTCTCGTTTTTGAGAAAATAGTTACCAAAATTCCAATTGAACAAATATCAGTTGTTCTCTTCCAGTATTTCCAGTTGCGATACGTCTTAAGATGCCGACATTCTATTATATAATTGTGTATTACCGATTGTTCTATTAGCTATAATTTCATAAAATGATGTTGAAAATATGAAAAATAAACGAAACCAACCAACCAACCAATGTCCCTCCCGCCCAACATCGCCAACCAGCCAACCGTTAGCCCTCCCGCCCACCATCGCCAACCAGCCAACCGTAAATCCTCCCGCCCACCATCGCCAACCAGCCAACCGTTTGCCCTCCCACCCACAATCGCCAACCAGCCATCCTTAAGCCCTCCCTCCCGCCTTCTCCAACCAGCCATCCGTTTGCCAACCAGCCCGCCATCACAAACCACCCAACCGATTGCCCACCCGCCACCATCACCAACCACCCAACAGATTGCTCACCATCGCCAACGAGCCAACGCAGGACAATTCCACCATCCGTACCCTCCCACCAACCAACTCTAAACCCAGCCGGGTTGTTAATTAAACCAAGACAGATCGCGACCGCGTCACATCAAATCATGCATCGAGTTTCCACAACTATAAAAACAAGCCACTTCCCAGTCATTAAAGACACATGCACCTTTTTCTCTCCACTTCCACACTCGCCGCACGATTTCAAAACACGATTAATAATACCACCTTCTTAATTGTTAACTACATTATAGGATTGCGTGTTCAGGATCATTATAACAGCGATGAAAGATATTGTTCGAAATCTCGAACCACAACGCAAACGCTCAACGCAATTTCCTGCACTCTTTGTTTTGTTACATTCCTTAGGCACTACATTTAAGATCTTGCACTAATACTTAGCTCTAGTATATGTATGACGTATATTGTGATATATAATTTGAGAGTCTCGTTTTTGTGAAAATAGTTACCAAAATTTCAATTGAACAAATATCAGTTGTTCTCTTCCAGTATTTCCAGTTGCGATACGTCTTAAGATGCCAACATACTATTATATAATTGTGTATTACCGATTGTTCTATTAGTTATAATTTCATAAAATGATGTTGAAAATATGAAAAATAAACGAAACCAACCAACCAACCAATGTCCCTCCCGCCCACCATCGCCAACCAGCCAACCGTTTGCCCTCCCACCCACCATCGCCAACCAGCCATTTTTAAGCCCTCCCTCCCGCCTTCTCCAACCAGCCATCCGTTTGCCACCCAGCCCGCCATCACCAAACAGCCAACCGATTGCCCACCCGCCACCATCACCAACCACCCAACAGATTGTTCACCATCGCCAAGGAGCCAACACAGGACAATTCCACCTTCCGAACCTTCCCACCAACCAACTCTAAACCCAGCCGGGTTGTTAACTAAACAAAGACAGATCGCGACCGCGTCACATCAAATCATGCATCGAGTTTCCACAACGATAAAAACAAGCCACTTCACAGTCATTAATGACACATGCACCTTTTTCTCTCCACTTCCACACTCGCCGCACGATTTCAAAACACGATTAATAATACCACCTTCTTAATTGTTAACTACATTATAGGATTGCGTGTTCAGGATCATTATAACAGCGATGAAAGATATTGTTCGAAATCTCGAACCACAACGCAAACGCGAAACGCAATTTCCGGCACTCTCTGTTTTGTTACATTCCTTAGGCACTACATTTAAGATCTTGCACTAATACTTAGCTCTAGTATATGTAGGACGTATATTGTGATATATATAAATTGAGAGTCTCGTTTTTGAGAAAATAGTTACCAAAATTCCATTTGAACAAATATCAGTTGTTCTCTTCCAGTATTTCCAGTTGCGATACATCTTAAGATGCCGACATACTATTATATAATTGTGTATTACCGATTGTTCTATTAGTTATAATTTCATAAAATGATGTTGAAAATATGAAAAATAAACGAAACCAACCAACCAACCAATGTCCCTCCCGCCCACCATCGCCAACCAGCCAACCGTTAGCCTTCCCGCCCACCATCGCCAACCAGCCAACCGTAAACCTTTCCGCCCACCATCGCCAACCAGCCAACCGTTTGCCCTCCCACCCACCATCGCTAACCAGACATCCTTAAGCCCTCCCTCCCGCCTTCTCCAACCAGCCATCCGTTTGTCCACCAGCCCGCCATCACCAACCACCCAATCGATTGCCCACCCGCCACCATCACCAACCACCCAACAGATTGCTCACCATCGACAACGAGCCAACGCAGGACAATTCCACCATCCGAACCCTCCCACCAACCAACTCTAAACCCAGCCGGGTTGTTAATTAAACCAAGACAGATCGCGACCGCGTCACATCAAATCATGCATCGAGTTTCCACAACTATAAAAACAAGCCACTTCCCAGTCATTAAAGACACATGCACCTTTTATTCTCCACTTCCACACTCGCCGCACGATTTCAACACACGATTAATAATACCACCTTCTTAATTGTTAACTACATTATAGGATTGCGTGTTCAGGATCATTATAACATCGATGAAAGATATCGTTCGAAATCTCGAACCACAACGCAAACGCTCAACGCAATTTCCTGCACTCTTTGTTTTGTTACATTCCTTAGGCACTACATTTAAGATCTTGCACTAATACTTAGCTCTAGTATATGTATGACGTATATTGTGAAATATATAAATTGAGAGTCTGGTTTTTGTGAAAATAGTTACCAAAATTTCAATTGAACAAATATCAGTTGTTCTCTTCCAGTATTTCCAGTTGCGATACGTCTTAAGATGCCAACATACTATTATATAATTGTGTATTACCGATTGTTCTATTAGTTATAATTTCATAAAATGATGTTGAAAATATGAAAAATAAACGAAACCAACCAACCAACCAATGTCCCTCTCGCCCACCATCGCCAACCAGCCAACCGTTAGCCCTCCCGCCCACCATCGCCAACCAGCCAACCGTAAACCCTCCCGCCCAGCATCGCCAACCAGCCAACCGTTTGCCCTCCCACCCACCATCGCCAACCAGCCATCCTTAAACCCTCCCTCCCGCCTTCTCCAACCAGCCATCCGTTTGCCACCCAGCCCGCCATCACCAACCACCCAACCGATTGCCCACCCGCCACCATCACCAACCACCCAACAGATTGCTCACCATCGCCAAGGAGCCAACACAGGACAATTCCACATTCCGAACCCTCCCACCAACCAACTCTAAACCCAGCCGGGTTGTTAATTAAACAAAGACAGATCGCGACCGCGTCACATCAAATCATGCATCGAGTTTCCACAACGATAAAAACAAGCCACTTCACTTGTCATTAAAGACACATGCACCTTTTTCTCTCCACTTCCACACTCGCCGCACGATTTCAACACACGATTAATAATACCACCTTCTTAATTATTAACTACATTATATGATTGTGTGTTCAGGATCATTATAACAGCGATGAAAGATATTGTTCGAAATCTCGAACCACAACGTAAACGCGCAACGCAATTTCCTGCACTCTATGTTTTTGTTACATTCCTCAGGCACTACATTTAAGATCTTGCACTAATACTTAGCTCTAGTATATGTAGGACGTATATTGTGATATATATAAATTGAGAGTCTCGTTTTGAGAAAATAGTTACCAAAATTCCAATTGAACAAATATCAGTTGTTCTCTTCCAGTATTTCCAGTTTCGATACGTCTTAAGATGCCGACATACTATTATATAATTGTGTATTACCGATTGTTCTATTAGTTATAATTTCATAAAATGATGTTGAAAATATGAAAAATAAACGAAACCAACTTACCAAACAATGTCCCTCCCGCCCACAATCGCCAACCAGCCAATCGTTAGCCCTCCCGCCCACCATCGCCAACCAGCCAACCTTAAACCCTCCCGCCCACCATCGCCAACCAGCCAACCGTTTGCCCTCCCACCCACAATCGCCAACCAGCCATCCTTAAGCCCTCCCTCCCGCCTTCTCCAACCAGCCATCCGTTTGCCCACCAGCCCGCCATCACCAACCACCCAACCGATTGCCCACACGCCACCATCAACAACCACCCAACCGATAGCTCACCATCGCCAAGGAGCCAACACAGGACAATTCCACCTTCCGAACCCTCCCACCAACCAACTCTAAGCCCAGCCGAGTTGTTAATTAAACAAAGACAGATTGCGACCGCGTCACATCAAATCTTGCATCGAGTTTCCACAACGATAAAAACAAGCCACATCACAGTCATTAAAGACACATGCACCTTTTTCTCTCCACTTCCACCCTCGCCGCACAATTTCAACACACGATTAATAATACCACCTTCTTAATTGTTAACTACATTATAGGATTGCGTGTTCAGGATCATTATAACAGCGATGAAATTTATTGTTCGAAATCTCGAACCACAACGCAAACGCGCAACGCAATTTCCTGCACTCTTTGTTTTGTTACATTCCTTAGGCACTACATTTAAGATCTTGCACTAATACTTAGCTCTAGTATATGTAGGACGTATATTGTGATATATATAAATTGAGAGTCTCGTTTTTGAAAAAATAGTTACCAAAATTCCAATTGAACAAATATCAGTTGTTCTCTTCCAGTATTTCCAGTTGCGATACATCTTAAGATGCCGACATACTATTACATAATTGTGTATTACCGATTGTTCTATTAGTTATAATTTCATAAAATGATGTTGAAAATATGAAAAATAAACGAAACCAACCAACCAACCAATGTCTCTCCCGCCCACCATCGCCAACCAGCCAAACGTTAGCCCTCCCGCCCACCATCGCCAACCAGCCAACCGTAAACCCTCCCGCCCATCATCGCCAACCAGCCAACCGTTTGCCCTCCCACCCACCATCGCCAACCAGTCATCCTTAAGCCCTCCCTCCCGCCTTCAACAACCAGCCTTCCGTTTGCCCACCAGCCCGCCATCACCAACCACCCAACCGATTGACCACCCGCCCACCATCACCAACCACCCTACAGATTGCTCACCATCGCCAAGGAGCCAACACAGGACAATTCCACCTTCCGAACCCTCCCACCAACCAACTCTAAACCAAGCCGGGTTGTTAACTAAACAAAGACAGATCGCGACCGCGTCACATCAAATCATGCATCGAGTTTCCACAACGATAAAAACAAGCCACTTCACAGTCATTAAAGACACATGCACCTTTTTCTCTCCACTTCCACACTCGCCGCACGATTTCAACACACGATTAATAATACCACCTTCTTAATTGTTAACTACATTATAGGATTGCGTGTTCAGGATCATTATAACAGCGATGAAAGATATTGTTCGAAATCTCGAACCACAACGTAAACGCGCAACGCAATTTCCTGCACTCTTTGTTTTGTTACATTCCTTAGGCACTACATTTAAGATCTTGCACTAATACTTAACTCTAGTATATGTATGACGTATATTGTGATATATATAAATTGAGAGTCTCGTTTTTGAGAAAATAGTTACCAAAATTCCAATTGAACAAATATCAGTTGTTCTCTTCCAGTATTTCCAGTTGCGATACGTCTTAAGATGCCGACATTCGATTATATAATTGTGTATTACCGATTGTTCTATTAGTTATAATTTCATAAAATGATGTTAAAATATGAAAAATAAACGAAACCAACCAACCAACCAATGTCCCTCCCGCCCACCATCGCCAACCAGCCAACCGTTAGCCCTCCCGCCCACCATCACCAACCAGCCAACCGTAAATCCTCCCGCCCACCATCGCCAACCAGCCAACCGTTTGCCCTCCCACCCACCATCGCCAACCAGCCATCCTTAAGCCCTCCCTCCCGCCTTCTCCAACCAGCCATCCGTTTGCCAACCAGCCCGCAATCACCAACCACCCAACCGATTGCCCACCCGCCACCATCACCAACCACCCAACAGATTGCTCACCATCGCCAAGGAGCCAACGCAGGACAATTCCACCATCCGAACCCTCCCAACAACCAACTCTAAACCCAGCCGGGTTGTTAATTAAACCAAGACAGATCGCGACCGCGTCACATCAAATCATGCATCGAGTTTCCACAACGATAAAAACAAGCCACTTCACAGTCATTAAAGACACATGCACCTTTTTCTCTCCACTTCCACACTCGCCGCAAGATTTCAACACACGATTAATAATACCACCTTCTTAATTGTTAACTACATTATAGGATTGGGTGTTCAGGATCATTATAACATCGATGAAAGATATTGTTCGAAATCTCGAACCACAACGCAAACGCTCAACGCAATTTCCTGCACTCTTTGTTTTGTTACATTCCTTAGACACTACATTTAAGATCTTGCACTAATACTTAGCTCTAGTATATGTATGACGTATATTGTGATATATATAAATTGAGAGTCTCGTTTTTGTGAAAATAGTTACCAAAATTTCAATTGAACAAATATCAGTTGTTCTCTTCCGGTATTTCCAGTTGCGATTCGTCTTAAGATGCCAACATACTATTATATAATTGTGTATTACCGATTGTTCTATTAGTTATAATTTCATAAAGTGATGTTAAAAATATGAAAAATAAACGAAACCAACCAACCAACCAATGTCCCTCCCGCCCACAATCGCCAACCAGCCAACCGTTTGCCCTCCCACCCACCATCGCCAACCAGCCATCCTTAAGCTCTCCCTCCCGCCTTCTCCAACCAGCCATCCGTTTGCCACCCAGCCCGCCATCACCAACCACCCAACCGATTGCCCACCCGCCACCATCACCAACCACCCAACAGATTGTTCACCATCGCCAAGGAGCCAACACAGGACAATTCCACCTTCCGAACCCTCCCACCAACCAACTCTAAACCCAGCCGGGTTGTTAACTAAACAATGACAGATCGCGACCGCGTCACATCAAATCATGCATCGAGTTTCCACAACGATAAAAACAAGCCACTTCACAGTCATTAAAGACACATGCACCTTTTTCTCTCCACTTCCACACTCGCCGCACGATTTCAAAACACGATTAATAATACCACCTTCTTAATTGTTAACTACATTATAGGATTGCGTGTTCAGGATCATTATAACAGCGATGAAAGATATTGTTCGAAATCTCGAACCACAACGCAAACGCGAAACGCAATTTCCGGCACTCTCTGTTTTGTTACATTCCTTAGGCACTACATTTAAGATCTTGCACTAATACTTAGCTCTAGTATATGTAGGACGTATATTGTGATATATATAAATTGAGAGTCTCGTTTTTGAGAAAATAGTTACCAAAATTCCAATTGAACAAATATCAGTTGTTCTCTTCCAGTATTTCCAGTTGCGATACGACTTAAGATGCCGACATACTATTATATAATTGTGTATTACCGATTGATCTATTAGTTATAATTTCATAAAATGATGTTGAAAATATGAAAAATAAACGAAACCAACCAACCAACCAATGTCCCTCCCGCCCACCATCGCCAACCAGCCAACCGTTTGCCCTCCCACCCACCATCGCCAACCAGCCATTTTTAAGCCCTCCCTCCCGCCTTCTCCAACCAGCCATCCGTTTGCCCACCAGCCCGCCATCACCAAACACCCAACCGATTGCCCACCCGCCACCATCACCAACCACCCAACAGATTGTTCACCATCGCCAAGGAGCTAACACAGGACAATTCCACCTTCCGAATCCTCCCACCAACCAACTCTAAACCCAGCCGGGTTGTTAACTAAACAAAGACAGATCGCGACCGCGTCACATCAAATCATGCATCGAGTTTCCACAACGATAAAAACAAGACACTTCACCGTCATTAAAGACACATGCACCTTTTTCTCTCCACTTCCACACTCGCCGCACGATTTCAACACACGATTAATAATACCACCTTCTTAATTGTTAACTACATTATAGGATTGCGTGTTCAGGATCATTATAACAGCGATGAAAGATATTGTTCGAAATCTCGAACCACAACGCAAACGCGCAACGCAATTTCCTGCACTCTTTGTTTTGTTACATTCCTTAGGCACTACATTTAAGATCTTGCACTAATACTTAACTCTAGTATATGTATGACGTATATTGTGATATATATAAATTGAGAGTCTCGTTTTTGAGAAAATAGTTACCAAAATTCCAATTGAACAAATATCAGTTGTTCTCTTCCAGTATTTCCAGTTGCGATACGTCTTAAGATGCCGACATTCGATTATATAATTGTGTATTACCGATTGTTCTATTAGTTATAATTTCATAAAATGATGTTAAAATATGAAAAATAAACGAAACCAACCAACCAACCAATGTCCCTCCCGCCCACCATCGCCAACCAGCCAACCGTTAGCCCTCCCGCCCACCATCACCAACCAGCCAACCGTAAATCCTCCCGCCCACCATCGCCAACCAGCCAACCGTTTGCCCTCCCACCCACCATCGCCAACCAGCCATCCTTAAGCCCTCCCTCCCGCCTTCTCCAACCAGCCATCCGTTTGCCAACCAGCCCGCAATCACCAACCACCCAACCGATTGCCCACCCGCCACCATCACCAACCACCCAACAGATTGCTCACCATCGCCAAGGAGCCAACGCAGGACAATTCCACCATCCGAACCCTCCCAACAACCAACTCTAAACCCAGCCGGGTTGTTAATTAAACCAAGACAGATCGCGACCGCGTCACATCAAATCATGCATCGAGTTTCCACAACGATAAAAACAAGCCACTTCACAGTCATTAAAGACACATGCACCTTTTTCTCTCCACTTCCACACTCGCCGCAAGATTTCAACACACGATTAATAATACCACCTTCTTAATTGTTAACTACATTATAGGATTGGGTGTTCAGGATCATTATAACATCGATGAAAGATATTGTTCGAAATCTCGAACCACAACGCAAACGCTCAACGCAATTTCCTGCACTCTTTGTTTTGTTACATTCCTTAGACACTACATTTAAGATCTTGCACTAATACTTAGCTCTAGTATATGTATGACGTATATTGTGATATATATAAATTGAGAGTCTCGTTTTTGTGAAAATAGTTACCAAAATTTCAATTGAACAAATATCAGTTGTTCTCTTCCGGTATTTCCAGTTGCGATTCGTCTTAAGATGCCAACATACTATTATATAATTGTGTATTACCGATTGTTCTATTAGTTATAATTTCATAAAGTGATGTTAAAAATATGAAAAATAAACGAAACCAACCAACCAACCAATGTCCCTCCCGCCCACAATCGCCAACCAGCCAACCGTTTGCCCTCCCACCCACCATCGCCAACCAGCCATCCTTAAGCTCTCCCTCCCGCCTTCTCCAACCAGCCATCCGTTTGCCACCCAGCCCGCCATCACCAACCACCCAACCGATTGCCCACCCGCCACCATCACCAACCACCCAACAGATTGTTCACCATCGCCAAGGAGCCAACACAGGACAATTCCACCTTCCGAACCCTCCCACCAACCAACTCTAAACCCAGCCGGGTTGTTAACTAAACAATGACAGATCGCGACCGCGTCACATCAAATCATGCATCGAGTTTCCACAACGATAAAAACAAGCCACTTCACAGTCATTAAAGACACATGCACCTTTTTCTCTCCACTTCCACACTCGCCGCACGATTTCAAAACACGATTAATAATACCACCTTCTTAATTGTTAACTACATTATAGGATTGCGTGTTCAGGATCATTATAACAGCGATGAAAGATATTGTTCGAAATCTCGAACCACAACGCAAACGCGAAACGCAATT
Source organism: Lepisma saccharinum (assembly GCF_977018435.1). Lineage (NCBI taxonomy): Eukaryota > Metazoa > Arthropoda > Insecta > Zygentoma > Lepismatidae > Lepisma > Lepisma saccharinum. The sequence continues at coordinate 61,587,783 of NC_139246.1, read as the reverse complement.
TCCGGCACTCTCTGTTTTGTTACATTCCTTAGGCACTACATTTAAGATCTTGCACTAATACTTAGCTCTAGTATATGTAGGACGTATATTGTGATATATATAAATTGAGAGTCTCGTTTTTGAGAAAATAGTTACCAAAATTCCAATTGAACAAATATCAGTTGTTCTCTTCCAGTATTTCCAGTTGCGATACGACTTAAGATGCCGACATACTATTATATAATTGTGTATTACCGATTGATCTATTAGTTATAATTTCATAAAATGATGTTGAAAATATGAAAAATAAACGAAACCAACCAACCAACCAATGTCCCTCCCGCCCACCATCGCCAACCAGCCAACCGTTTGCCCTCCCACCCACCATCGCCAACCAGCCATTTTTAAGCCCTCCCTCCCGCCTTCTCCAACCAGCCATCCGTTTGCCCACCAGCCCGCCATCACCAAACACCCAACCGATTGCCCACCCGCCACCATCACCAACCACCCAACAGATTGTTCACCATCGCCAAGGAGCTAACACAGGACAATTCCACCTTCCGAATCCTCCCACCAACCAACTCTAAACCCAGCCGGGTTGTTAACTAAACAAAGACAGATCGCGACCGCGTCACATCAAATCATGCATCGAGTTTCCACAACGATAAAAACAAGACACTTCACCGTCATTAAAGACACATGAACCTTTTTCTCTCCACTTCCACACTCGCCGCAAGATTTCAACACACGATTAATTGTACCACCCTCCTAAGTGTTGACTACATTATAGGATTGCGTGTTCAGGATCATTATAACAGCGATGAAAGATATTTCTCAAAATCTCGAACCACAACGCAAACGCGCAACGCAATTTCCTGCACTCTTTGTTTTGTTACATTCCTTAGGCACTACATTTAAGATCTTGCACTAATACTTAGCTCTAGTATATGTATGACCTATATTGTGATATATATAAATTGAGAGTCTCGTTTTTGAGAAAATAGTTACCAAAATTCCAATTGAACAAATATCAGTTGTTCTCTTCCAGTATTTCCAGTTTCGATACGTCTTAAGATGCCAACATACTATTATATAATTGTGTATTACCGATTGTTCTATTAGTTATAATTTCATAAAATGATGTTGAAAATATGAAAAATAAACGAAACCAACCAACCAACCAATGTCCCTCCCGCCCACCATCGCCAACCAGCCAACCGTTAGCCCTCCCGCCCACCATCGCCAACCAGCCAACCGTAAACCCTCCCGCCCACCATCGCCAACCAGCCAACCGTTTGCCCTCCCACCCACCATCGCCAACCAGACATCCTTAAGCCCTCCCTCCCGCCTTCTCCAACCAGCCATCGGTTTGCCCACCAGCCCGCCATCACCAACCACCCAATCGATTGCCCACCCGCCACCATCACCAACCACCCAACAGATTGCTCACAATCGCCAAGGAGCCAACACAGGACAATTCCACCTTCCGAACCCTCCCACCAACCAACTCTAAACCCAGCCGGGTTGTTAATTAAACAAAGACAGATCGCGACCGCGTCACATCAAATCATGCATCGAGTTTCCACAACGATAAAAACAAGCCACTTCACAGTCATTAAAGACACATGCACCTTTTTCTCTCCACTTCCACACTCGCCGCACGATTTCAACACATGATTAATAATACCACCTTCTTAATTGTTAACTACATTATAGGATTGCGTGTTCAGGATCATTATAACAGCGATGAAAGATATTGTTCGAAATCTCGAACCACAACGCAAACGCGCAACGCAATTTCCTGCACTCTTTGTTTTGTTACATTCCTTAAGCACTACATTTAAGATCTTGCACTAATACTTAACTCTAGTATATGTATGACGTATATTGTGATATATATAAATTGAGAGTCTCGTTTTTGAGAAAATAGTTACCAAAATTCCAATTGAACAAATATCAGTTGTTCTCTTCCAGTATTTCCAGTTGCGATACGTCTTAAGATGCCGACATTCTATTATATAATTGTGTATTACCGATTGTTCTATTAGCTATAATTTCATAAAATGATGTTGAAAATATGAAAAATAAACGAAACCAACCAACCAACCAATGTCCCTCCCGCCCAACATCGCCAACCAGCCAACCGTTAGCCCTCCCGCCCACCATCGCCAACCAGCCAACCGTAAATCCTCCCGCCCACCATCGCCAACCAGCCAACCGTTTGCCCTCCCACCCACAATCGCCAACCAGCCATCCTTAAGCCCTCCCTCCCGCCTTCTCCAACCAGCCATCCGTTTGCCAACCAGCCCGCCATCACAAACCACCCAACCGATTGCCCACCCGCCACCATCACCAACCAACCAACAGATTGCTCACCATCGCCAACGAGCCAACGCAGGACAATTCCACCATCCGTACCCTCCCACCAACCAACTCTAAACCCAGCCGGGTTGTTAATTAAACCAAGACAGATCGCGACCGCGTCACATCAAATCATGCATCGAGTTTCCACAACTATAAAAACAAGCCACTTCCCAGTCATTAAAGACACATGCACCTTTTTCTCTCCACTTCCACACTCGCCGCACGATTTCAACACACGATTAATAATACCACCTTCTTAATTGTTAACTACATTATAGGATTGCGTGTTCAGGATCATTATAACATCGATGAAAGATATCGTTCGAAATCTCGAACCACAACGCAAACGCTCAACGCAATTTCCTGCACTCTTTGTTTTGTTACATTCCTTAGGCACTACATTTAAGATCTTGCACTAATACTTAGCTCTAGTATATGTATGACGTATATTGTGATATATATAAATTGAGAGTCTCGTTTTTGTGAAAATAGTTACCAAAATTTCAATTGAACAAATATCAGTTGTTCTCTTCCAGTATTTCCAGTTGCGATACGTCTTAAGATGCCAACATACTATTATATAATTGTGTATTACCGATTGTTCTATTAGTTATAATTTCATAAAATGATGTTGAAAATATGAAAAATAAACGAAACAAACCAACCAACCAATGTCCCTCCCGCCCACCATCGCCAACCAGCCAACCGTTTGCCCTCCCACCCACCATCGCCAACCAGCCATCCTTAAGCCCTCCCTCCCGCCTTCTCCAACCAGCCATCCGTTTGCCACCCAGCCCGCCATCACCAACCACCCAACCGATTGCCCACCCGCCACCATCACCAACCACCCAACAGATTGCTCACCATCGCCAAGGAGCCAACGCAGGACAATTCCACCATCCGAACCCTCCCAACAACCATCTCTAAACCCAGCCGGGTTGTTAATTAAACCAAGACAGATCGCGACCGCGTCACATCAAATCATGCATCGAGTTTCCACAACGATAAAAACAAGCCACTTCACAGTCATTAAAAACACATGCACCTTTTTCTCTCCACTTCCACACTCGCCGCACGATTTCAACACACGATTAATAATACCACCTTCTTAATTGTTAACTACATTATAGGATTGGGTGTTCAGGATCATTATAACATCGATGAAAGATATTGTTCGAAATCTCGAACCACAACGCAAACGCTCAACGCAATTTCCTGCACTCTTTGTTTTGTTACATTCCTTAGACACTACATTTAAGATCTTGCACTAATACTTAGCTCTAGTATATGTATGACGTATATTGTGATATATATAAATTGAGAGTCTCGTTTTTGTGAAAATAGTTACCAAAATTTCAATTGAACAAATATCAGTTGTTCTCTTCCGGTATTTCCAGTTGCGATTCGTCTTAAGATGCCAACATACTATTATATAATTGTGTATTACCGATTGTTCTATTAGTTATAATTTGATAAAATGATGTTAAAAATATGAAAAATAAACGAAACCAACCAACCAACCAATGTCCCTCCCGCCCACCATCGCCAACCAGCCAACCGTTTGCCCTCCCACCCACCATCGCCAACCAGCCATCCTTAAGCTCTCCCTCCCGCCTTCTCCAACCAGCCATCCGTTTGCCACCCAGCCCGCCATCACCAACCACCCAACCGATTGCCCACCCGCCACCATCACCAACCACCCAACAGATTGTTCACCATCGCCAAGGAGCCAACACAGGACAATTCCACCTTCCGAACCCTCCCACCAACCAACGCTAAACCCAGCCGGGTTGTTAACTAAACAAAGACAGATCGCGACCGCGTCACATCAAATCATGCATCGAGTTTCCACAACGATAAAAACAAGCCACTTCACAGTCATTAAAGACACATGCACCTTTTTCTCTCCACTTCCACACTCGCCGCACGATTTCAAAACACGATTAATTGTACCACCCTCCTAAGTGTTGACTACATTATAGGATTGCGTGTTCAGGATCATTATAACAGCGATGAAAGATATTTCTCAAAATCTCGAACCACAACGCAAACGCGCAACGCAATTTCCTGCACTCTTTGTTTTGTTACATTCCTTAGGCACTACATTTAAGATCTTGCACTAATACTTAGCTCTAGTATATGTATGACCTATATTGTGATATATATAAATTGAGAGTCTCGTTTTTGAGAAAATAGTTACCAAAATTCCAATTGAACAAATATCAGTTGTTCTCTTCCAGTATTTCCAGTTTCGATACGTCTTAAGATGCCGACATACTATTATATAATTGTGTATTACCGATTGTTCTATTAGTTATAATTTCATAAAATGATGTTGAAAATATGAAAAATAAACGAAACCAACCAACCAACCAATGTCCCTCCCGCCCACCAACGCCAACCAGCCAACCGTTAGCCCTCCCGCCCACCATCGCCAACCAGCCAACCGTAAACCCTCCCGCCCACCATCGCCAACCAGCCAACCGTTTGCCGTCCCACCCACCATCGCCAACCAGACATCCTTAAGCCCTCCCTCCCGCCTTCTCCAACCAGCCATCCGTTTGCCCACCAGCCCGCCATCACCAACCACCCAATCGATTGCCCACCCGCCACCATCACCAACCACCCAACAGATTGCTCACAATCGCCAAGGAGCCAACACAGGACAATTCCACCTTCCGAACCCTCCCACCAACCAACTCTAAACCCAGCCGGGTTGTTAATTAAACAAAGACAGATCGCGACCGCGTCACATCAAATCATGCATCGAGTTTCCACAACGATAAAAACAAGCCACTTCACAGTCATTAAAGACACATGCACCTTTTTCTCTCCACTTCCACACTCGCCGCACGATTTCAACACATGATTAATAATACCACCTTCTTAATTGTTAACTACATTATAGGATTGCGTGTTCAGGATCATTATAACAGCGATGAAAGATATTGTTCGAAATCTCGAACCACAACGCAAACGCGCAACGCAATTTCCTGCACTCTTTGTTTTGTTACATTCCTTAAGCACTACATTTAAGATCTTGCACTAATACTTAACTCTAGTATATGTATGACGTATATTGTGATATATATAAATTGAGAGTCTCGTTTTTGAGAAAATAGTTACCAAAATTCCAATTGAACAAATATCAGTTGTTCTCTTCCAGTATTTCCAGTTGCGATACGTCTTAAGATGCCGACATTCTATTATATAATTGTGTATTACCGATTGTTCTATTAGCTATAATTTCATAAAATGATGTTGAAAATATGAAAAATAAACGAAACCAACCAACCAACCAATGTCCCTCCCGCCCAACATCGCCAACCAGCCAACCGTTAGCCCTCCCGCCCACCATCGCCAACCAGCCAACCATAAATCCTCCCGCCCACCATCGCCAACCAGCCAACCGTTTGCCCTCCCACCCACAATCGCCAACCAGCCATCCTTAAGCCCTCCCTCCCGCCTTCTCCAACCAGCCATCCGTTTGCCAACCAGCCCGCCATCACAAACCACCCAACCGATTGCCCACCCGCCACCATCACCAACCACCCAACAGATTGCTCACCATCGCCAACGAGCCAACGCAGGACAATTCCACCATCCGTACCCTCCCGCCAACCAACTCTAAACCCAGCCGGGTTGTTAATTAAACCAAGACAGATCGCGACCGCGTCACATCAAATCATGCATCGAGTTTCCACAACTATAAAAACAAGCCACTTCCCAGTCATTAAAGACACATGCACCTTTTTCTCTCCACTTCCACACTCGCCGCACGATTTCAACACACGATTAATAATACCACCTTCTTAATTGTTAACTACATTATAGGATTGCGTGTTCAGGATCATTATAACATCGATGAAAGATATCGTTCGAAATCTCGAACCACAACGCAAACGCTCAACGCAATTTCCTGCACTCTTTGTTTTGTTACATTCCTTAGGCACTACATTTAAGATCTTGCACTAATACTTAGCTCTAGTATATGTATGACGTATATTGTGATATATATAAATTGAGAGTCTCGTTTTTGTGAAAATAGTTACCAAAATTTCAATTGAACAAATATCAGTTGTTCTCTTCCAGTATTTCCAGTTGCGATACGTCTTAAGATGCCAACATACTATTATATAATTGTGTATTACCGATTGTTCTATTAGTTATAATTTCATAAAATGATGTTGAAAATATGAAAAATAAACGAAATAAACCAACCAACCAATGTCCCTCCCGCCCACCATCGCCAACCAGCCAACCGTTTGCCCTCCCACCCACCATCGCCAACCAGCCATCCTTAAGCCCTCCCTCCCGCCTTCTCCAACCAGCCATCCGTTTGCCACCCAGCCCGCCATCACCAAACACCCAACCGATTGCCCACCCGCCACCATCACCAACCACCCAACAGATTGTTCACCATCGCCAAGGAGCCAACACAGGACAATTCCACCTTCCGAACCTTCCCACCAACCAACTCTAAACCCAGCCGGGTTGTTAACTAAACAAAGACAGATCGCGACCGCGTCACATCAAATCATGCATCGAGTTTCCACAACGATAAAAACAAGCCACTTCACAGTCATTAAAGACACATGCACCTTTTTCTCTCCACTTCCACACTCGCCGCACGATTTCAAAACACGATTAATAATACCACCTTCTTAATTGTTAACTACATTATAGGATTGCGTGTTCAGGATCATTATAACAGCGATGAAAGATATTGTTCGAAATCTCGAACCACAACGCAAACGCGAAACGCAATTTCCGGCACTCTCTGTTTCGTAACATTCCTTAGGCACTACATTTAAGATCTTGCACTAATACTTAGCTCTAGTATATGTAGGACGTATATTGTGATATATATAAATTGAGAGTCTCGTTTTTGAGAAAATAGTTACCAAAATTCCATTTGAACAAATATCAGTTGTTCTCTTCCAGTATTTCCAGTTGCGATACATCTTAAGATGCCGACATACTATTATATAATTGTGTATTACCGATTGTTCTATTAGTTATAATTTCATAAAATGATGTTGAAAATATGAAAAATAAACGAAACCAACCAACCAACCAATGTCCCTCCCGCCCACCATCGCCAACCAGCCAACCGTTAGCCTTCCCGCCCACCATCGCCAACCAGCCAACCGTAAACCCTTCCGCCCACCATCGCCAACCAGCCAACCGTTTGCCCTCCCACCCACCATCGCCAACCAGACATCCTTAAGCCCTCCCTCCCGCCTTCTCCAACCAGCCATCCGTTTGCCCACCAGCCCGCCATCACCAACCACCCAATCGATTGCCCACCCGCCACCATCACCAACCACCCAACAGATTGCTCACCATCGACAACGAGCCAACGCAGGACAATTCCACCATCCGAACCCTCCCACCAACCAACTCTAAACCCAGCCGGGTTGTTAACTAAACAAAGACAGATCGCGACCGCGTCACATCAAATCATGCATCGAGTTTCCACAACGATAAAAACAAGCCACTTCACAGTCATTAGAGACACATGCACCTTTTTCTCTCCACTTCCACACTCGCCGCACGATTTCAACACACGATTAATAATACCACCTTCTTAATTGTTAACTACATTATATGATTGTGTGTTCAGGATCATTATAACAGCGATGAAAGATATTGTTCGAAATCTCGAACCACAACGTAAACGCGCAACGCAATTTCCTGCACTCTATGTTTTTGTTACATTCCTCAGGCACTACATTTAAGATCTTGCACTAATACTTAGCTCTAGTATATGTAGGACGTATATTGTGATATATATAAATTGAGAGTCTCGTTTTGAGAAAATAGTTACCAAAATTCCAATTGAACAAATATCGGTTGTTCTCTTCCAATATTTCCAGTCTTAAGATGCCGACATACTATTATATAATTGTGTATTACCGATTGTTCTATTAGTTATAATTTCATAAAATGATGTTGAAAATATGAAAAATAAACGAAACCAACTTACCAAACAATGTCCCTCCCGCCCACAATCGCCAACCAGCCAATCGTTAGCCCTCCCGCCCACCATCGCCAACCAGCCAACCTTAAACCCTCCCGCCCACCATCGCCAACCAGCCAACCGTTTGCCCTCCCACCCACCATCGCCAACCAGCCATTTTTAAGCCCTCCCTCCCGCCTTCTCCAACCAGCCATCCGTTTGCCCACCAGCCCGCCATCACCAACCACCCAACCGATTGCCCACTAGCCACCATCACCAACCACCCAACAGATTGTTCACCATCGCCAAGGAGCTAACACAGGACAATTCCACCTTCCGAATCCTCCCACCAACCAACTCTAAACCCAGCCGGGTTGTTAACTAAACAAAGACAGATCGCGACCGCGTCACATCAAATCATGCATCGAGTTTCCACAACGATAAAAACAAGACACTTCACCGTCATTAAAGACACATGAACCTTTTTCTCTCCACTTCCACACTCGCCACAAGATTTCAACACACGATTAATTGTACCACCCTCCTAAGTGTTGACTACATTATAGGATTGCGTGTTCAGGATCATTATAACAGCGATGAAAGATATTTCTCAAAATCTCGAACCACAACGCAAACGCGCAACGCAATTTCCTGCACTCTTTGTTTTGTTACATTCCTTAGGCACTACATTTAAGATCTTGCACTAATACTTAGCTCTAGTATATGTATGACCTATATTGTGATATATATAAATTGAGAGTCTCGTTTTTTGAGAAAATAGTTACCAAAATTCCAATTGAACAAATATCAGTTGTTCTCTTCCAGTATTTCCAGTTTCGATACGTCTTAAGATGCCGACATACTATTATATAATTGTGTATTACCGATTGTTCTATTAGTTATAATTTCATAAAATGATGTTGAAAATATGAAAAATAAACGAAACCAACCAACCAACCAATGTCCCTCCCGCCCAACATCGCCAACCAGCCAACCGTTAGCCCTCCCGCCCACCATCGCCAACCAGCCAACCGTAAATCCTCCCGCCCACCATCGCCAACCAGCCAACCGTTTGCCCTCCCACCCACAATCGCCAACCAGCCATCCTTAAGCCCTCCCTCCCGCCTTCTCCAACCAGCCATCCGTTTGCCACCCAGCCCGCCATCACCAACCACCCAACCGATTGCCCACCCGCCACCATCACCAACCACCCAACAGATTGCTCACCATCGCCAAGGAGCCAACGCAGGACAATTCCACCATCCGAACCCTCCCAACAACCAACTCTAAACCCAGCCGGGTTGTTAATTAAACCAAGACAGATCGCGACCGCGTCACATCAAATCATGCATCGAGTTTCCACAACGATAAAAACAAGCCACTTCACAGTCATTAAAGACACATGCACCTTTTTCTCTCCACTTCCACACTCGCCGCACGATTTCAACACACGATTAATAATACCACCGTCTTAATTATTAACTACGTTATAGGATTGCGTGTTCAGGATCATTATAACAGCGATGAAAGATATTGTTCGAAATCTCGAACCACAACGCAAACGCGAAACGCAATTTCCGGCACTCTTTGTTTTGTTACATTCCTTATGCACTACATTTAAGATCTTGCACTAATACTTAGCTCTAGTATATGTATGACGTATATTGTGATATATATAAATTGAGAGTATCGTTTTTGAGAAAATAGTTACCAAAATTCCATTTGAACAAATATCAGTTGTTCTCTTCCAGTATTTCCAGTTGCGATACATCTTAAGATGCCGACATACTATTATATAATTGTGTATTGCCGATTGTTCTATTAGTTATAATTTCATAAAATGATGTTGAAAATATGAAAAATAAACGAAACCAACCAACCAACCAATGTCCCTCCCGCCCACCATCGCCAACCAGCCAACCGTTAGCCCTCCCGCCCACCATCGCCAACCAGCCAACCGTAAACCTTCCCGCCCACCATCGCCAACCAGCCAACCGTTTGCCCTCCCACCCACCATCGCCAACCAGCCATCCTTAAGCCCTACCTCCCGCCTTCTCCAACCAGCCATCCCTTTGCCCACCAGCCCGCCATCACCAACCACCCAATCGATTGCCCACCCGCCACCATCACCAACCACCCAACAGATTGCTCACAATCGCCAAGGAGCCAACACAGGACAATTCCACCTTCCGAACCCTCCCACCAACCAACTCTAAACCCAGCCGGGTTGTTAATTAAACAAAGACAGATCGCGACCTCGTCACATCAAATCATGCATCGAGTTTCCACAACGATAAAAACAAGCCACATCACAGTCATTAAAGACACATGCACCTTTTTCTCTCCACTTCCACACTCGCCGCACGATTTCAACACACGATTAATAATACCACCTTCTTAATTGTTAACTACATTATAGGATTGCGTGTTCAGGATCATTATAACAGCGATGAAAGATATTGTTCGAAATCTCGAACCACAACGCAAACGCGCAAAGCAATTTCCTGCACTCTTTGTTTTGTTACATTCCTTAGGCACTACATTTAAGATCTTGCACTAATACTTAGCTCTAGTATATGTATGACGTATATTGTGATATATATAAATTGAGAGTCTCGTTTTTGAGAAAATAGTTACCAAAATTCCAATTGAACAAATATCAGTTGTTCTCTTCCAGTATTTCCAGTTGCTATACGTCTTAAGATGCCGACATACTATTATATAATTGTGTATTACCGATTGTTCTATTAGTTATAATTTCATAAAATGATGTTGAAAATATGAAAAATAAACGAAACCAACCAAAGAACCAATGTCCCTCCCGCCCACCATCGCCAACCAGCCAACCGTTAGCCCTCCCGCCCACCATCGCCAACCAGCCAACCGTAAACCCTCCCGCCCACCATCGCCAACCAGCCAACCGTTAGCCCTCCCACCCACCATCGCCAACCAGCCATCCTTAAGCCCTCCCTCCCGCCTTCTCCAACCAGCCATCCGTTTTCCCACCAGCCCGCCATCACCAACCACCCAACCGATTGCCCTCCCGCCTCCATCACCAACCACCCAACAGATTGCTCACCATCGCCAAGGAGCCAACACAGGAAAATTCCACCTTCCAAACCCTCCCACCAACCAACTCTAAACCCAGCCGGGTTGTTAATTAAACAAAGACAAATCGCGACCGCGTCACATCAAATCATGCATCGAGTTTCCACAACGATAAAAACAAGCCACTTCACAGTCATTAGAGACACATGCACCTTTTTCTCTCCACTTCCACACTCGCCGCACGATTTCAACACACGATTAATAATACCACCTTCTTAATTGTTAACTACATTATATGATTGTGTGTTCAGGATCATTATAACAGCGATGAAAGATATTGTTCGAAATCTCGAACCACAACGTAAACGTGCAACGCAATTTCCTGCACTCTATGTTTTTGTTACATTCCTCAGGCACTACATTTAAGATCTTGCACTAATACTTAGCTCTAGTATATGTAGGACGTATATTGTGATATATATAAATTGAGAGTCTCGTTTTGAGAAAATAGTTACCAAAATTCCAATTGAACAAATATCGGTTGTTCTCTTCCAATATTTCCAGTCTTAAGATGCCGACATACTATTATATAATTGTGTATTACCGATTGTTCTATTAGTTATAATTTCATAAAATGATGTTGAAAATATGAAAAATAAACGAAACCAACTTACCAAACAATGTCCCTCCCGCCCACAATCGCCAACCAGCCAATCGTTAGCCCTCCCGCCCACCATCGCCAACCAGCCAACCTTAAACCCTCCCGCCCACCATCGCCAACCAGCCAACCGTTTGCCCTCCCACCCACAATCGCCAACCAGCCATCCTTAAGCCCTCCCTCCCGCCTTCTCCAACCAGCCATCCGTTTGCCCACCAGCCCGCCATCACCAACCACCCAACCGATTGCCCACACGCCACCATCAACAACCACCCAACCGATAGCTCACCATCGCCAAGGAGCCAACACAGGACAATTCCACCTTCCGAACCCTCCCACCAACCAACTCTAAGCCCAGCCGAGTTGTTAATTAAACAAAGACAGATTGCGACCGCGTCACATCAAATCTTGCATCGAGTTTCCACAACGATAAAAACAAGCCACATCACAGTCATTAAAGACACATGCACCTTTTTCTCTCCACTTCCACCCTCGCCGCACAATTTCAACACACGATTAATAATACCACCTTCTTAATTGTTAACTACATTATAGGATTGCGTGTTCAGGATCATTATAACAGCGATGAAATTTATTGTTCGAAATCTCGAACCACAACGCAAACGCGCAACGCAATTTCCTGCACTCTTTGTTTTGTTACATTCCTTAGGCACTACATTTAAGATCTTGCACTAATACTTAGCTCTAGTATATGTAGGACGTATATTGTGATATATATAAATTGAGAGTCTCGTTTTTGAAAAAATAGTTACCAAAATTCCAATTGAACAAATATCAGTTGTTCTCTTCCAGTATTTCCAGTTGCGATACATCTTAAGATGCCGACATTCTATTATATAATTGTGTATTACCGATTGTTCTATTAGTTATAATTTCATAAAATGATGTTGAAATATGAAAAATAAACGAAACCAACCAACCAACCAATGTCCCTCCCGCCCACCATCGCCAACCAGCCAACCGTTAGCCCTACCGCCCACCATCACCAACCAGCCAACCGTAAATCCTCCCGCCCACCATCGCCAACCAGCCAACCGTTTGCCCTCCCACCCACCATCGCCAACCAGCCATCCTTAAGCCCTCTCTCCCGCCTTCTCCAACCAGCCATCCGTTTGCCAACCAGCCCGCAATCACCAACCACCCAACCGATTGCCCACCCGCCACCATCACCAACCACCCAACAGATTGCTCACCATCGCCAAGGAGCCAACGCAGGACAATTCCACCATCCGAACCCTCCCACCAACCAACTCTAAACCCAGCCGGGTTGTTAATTAAACCAAGACAGATCGCGACCGCGTCACATCAAATCATGCATCGAGTTTCCACAACGATAAAAACAAGCCACTTCACAGTCATTAAAGACACATGCACCTTTTTCTCTCCACTTCCACACTCGCCGCACGATTTCAACACACGATTAATAATACCACCTTCTTAATTGTTAACTACATTATAGGATTGGGTGTTCAGGATCATTATAACATCGATGAAAGATATTGTTCGAAATCTCGAACCACAACGCAAACGCTCAACGCAATTTCCTGCACTCTTTGTTTTGTTACATTCCTTAGGCACTACATTTAAGATCTTGCACTAATACTTAGCTCTAGTATATGTATGACGTATATTGTGATATATATAAATTGAGAGTCTCGTTTTTGTGAAAATAGTTACCAAAATTTCAATTGAACAAATATCAGTTGTTCTCTTCCGGTATTTCCAGTTGCGATTCGTCTTAAGATGCCAACATACTATTATATAATTGTGTATTACCGATTGTTCTATTAGTTATAATTTCATAAAATGATGTTAAAAATATGAAAAATAAACGAAACCAACCAACCAACCAATGTCCCTCCCGCCCACCATCGAAAACCAGCCAACCGTTTGCCCTCCCACCCACCATCGCCAACCAGCCATCCTTAAGCTCTCCCTCCCGCCTTCTCCAACCAGCCATCCGTTTGCCACCCAGCCCGCCATCACCAACCACCCAACCGATTGCCCACCCGCCACCATCACCTACCACCCAACAGATTGTTCACCATCGCCAAGGAGCCAACACAGGACAATTCCACCTTCCGAACCCTCCCACCAACCAACTCTAAACCCAGCCGGGTTGTTAACTAAACAAAGACAGATCGCGACCGCGTCACATCAAATCATGCATCGAGTTTCCACAACGATAAAAACAAGCCACTTCACAGTCATTAAAGACACATGCACCTTTTTCTCTCCACTTCCACACTCGCCGCACGATTTCAAAACACGATTAATAATACCACCTTCTTAATTGTTAACTACATTATAGGATTGCCTGTTCAGGATCATTATAACAGCGATGAAAGATATTGTTCGAAATCTCGAACCACAACGCAAACGCGAAACGCAATTTCCGGCACTCTCTGTTTTGTTACATTCCTTAGGCACTACATTTAAGATCTTGCACTAATACTTAGCTCTAGTATATGTAGGACGTATATTGTGATATATATAAATTGAGAGTCTCGTTTTTGAGAAAATAGTTACCAAAATTCCAATTGAACAAATATCAGTTGTTCTCTTCCAGTATTTCCAGTTGCGATACGACTTAAGATGCCGACATACTATTATATAATTGTGTATTACCGATTGATCTATTAGTTATAATTTCATAAAATGATGTTGAAAATATGAAAAATAAACGAAACCAACCAACCAACCAATGTCCCTCCCGCCCACCATCGCCAACCAGCCAACCGTTTGCCCTCCCACCCACCATCGCCAACCAGCCATTTTTAAGCCCTCCCTCCCGCCTTCTCCAACCAGCCATCCGTTTGCCCACCAGCCCGCCATCACCAACCACCCAACCGATTGCCCACTAGCCACCATCACCAACCACCCAACAGATTGTTCACCATCGCCAAGGAGCTAACACAGGACAATTCCACCTTCCGAATCCTCCCACCAACCAACTCTAAACCCAGCCGGGTTGTTAACTAAACAAAGACAGATCGCGACCGCGTCACATCAAATCATGCATCGAGTTTCCACAACGATAAAAACAAGACACTTCACCGTCATTAAAGACACATGAACCTTTTTCTCTCCACTTCCACACTCGCCGCAAGATTTCAACACACGATTAATTGTACCACCCTCCTAAGTGTTGACTACATTATAGGATTGCGTGTTCAGGATCATTATAACAGCGATGAAAGATATTTCTCAAAATCTCGAACCACAACGCAAACGCGCAACGCAATTTCCTGCACTCTTTGTTTTGTTACATTCCTTAGGCACTACATTTAAGATCTTGCACTAATACTTAGCTCTAGTATATGTATGACCTATATTGTGATATATATAAATTGAGAGTCTCGTTTTTTGAGAAAATAGTTACCAAAATTCCAATTGAACAAATATCAGTTGTTCTCTTCCAGTATTTCCAGTTTCGATACGTCTTAAGATGCCGACATACTATTATATAATTGTGTATTACCGATTGTTCTATTAGTTATAATTTCATAAAATGATGTTGAAAATATGAAAAATAAACGAAACCAACCAACCAACCAATGTCCCTCCCGCCCACCATCGCCAACCAGCCAACCGTTAGCCCTCCCGCCCACCATCGCCAACCAGCCAACCGTAAACCCTCCCGCCCACCATCGCCAACCAGCCAACCGTTTGCCCTCCCACCCACCATCGCCAACCAGACATCCTTAAGCCCTCCCTCCCGCCTTCTCCAACCAGCCATCCGTTTGCCCACCAGCCCGCCATCACCAACCACCCAATCGATTGCCCACCCGCCACCATCACCAACCACCCAACAGATTGCTCACAATCGCCAAGGAGCCAACACAGGACAATTCCACCTTCCGAACCCTCCCACCAACCAACTCTAAACCCAGCCGGGTTGTTAATTAAACAAAGACAGATCGCGACCGCGTCACATCAAATCATGCATCGAGTTTCCACAACGATAAAAACAAGCCACTTCACAGTCATTAAAGACACATGCACCTTTTTCTCTTCACTTCCACACTCGCCGCACGATTTCAACACATGATTAATAACACCACCTTCTTAATTGTTAACTACATTATGGGAATGCGTGTTCAGGATCATTATAACAGCGATGAAAGATATTGTTCGAAATCTCGAACCACAACGCAAACGCGCAACGCAATTTCCTGCACTCTTTGTTTTGTTACATTCCTTAAGCACTACATTTAAGATCTTGCACTAATACTTAACTCTAGTATATGTATGACGTATATTGTGATATATATAAATTGAGAGTCTCGTTTTTGAGAAAATAGTTACCAAAATTCCAATTGAACAAATATCAGTTGTTCTCTTCCAGTATTTCCAGTTGCGATACGTCTTAAGATGCCGACATTCTATTATATAATTGTGTATTACCGATTGTTCTATTAGCTATAATTTCATAAAATGATGTTGAAAATATGAAAAATAAACGAAACCAACCAACCAACCAATGTCCCTCCCGCCCAACATCGCCAACCAGCCAACCGTTAGCCCTCCCGCCCACCATCGCCAACCAGCCAACCGTAAATCCTCCCGCCCACCATCGCCAACCAGCCAACCGTTTGCCCTCCCACCCACAATCGCCAACCAGCCATCCTTAAGCCCTCCCTCCCGCCTTCTCCAACCAGCCATCCGTTTGCCAACCAGCCCGCCATCACAAACCACCCAACCGATTGCCCACCCGCCACCATCACCAACCACCCAACAGATTGCTCACCATCGCCAAGGAGCCAACGCAGGACAATTCCACCATCCGAACCCTCCCACCAACCAACTCTAAACCCAGCCGGGTTGTTAATTAAACCAAGACAGATCGCGACCGCGTCACATCAAATCATGCATCGAGTTTCCACAACGATAAAAACAAGCCACTTCACAGTCATTAAAGACACATGCACCTTTTTCTCTCCACTTCCACACTCGCCGCACGATTTCAACACACGATTAATAATACCACCTTCTTAATTGTTAACTACATTATAGGATTGGGTGTTCAGGATCATTATAACATCGATGAAAGATATTGTTCGAAATCTCGAACCACAACGCAAACGCTCAACGCAATTTCCTGCACTCTTTGTTTTGTTACATTCCTTAGGCACTACATTTAAGATCTTGCACTAATACTTAGCTCTAGTATATGTATGACGTATATTGTGATATATATAAATTGAGAGTCTCGTTTTTGTGAAAATAGTTACCAAAATTTCAATTGAACAAATATCAGTTGTTCTCTTCCGGTATTTCCAGTTGCGATTCGTCTTAAGATGCCAACATACTATTATATAATTGTGTATTACCGATTGTTCTATTAGTTATAATTTCATAAAATGATGTTAAAAATATGAAAAATAAACGAAACCAACCAACCAACCAATGTCCCTCCCGCCCACCATCGAAAACCAGCCAACCGTTTGCCCTCCCACCCACCATCGCCAACCAGCCATCCTTAAGCTCTCCCTCCCGCCTTCTCCAACCAGCCATCCGTTTGCCACCCAGCCCGCCATCACCAACCACCCAACCGATTGCCCACCCGCCACCATCACCAACCACCCAACAGATTGTTCACCATCGCCAAGGAGCCAACACAGGACAATTCCACCTTCCGAACCCTCCCACCAACCAACTCTAAACCCAGCCGGGTTGTTAACTAAACAAAGACAGATCGCGACCGCGTCACATCAAATCATGCATCGAGTTTCCACAACGATAAAAACAAGCCACTTCACAGTCATTAAAGACACATGCACCTTTTTCTCTCCACTTCCACACTCGCCGCACGATTTCAAAACACGATTAATAATACCACCTTCTTAATTGTTAACTACATTATAGGATTGCCTGTTCAGGATCATTATAACAGCGATGAAAGATATTGTTCGAAATCTCGAACCACAACGCAAACGCGAAACGCAATTTCCGGCACTCTCTGTTTTGTTACATTCCTTAGGCACTACATTTAAGATCTTGCACTAATACTTAGCTCTAGTATATGTAGGACGTATATTGTGATATATATAAATTGAGAGTCTCGTTTTTGAGAAAATAGTTACCAAAATTCCAATTGAACAAATATCAGTTGTTCTCTTCCAGTATTTCCAGTTGCGATACGACTTAAGATGCCGACATACTATTATATAATTGTGTATTACCGATTGATCTATTAGTTATAATTTCATAAAATGATGTTGAAAATATGAAAAATAAACGAAACCAACCAACCAACCAATGTCCCTCCCGCCCACCATCGCCAACCAGCCAACCGTTTGCCCTCCCACCCACCATCGCCAACCAGCCATTTTTAAGCCCTCCCTCCCGCCTTCTCCAACCAGCCATCCGTTTGCCCACCAGCCCGCCATCACCAACCACCCAACCGATTGCCCACTAGCCACCATCACCAACCACCCAACAGATTGTTCACCATCGCCAAGGAGCTAACACAGGACAATTCCACCTTCCGAATCCTCCCACCAACCAACTCTAAACCCAGCCGGGTTGTTAACTAAACAAAGACAGATCGCGACCGCGTCACATCAAATCATGCATCGAGTTTCCACAACGATAAAAACAAGACACTTCACCGTCATTAAAGACACATGAACCTTTTTCTCTCCACTTCCACACTCGCCGCAAGATTTCAACACACGATTAATTGTACCACCCTCCTAAGTGTTGACTACATTATAGGATTGCGTGTTCAGGATCATTATAACAGCGATGAAAGATATTTCTCAAAATCTCGAACCACAACGCAAACGCGCAACGCAATTTCCTGCACTCTTTGTTTTGTTACATTCCTTAGGCACTACATTTAAGATCTTGCACTAATACTTAGCTCTAGTATATGTATGACCTATATTGTGATATATATAAATTGAGAGTCTCGTTTTTTGAGAAAATAGTTACCAAAATTCCAATTGAACAAATATCAGTTGTTCTCTTCCAGTATTTCCAGTTTCGATACGTCTTAAGATGCCGACATACTATTATATAATTGTGTATTACCGATTGTTCTATTAGTTATAATTTCATAAAATGATGTTGAAAATATGAAAAATAAACGAAACCAACCAACCAACCAATGTCCCTCCCGCCCACCATCGCCAACCAGCCAACCGTTAGCCCTCCCGCCCACCATCGCCAACCAGCCAACCGTAAACCCTCCCGCCCACCATCGCCAACCAGCCAACCGTTTGCCCTCCCACCCACCATCGCCAACCAGACATCCTTAAGCCCTCCCTCCCGCCTTCTCCAACCAGCCATCCGTTTGCCCACCAGCCCGCCATCACCAACCACCCAATCGATTGCCCACCCGCCACCATCACCAACCACCCAACAGATTGCTCACAATCGCCAAGGAGCCAACACAGGACAATTCCACCTTCCGAACCCTCCCACCAACCAACTCTAAACCCAGCCGGGTTGTTAATTAAACAAAGACAGATCGCGACCGCGTCACATCAAATCATGCATCGAGTTTCCACAACGATAAAAACAAGCCACTTCACAGTCATTAAAGACACATGCACCTTTTTCTCTTCACTTCCACACTCGCCGCACGATTTCAACACATGATTAATAACACCACCTTCTTAATTGTTAACTACATTATGGGAATGCGTGTTCAGGATCATTATAACAGCGATGAAAGATATTGTTCGAAATCTCGAACCACAACGCAAACGCGCAACGCAATTTCCTGCACTCTTTGTTTTGTTACATTCCTTAAGCACTACATTTAAGATCTTGCACTAATACTTAACTCTAGTATATGTATGACGTATATTGTGATATATATAAATTGAGAGTCTCGTTTTTGAGAAAATAGTTACCAAAATTCCAATTGAACAAATATCAGTTGTTCTCTTCCAGTATTTCCAGTTGCGATACGTCTTAAGATGCCGACATTCTATTATATAATTGTGTATTACCGATTGTTCTATTAGCTATAATTTCATAAAATGATGTTGAAAATATGAAAAATAAACGAAACCAACCAACCAACCAATGTCCCTCCCGCCCAACATCGCCAACCAGCCAACCGTTAGCCCTCCCGCCCACCATCGCCAACCAGCCAACCGTAAATCCTCCCGCCCACCATCGCCAACCAGCCAACCGTTTGCCCTCCCACCCACAATCGCCAACCAGCCATCCTTAAGCCCTCCCTCCCGCCTTCTCCAACCAGCCATCCGTTTGCCAACCAGCCCGCCATCACAAACCACCCAACCGATTGCCCACCCGCCACCATCACCAACCACCCAACAGATTGCTCACCATCGCCAACGAGCCAACGCAGGACAATTCCACCATCCGTACCCTCCCACCAACCAACTCTAAACCCAGCCGGGTTGTTAATTAAACCAAGACAGATCGCGACCGCGTCACATCAAATCATGCATCGAGTTTCCACAACTATAAAAACAAGCCACTTCCCAGTCATTAAAGACACATGCACCTTTTTCTCTCCACTTCCACACTCGCCGCACGATTTCAAAACACGATTAATAATACCACCTTCTTAATTGTTAACTACATTATAGGATTGCGTGTTCAGGATCATTATAACAGCGATGAAAGATATTGTTCGAAATCTCGAACCACAACGCAAACGCTCAACGCAATTTCCTGCACTCTTTGTTTTGTTACATTCCTTAGGCACTACATTTAAGATCTTGCACTAATACTTAGCTCTAGTATATGTATGACGTATATTGTGATATATATAAATTGAGAGTCTCGTTTTTGTGAAAATAGTTACCAAAATTTCAATTGAACAAATATCAGTTGTTCTCTTCCAGTATTTCCAGTTGCGATACGTCTTAAGATGCCAACATACTATTATATAATTGTGTATTACCGATTGTTCTATTAGTTATAATTTCATAAAATGATGTTGAAAATATGAAAAATAAACGAAACCAACCAACCAACCAATGTCCCTCCCGCCCACCATCGCCAACCAGCCAACCGTTTGCCCTCCCACCCACCATCGCCAACCAGCCATTTTTAAGCCCTCCCTCCCGCCTTCTCCAACCAGCCATCCGTTTGCCACCCAGCCCGCCATCACCAAACAGCCAACCGATTGCCCACCCGCCACCATCACCAACCACCCAACAGATTGTTCACCATCGCCAAGGAGCCAACACAGGACAATTCCACCTTCCGAACCTTCCCACCAACCAACTCTAAACCCAGCCGGGTTGTTAACTAAACAAAGACAGATCGCGACCGCGTCACATCAAATCATGCATCGAGTTTCCACAACGATAAAAACAAGCCACTTCACAGTCATTAAAGACACATGCACCTTTTTCTCTCCACTTCCACACTCGCCGCACGATTTCAAAACACGATTAATAATACCACCTTCTTAATTGTTAACTACATTATAGGATTGCGTGTTCAGGATCATTATAACAGCGATGAAAGATATTGTTCGAAATCTCGAACCACAACGCAAACGCGAAACGCAATTTCCGGCACTCTCTGTTTTGTTACATTCCTTAGGCACTACATTTAAGATCTTGCACTAATACTTAGCTCTAGTATATGTAGGACGTATATTGTGATATATATAAATTGAGAGTCTCGTTTTTGAGAAAATAGTTACCAAAATTCCATTTGAACAAATATCAGTTGTTCTCTTCCAGTATTTCCAGTTGCGATACATCTTAAGATGCCGACATACTATTATATAATTGTGTATTACCGATTGTTCTATTAGTTATAATTTCATAAAATGATGTTGAAAATATGAAAAATAAACGAAACCAACCAACCAACCAATGTCCCTCCCGCCCACCATCGCCAACCAGCCAACCGTTAGCCTTCCCGCCCACCATCGCCAACCAGCCAACCGTAAACCTTTCCGCCCACCATCGCCAACCAGCCAACCGTTTGCCCTCCCACCCACCATCGCTAACCAGACATCCTTAAGCCCTCCCTCCCGCCTTCTCCAACCAGCCATCCGTTTGTCCACCAGCCCGCCATCACCAACCACCCAATCGATTGCCCACCCGCCACCATCACCAACCACCCAACAGATTGCTCACCATCGACAACGAGCCAACGCAGGACAATTCCACCATCCGAACCCTCCCACCAACCAACTCTAAACCCAGCCGGGTTGTTAATTAAACCAAGACAGATCGCGACCGCGTCACATCAAATCATGCATCGAGTTTCCACAACTATAAAAACAAGCCACTTCCCAGTCATTAAAGACACATGCACCTTTTATTCTCCACTTCCACACTCGCCGCACGATTTCAACACACGATTAATAATACCACCTTCTTAATTGTTAACTACATTATAGGATTGCGTGTTCAGGATCATTATAACATCGATGAAAGATATCGTTCGAAATCTCGAACCACAACGCAAACGCTCAACGCAATTTCCTGCACTCTTTGTTTTGTTACCTTCCTTAGGCACTACATTTAAGATCTTGCACTAATACTTAGCTCTAGTATATGTATGACGTATATTGTGAAATATATAAATTGAGAGTCTGGTTTTTGTGAAAATAGTTACCAAAATTTCAATTGAACAAATATCAGTTGTTCTCTTCCAGTATTTCCAGTTGCGATACGTCTTAAGATGCCAACATACTATTATATAATTGTGTATTACCGATTGTTCTATTAGTTATAATTTCATAAAATGATGTTGAAAATATGAAAAATAAACGAAACCAACCAACCAACCAATGTCCCTCTCGCCCACCATCGCCAACCAGCCAACCGTTAGCCCTCCCGCCCACCATCGCCAACCAGCCAACCGTAAACCCTCCCGCCCAGCATCGCCAACCAGCCAACCGTTTGCCCTCCCACCCACCATCGCCAACCAGCCATCCTTAAACCCTCCCTCCCGCCTTCTCCAACCAGCCATCCGTTTGCCACCCAGCCCGCCATCACCAACCACCCAACCGATTGCCCACCCGCCACCATCACCAACCACCCAACAGATTGCTCACCATCGCCAAGGAGCCAACACAGGACAATTCCACATTCCGAACCCTCCCACCAACCAACTCTAAACCCAGCCGGGTTGTTAATTAAACAAAGACAGATCGCGACCGCGTCACATCAAATCATGCATCGAGTTTCCACAACGATAAAAACAAGCCACTTCACTTGTCATTAAAGACACATGCACCTTTTTCTCTCCACTTCCACACTCGCCGCACGATTTCAACACACGATTAATAATACCACCTTCTTAATTATTAACTACATTATATGATTGTGTGTTCAGGATCATTATAACAGCGATGAAAGATATTGTTCGAAATCTCGAACCACAACGTAAACGCGCAACGCAATTTCCTGCACTCTATGTTTTTGTTACATTCCTCAGGCACTACATTTAAGATCTTGCACTAATACTTAGCTCTAGTATATGTAGGACGTATATTGTGATATATATAAATTGAGAGTCTCGTTTTGAGAAAATAGTTACCAAAATTCCAATTGAACAAATATCAGTTGTTCTCTTCCAGTATTTCCAGTTTCGATACGTCTTAAGATGCCGACATACTATTATATAATTGTGTATTACCGATTGTTCTATTAGTTATAATTTCATAAAATGATGTTGAAAATATGAAAAATAAACGAAACCAACTTACCAAACAATGTCCCTCCCGCCCACAATCGCCAACCAGCCAATCGTTAGCCCTCCCGCCCACCATCGCCAACCAGCCAACCTTAAACCCTCCCGCCCACCATCGCCAACCAGCCAACCGTTTGCCCTCCCACCCACAATCGCCAACCAGCCATCCTTAAGCCCTCCCTCCCGCCTTCTCCAACCAGCCATCCGTTTGCCCACCAGCCCGCCATCACCAACCACCCAACCGATTGCCCACACGCCACCATCAACAACCACCCAACCGATAGCTCACCATCGCCAAGGAGCCAACACAGGACAATTCCACCTTCCGAACCCTCCCACCAACCAACTCTAAGCCCAGCCGAGTTGTTAATTAAACAAAGACAGATTGCGACCGCGTCACATCAAATCTTGCATCGAGTTTCCACAACGATAAAAACAAGCCACATCACAGTCATTAAAGACACATGCACCTTTTTCTCTCCACTTCCACCCTCGCCGCACAATTTCAACACACGATTAATAATACCACCTTCTTAATTGTTAACTACATTATAGGATTGCGTGTTCAGGATCATTATAACAGCGATGAAATTTATTGTTCGAAATCTCGAACCACAACGCAAACGCGCAACGCAATTTCCTGCACTCTTTGTTTTGTTACATTCCTTAGGCACTACATTTAAGATCTTGCACTAATACTTAGCTCTAGTATATGTAGGACGTATATTGTGATATATATAAATTGAGAGTCTCGTTTTTGAAAAAATAGTTACCAAAATTCCAATTGAACAAATATCAGTTGTTCTCTTCCAGTATTTCCAGTTGCGATACATCTTAAGATGCCGACATACTATTACATAATTGTGTATTACCGATTGTTCTATTAGTTATAATTTCATAAAATGATGTTGAAAATATGAAAAATAAACGAAACCAACCAACCAACCAATGTCTCTCCCGCCCACCATCGCCAACCAGCCAAACGTTAGCCCTCCCGCCCACCATCGCCAACCAGCCAACCGTAAACCCTCCCGCCCATCATCGCCAACCAGCCAACCGTTTGCCCTCCCACCCACCATCGCCAACCAGTCATCCTTAAGCCCTCCCTCCCGCCTTCAACAACCAGCCTTCCGTTTGCCCACCAGCCCGCCATCACCAACCACCCAACCGATTGACCACCCGCCCACCATCACCAACCACCCTACAGATTGCTCACCATCGCCAAGGAGCCAACACAGGACAATTCCACCTTCCGAACCCTCCCACCAACCAACTCTAAACCAAGCCGGGTTGTTAACTAAACAAAGACAGATCGCGACCGCGTCACATCAAATCATGCATCGAGTTTCCACAACGATAAAAACAAGCCACTTCACAGTCATTAAAGACACATGCACCTTTTTCTCTCCACTTCCACACTCGCCGCACGATTTCAACACACGATTAATAATACCACCTTCTTAATTGTTAACTACATTATAGGATTGCGTGTTCAGGATCATTATAACAGCGATGAAAGATATTGTTCGAAATCTCGAACCACAACGCAAACGCGCAACGCAATTTCCTGCACTCTTTGTTTTGTTACATTCCTTAGGCACTACATTTAAGATCTTGCACTAATACTTAACTCTAGTATATGTATGACGTATATTGTGATATATATAAATTGAGAGTCTCGTTTTTGAGAAAATAGTTACCAAAATTCCATTTGAACAAATATCAGTTGTTCTCTTCCAGTATTTCCAGTTGCGATACGTCTTAAGATGCCGACATTCGATTATATAATTGTGTATTACCGATTGTTCTATTAGTTATAATTTCATAAAATGATGTTAAAATATGAAAAATAAACGAAACCAACCAACCAACCAATGTCCCTCCCGCCCACCATCGCCAACCAGCCAACCGTTAGCCCTCCCGCCCACCATCACCAACCAGCCAACCGTAAATCCTCCCGCCCACCATCGCCAACCAGCCAACCGTTTGCCCTCCCACCCACCATCACCAACCAGCCATCCTTAAGCCCTCCCTCCCGCCTTCTCCAACCAGCCATCCGTTTGCCAACCAGCCCGCAATCACCAACCACCCAACCGATTGCCCACCCGCCACCATCACCAACCACCCAACAGATTGCTCACCATCGCCAAGGAGCCAACGCAGGACAATTCCACCATCCGAACCCTCCCAACAACCAACTCTAAACCCAGCCGGGTTGTTAATTAAACCAAGACAGATCGCGACCGCGTCACATCAAATCATGCATCGAGTTTCCACAACGATAAAAACAAGCCACTTCACAGTCATTAAAGACACATGCACCTTTTTCTCTCCACTTCCACACTCGCCGCAAGATTTCAACACACGATTAATAATACCACCTTCTTAATTGTTAACTACATTATAGGATTGGGTGTTCAGGATCATTATAACATCGATGAAAGATATTGTTCGAAATCTCGAACCACAACGCAAACGCTCAACGCAATTTCCTGCACTCTTTGTTTTGTTACATTCCTTAGACACTACATTTAAGATCTTGCACTAATACTTAGCTCTAGTATATGTATGACGTATATTGTGATATATATAAATTGAGAGTCTCGTTTTTGTGAAAATAGTTACCAAAATTTCAATTGAACAAATATCAGTTGTTCTCTTCCGGTATTTCCAGTTGCGATTCGTCTTAAGATGCCAACATACTATTATATAATTGTGTATTACCGATTGTTCTATTAGTTATAATTTCATAAAGTGATGTTAAAAATATGAAAAATAAACGAAACCAACCAACCAACCAATGTCCCTCCCGCCCACCATCGCCAACCAGCCAACCGTTTGCCCTCCCACCCACCATCGCCAACCAGCCATCCTTAAGCTCTCCCTCCCGCCTTCTCCAACCAGCCATCCGTTTGCCACCCAGCCCGCCATCACCAACCACCCAACCGATTGCCCACCCGCCACCATCACCAACCACCCAACAGATTGTTCACCATCGCCAAGGAGCCAACACAGGACAATTCCACCTTCCGAACCCTCCCACCAACCAACTCTAAACCCAGCCGGGTTGTTAACTAAACAATGACAGATCGCGACCGCGTCACATCAAATCATGCATCGAGTTTCCACAACGATAAAAACAAGCCACTTCACAGTCATTAAAGACACATGCACCTTTTTCTCTCCACTTCCACACTCGCCGCACGATTTCAAAACACGATTAATAATACCACCTTCTTAATTGTTAACTACATTATAGGATTGCGTGTTCAGGATCATTATAACAGCGATGAAAGATATTGTTCGAAATCTCGAACCACAACGCAAACGCGAAACGCAATTTCCGGCACTCTCTGTTTTGTTACATTCCTTAGGCACTACATTTAAGATCTTGCACTAATACTTAGCTCTAGTATATGTAGGACGTATATTGTGATATATATAAATTGAGAGTCTCGTTTTTGAGAAAATAGTTACCAAAATTCCAATTGAACAAATATCAGTTGTTCTCTTCCAGTATTTCCAGTTGCGATACGACTTAAGATGCCGACATACTATTATATAATTGTGTATTACCGATTGATCTATTAGTTATAATTTCATAAAATGATGTTGAAAATATGAAAAATAAACGAAACCAACCAACCAACCAATGTCCCTCCCGCCCACCATCGCCAACCAGCCAACCGTTTGCCCTCCCACCCACCATCGCCAACCAGCCATTTTTAAGCCCTCCCTCCCGCCTTCTCCAACCAGCCATCCGTTTGCCCACCAGCCCGCCATCACCAAACACCCAACCGATTGCCCACCCGCCACCATCACCAACCACCCAACAGATTGTTCACCATCGCCAAGGAGCTAACACAGGACAATTCCACCTTCCGAATCCTCCCACCAACCAACTCTAAACCCAGCCGGGTTGTTAACTAAACAAAGACAGATCGCGACCGCGTCACATCAAATCATGCATCGAGTTTCCACAACGATAAAAACAAGACACTTCACCGTCATTAAAGACACATGAACCTTTTTCTCTCCACTTCCACACTCGCCGCAAGATTTCAACACACGATTAATTGTACCACCCTCCTAAGTGTTGACTACATTATAGGATTGCGTGTTCAGGATCATTATAACAGCGATGAAAGATATTTCTCAAAATCTCGAACCACAACGCAAACGCGCAACGCAATTTCCTGCACTCTTTGTTTTGTTACATTCCTTAGGCACTACATTTAAGATCTTGCACTAATACTTAGCTCTAGTATATGTATGACCTATATTGTGATATATATAAATTGAGAGTCTCGTTTTTGAGAAAATAGTTACCAAAATTCCAATTGAACAAATATCAGTTGTTCTCTTCCAGTATTTCCAGTTTCGATACGTCTTAAGATGCCAACATACTATTATATAATTGTGTATTACCGATTGTTCTATTAGTTATAATTTCATAAAATGATGTTGAAAATATGAAAAATAAACGAAACCAACCAACCAACCAATGTCCCTCCCGCCCACCATCGCCAACCAGCCAACCGTTAGCCCTCCCGCCCACCATCGCCAACCAGCCAACCGTAAACCCTCCCGCCCACCATCGCCAACCAGCCAACCGTTTGCCCTCCCACCCACCATCGCCAACCAGACATCCTTAAGCCCTCCCTCCCGCCTTCTCCAACCAGCCATCGGTTTGCCCACCAGCCCGCCATCACCAACCACCCAATCGATTGCCCACCCGCCACCATCACCAACCACCCAACAGATTGCTCACAATCGCCAAGGAGCCAACACAGGACAATTCCACCTTCCGAACCCTCCCACCAACCAACTCTAAACCCAGCCGGGTTGTTAATTAAACAAAGACAGATCGCGACCGCGTCACATCAAATCATGCATCGAGTTTCCACAACGATAAAAACAAGCCACTTCACAGTCATTAAAGACACATGCACCTTTTTCTCTCCACTTCCACACTCGCCGCACGATTTCAACACATGATTAATAATACCACCTTCTTAATTGTTAACTACATTATAGGATTGCGTGTTCAGGATCATTATAACAGCGATGAAAGATATTGTTCGAAATCTCGAACCACAACGCAAACGCGCAACGCAATTTCCTGCACTCTTTGTTTTGTTACATTCCTTAAGCACTACATTTAAGATCTTGCACTAATACTTAACTCTAGTATATGTATGACGTATATTGTGATATATATAAATTGAGAGTCTCGTTTTTGAGAAAATAGTTACCAAAATTCCAATTGAACAAATATCAGTTGTTCTCTTCCAGTATTTCCAGTTGCGATACGTCTTAAGATGCCGACATTCTATTATATAATTGTGTATTACCGATTGTTCTATTAGCTATAATTTCATAAAATGATGTTGAAAATATGAAAAATAAACGAAACCAACCAACCAACCAATGTCCCTCCCGCCCAACATCGCCAACCAGCCAACCGTTAGCCCTCCCGCCCACCATCGCCAACCAGCCAACCGTAAATCCTCCCGCCCACCATCGCCAACCAGCCAACCGTTTGCCCTCCCACCCACAATCGCCAACCAGCCATCCTTAAGCCCTCCCTCCCGCCTTCTCCAACCAGCCATCCGTTTGCCAACCAGCCCGCCATCACAAACCACCCAACCGATTGCCCACCCGCCACCATCACCAACCAACCAACAGATTGCTCACCATCGCCAACGAGCCAACGCAGGACAATTCCACCATCCGTACCCTCCCACCAACCAACTCTAAACCCAGCCGGGTTGTTAATTAAACCAAGACAGATCGCGACCGCGTCACATCAAATCATGCATCGAGTTTCCACAACTATAAAAACAAGCCACTTCCCAGTCATTAAAGACACATGCACCTTTTTCTCTCCACTTCCACACTCGCCGCACGATTTCAACACACGATTAATAATACCACCTTCTTAATTGTTAACTACATTATAGGATTGCGTGTTCAGGATCATTATAACATCGATGAAAGATATCGTTCGAAATCTCGAACCACAACGCAAACGCTCAACGCAATTTCCTGCACTCTTTGTTTTGTTACATTCCTTAGGCACTACATTTAAGATCTTGCACTAATACTTAGCTCTAGTATATGTATGACGTATATTGTGATATATATAAATTGAGAGTCTCGTTTTTGTGAAAATAGTTACCAAAATTTCAATTGAACAAATATCAGTTGTTCTCTTCCAGTATTTCCAGTTGCGATACGTCTTAAGATGCCAACATACTATTATATAATTGTGTATTACCGATTGTTCTATTAGTTATAATTTCATAAAATGATGTTGAAAATATGAAAAATAAACGAAACAAACCAACCAACCAATGTCCCTCCCGCCCACCATCGCCAACCAGCCAACCGTTTGCCCTCCCACCCACCATCGCCAACCAGCCATCCTTAAGCCCTCCCTCCCGCCTTCTCCAACCAGCCATCCGTTTGCCACCCAGCCCGCCATCACCAACCACCCAACCGATTGCCCACCCGCCACCATCACCAACCACCCAACAGATTGCTCACCATCGCCAAGGAGCCAACGCAGGACAATTCCACCATCCGAACCCTCCCAACAACCAACTCTAAACCCAGCCGGGTTGTTAATTAAACCAAGACAGATCGCGACCGCGTCACATCAAATCATGCATCGAGTTTCCACAACGATAAAAACAAGCCACTTCACAGTCATTAAAAACACATGCACCTTTTTCTCTCCACTTCCACACTCGCCGCACGATTTCAACACACGATTAATAATACCACCTTCTTAATTGTTAACTACATTATAGGATTGGGTGTTCAGGATCATTATAACATCGATGAAAGATATTGTTCGAAATCTCGAACCACAACGCAAACGCTCAACGCAATTTCCTGCACTCTTTGTTTTGTTACATTCCTTAGACACTACATTTAAGATCTTGCACTAATACTTAGCTCTAGTATATGTATGACGTATATTGTGATATATATAAATTGAGAGTCTCGTTTTTGTGAAAATAGTTACCAAAATTTCAATTGAACAAATATCAGTTGTTCTCTTCCGGTATTTCCAGTTGCGATTCGTCTTAAGATGCCAACATACTATTATATAATTGTGTATTACCGATTGTTCTATTAGTTATAATTTGATAAAATGATGTTAAAAATATGAAAAATAAACGAAACCAACCAACCAACCAATGTCCCTCCCGCCCACCATCGCCAACCAGCCAACCGTTTGCCCTCCCACCCACCATCGCCAACCAGCCATCCTTAAGCTCTCCCTCCCGCCTTCTCCAACCAGCCATCCGTTTGCCACCCAGCCCGCCATCACCAACCACCCAACCGATTGCCCACCCGCCACCATCACCAACCACCCAACAGATTGTTCACCATCGCCAAGGAGCCAACACAGGACAATTCCACCTTCCGAACCCTCCCACCAACCAACGCTAAACCCAGCCGGGTTGTTAACTAAACAAAGACAGATCGCGACCGCGTCACATCAAATCATGCATCGAGTTTCCACAACGATAAAAACAAGCCACTTCACAGTCATTAAAGACACATGCACCTTTTTCTCTCCACTTCCACACTCGCCGCACGATTTCAAAACACGATTAATTGTACCACCCTCCTAAGTGTTGACTACATTATAGGATTGCGTGTTCAGGATCATTATAACAGCGATGAAAGATATTTCTCAAAATCTCGAACCACAACGCAAACGCGCAACGCAATTTCCTGCACTCTTTGTTTTGTTACATTCCTTAGGCACTACATTTAAGATCTTGCACTAATACTTAGCTCTAGTATATGTATGACCTATATTGTGATATATATAAATTGAGAGTCTCGTTTTTGAGAAAATAGTTACCAAAATTCCAATTGAACAAATATCAGTTGTTCTCTTCCAGTATTTCCAGTTTCGATACGTCTTAAGATGCCGACATACTATTATATAATTGTGTATTACCGATTGTTCTATTAGTTATAATTTCATAAAATGATGTTGAAAATATGAAAAATAAACGAAACCAACCAACCAACCAATGTCCCTCCCGCCCACCATCGCCAACCAGCCAACCGTTAGCCCTCCCGCCCACCATCGCCAACCAGCCAACCGTAAACCCTCCCGCCCACCATCGCCAACCAGCCAACCGTTTGCCGTCCCACCCACCATCGCCAACCAGACATCCTTAAGCCCTCCCTCCCGCCTTCTCCAACCAGCCATCCGTTTGCCCACCAGCCCGCCATCACCAACCACCCAATCGATTGCCCACCCGCCACCATCACCAACCACCCAACAGATTGCTCACAATCGCCAAGGAGCCAACACAGGACAATTCCACCTTCCGAACCCTCCCACCAACCAACTCTAAACCCAGCCGGGTTGTTAATTAAACAAAGACAGATCGCGACCGCGTCACATCAAATCATGCATCGAGTTTCCACAACGATAAAAACAAGCCACTTCACAGTCATTAAAGACACATGCACCTTTTTCTCTCCACTTCCACACTCGCCGCACGATTTCAACACATGATTAATAATACCACCTTCTTAATTGTTAACTACATTATAGGATTGCGTGTTCAGGATCATTATAACAGCGATGAAAGATATTGTTCGAAATCTCGAACCACAACGCAAACGCGCAACGCAATTTCCTGCACTCTTTGTTTTGTTACATTCCTTAAGCACTACATTTAAGATCTTGCACTAATACTTAACTCTAGTATATGTATGACGTATATTGTGATATATATAAATTGAGAGTCTCGTTTTTGAGAAAATAGTTACCAAAATTCCAATTGAACAAATATCAGTTGTTCTCTTCCAGTATTTCCAGTTGCGATACGTCTTAAGATGCCGACATTCTATTATATAATTGTGTATTACCGATTGTTCTATTAGCTATAATTTCATAAAATGATGTTGAAAATATGAAAAATAAACGAAACCAACCAACCAAAAAATGTCCCTCCCGCCCAACATCGCCAACCAGCCAACCGTTAGCCCTCCCGCCCACCATCGCCAACCAGCCAACCGTAAATCCTCCCGCCCACCATCGCCAACCAGCCAACCGTTTGCCCTCCCACCCACAATCGCCAACCAGCCATCCTTAAGCCCTCCCTCCCGCCTTCTCCAACCAGCCATCCGTTTGCCAACCAGCCCGCCATCACAAACCACCCAACCGATTGCCCACCCGCCACCATCACCAACCACCCAACAGATTGCTCACCATCGCCAACGAGCCAACGCAGGACAATTCCACCATCCGTACCCTCCCGCCAACCAACTCTAAACCCAGCCGGGTTGTTAATTAAACCAAGACAGATCGCGACCGCGTCACATCAAATCATGCATCGAGTTTCCACAACTATAAAAACAAGCCACTTCCCAGTCATTAAAGACACATGCACCTTTTTCTCTCCACTTCCACACTCGCCGCACGATTTCAACACACGATTAATAATACCACCTTCTTAATTGTTAACTACATTATAGGATTGCGTGTTCAGGATCATTATAACATCGATGAAAGATATCGTTCGAAATCTCGAACCACAACGCAAACGCTCAACGCAATTTCCTGCACTCTTTGTTTTGTTACATTCCTTAGGCACTACATTTAAGATCTTGCACTAATACTTAGCTCTAGTATATGTATGACGTATATTGTGATATATATAAATTGAGAGTCTCGTTTTTGTGAAAATAGTTACCAAAATTTCAATTGAACAAATATCAGTTGTTCTCTTCCAGTATTTCCAGTTGCGATACGTCTTAAGATGCCAACATACTATTATATAATTGTGTATTACCGATTGTTCTATTAGTTATAATTTCATAAAATGATGTTGAAAATATGAAAAATAAACGAAATAAACCAACCAACCAATGTCCCTCCCGCCCACCATCGCCAACCAGCCAACCGTTTGCCCTCCCACCCACCATCGCCAACCAGCCATCCTTAAGCCCTCCCTCCCGCCTTCTCCAACCAGCCATCCGTTTGCCACCCAGCCCGCCATCACCAAACACCCAACCGATTGCCCACCCGCCACCATCACCAACCACCCAACAGATTGTTCACCATCGCCAAGGAGCCAACACAGGACAATTCCACCTTCCGAACCTTCCCACCAACCAACTCTAAACCCAGCCGGGTTGTTAACTAAACAAAGACAGATCGCGACCGCGTCACATCAAATCATGCATCGAGTTTCCACAACGATAAAAACAAGCCACTTCACAGTCATTAAAGACACATGCACCTTTTTCTCTCCACTTCCACACTCGCCGCACGATTTCAAAACACGATTAATAATACCACCTTCTTAATTGTTAACTACATTATAGGATTGCGTGTTCAGGATCATTATAACAGCGATGAAAGATATTGTTCGAAATCTCGAACCACAACGCAAACGCGAAACGCAATTTCCGGCACTCTCTGTTTCGTAACATTCCTTAGGCACTACATTTAAGATCTTGCACTAATACTTAGCTCTAGTATATGTAGGACGTATATTGTGATATATATAAATTGAGAGTCTCGTTTTTGAGAAAATAGTTACCAAAATTCCATTTGAACAAATATCAGTTGTTCTCTTCCAGTATTTCCAGTTGCGATACATCTTAAGATGCCGACATACTATTATATAATTGTGTATTACCGATTGTTCTATTAGTTATAATTTCATAAAATGATGTTGAAAATATGAAAAATAAACGAAACCAACCAACCAACCAATGTCCCTCCCGCCCACCATCGCCAACCAGCCAACCGTTAGCCTTCCCGCCCACCATCGCCAACCAGCCAACCGTAAACCCTTCCGCCCACCATCGCCAACCAGCCAACCGTTTGCCCTCCCACCCACCATCGCCAACCAGACATCCTTAAGCCCTCCCTCCCGCCTTCTCCAACCAGCCATCCGTTTGCCCACCAGCCCGCCATCACCAACCACCCAATCGATTGCCCACCCGCCACCATCACCAACCACCCAACAGATTGCTCACCATCGACAACGAGCCAACGCAGGACAATTCCACCATCCGAACCCTCCCACCAACCAACTCTAAACCCAGCCGGGTTGTTAACTAAACAAAGACAGATCGCGACCGCGTCACATCAAATCATGCATCGAGTTTCCACAACGATAAAAACAAGCCACTTCACAGTCATTAAAGACACATGCACCTTTTTCTCTCCACTTCCACACTCGCCGCACGATTTCAACACATGATTAATAATACCACCTTCTTAATTGTTAACTACATTATAGGATTGCGTGTTCAGGATCATTATAACAGCGATGAAAGATATTGTTCGAAATCTCGAACCACAACGCAAACGCGCAACGCAATTTCCTGCACTCTTTGTTTTGTTACATTCCTTAAGCACTACATTTAAGATCTTGCACTAATACTTAACTCTAGTATATGTATGACGTATATTGTGATATATATAAATTGAGAGTCTCGTTTTTGAGAAAATAGTTACCAAAATTCCAATTGAACAAATATCAGTTGTTCTCTTCCAGTATTTCCAGTTGCGATACGTCTTAAGATGCCGACATTCTATTATATAATTGTGTATTACCGATTGTTCTATTAGCTATAATTTCATAAAATGATGTTGAAAATATGAAAAATAAACGAAACCAACCAACCAACCAATGTCCCTCCCGCCCAACATCGCCAACCAGCCAACCGTTAGCCCTCCCGCCCACCATCGCCAACCAGCCAACCGTAAATCCTCCCGCCCACCATCGCCAACCAGCCAACCGTTTGCCCTCCCACCCACAATCGCCAACCAGCCATTCTTAAGCCCTCCCTCCCGCCTTCTCCAACCAGCCATCCGTTTGCCAACCAGCCCGCCATCACAAACCACCCAACCGATTGCCCACCCGCCACCATCACCAACCACCCAACAGATTGCTCACCATCGCCAACGAGCCAACGCAGGACAATTCCACCATCCGTACCCTCCCACCAACCAACTCTAAACCCAGCCGGGTTGTTAATTAAACCAAGACAGATCGCGACCGCGTCACATCAAATCATGCATCGAGTTTCCACAACTATAAAAACAAGCCACTTCCCAGTCATTAAAGACACATGCACCTTTTTCTCTCCACTTCCACACTCGCCGCACGATTTCAACACACGATTAATAATACCACCTTCTTAATTGTTAACTACATTATAGGATTGCGTGTTCAGGATCATTATAACATCGATGAAAGATATCGTTCGAAATCTCGAACCACAACGCAAACGCTCAACGCAATTTCCTGCACTCTTTGTTTTGTTACATTCCTTAGGCACTACATTTAAGATCTTGCACTAATACTTAGCTCTAGTATATGTATGACGTATATTGTGATATATATAAATTGAGAGTCTCGTTTTTGTGAAAATAGTTACCAAAATTTCAATTGAACAAATATCAGTTGTTCTCTTCCAGTATTTCCAGTTGCGATACGTCTTAAGATGCCAACATACTATTATATAATTGTGTATTACCGATTGTTCTATTAGTTATAATTTCATAAAATGATGTTGAAAATATGAAAAATAAACGAAACAAACCAACCAACCAATGTCCCTCCCGCCCACCATCGCCAACCAGCCAACCGTTTGCCCTCCCACCCACCATCGCCAACCAGCCATCCTTAAGCCCTCCCTCCCGCCTTCTCCAACCAGCCATCCGTTTGCCACCCAGCCCGCCATCACCAACCATACAACCGATTGCCCACCCGCCACCATCACCAACCACCCAACAGATTGCTCACCATCGCCAAGGAGCCAACGCAGGACAATTCCACCATCCGAACCCTCCCAACAACCAACTCTAAACCCAGCCGGGTTGTTAATTAAACCAAGACAGATCGCGACCGCGTCACATCAAATCATGCATCGAGTTTCCACAACGATAAAAACAAGCCACTTCACAGTCATTAAAGACACATGCACCTTTTTCTCTCCACTTCCACACTCGCCGCACGATTTCAACACACGATTAATAATACCACCTTCTTAATTGTTAACTACATTATAGGATTGGGTGTTCAGGATCATTATAACATCGATGAAAGATATTGTTCGAAATCTCGAACCACAACGCAAACGCTCAACGCAATTTCCTGCACTCTTTGTTTTGTTACATTCCTTAGACACTACATTTAAGATCTTGCACTAATACTTAGCTCTAGTATATGTATGACGTATATTGTGATATATATAAATTGAGAGTCTCGTTTTTGTGAAAATAGTTACCAAAATTTCAATTGAACAAATATCAGTTGTTCTCTTCCGGTATTTCCAGTTGCGATTCGTCTTAAGATGCCAACATACTATTATATAATTGTGTATTACCGATTGTTCTATTAGTTATAATTTCATAAAATGATGTTAAAAATATGAAAAATAAACGAAACCAATCAACCAACCAATGTCCCTCCCGCCCACCATCGCCAACCAGCCAACCGTTTGCCCTCCCACCCACCATCGCCAACCAGCCATCCTTAAGCTCTCCCTCCCGCCTTCTCCAACCAGCCATCCGTTTGCCACCCAGCCCGCCATCACCAACCACCCAACCGATTGCCCACCCGCCACCATCACCAACCACCCAACAGATTGTTCACCATCGCCAAGGAGCCAACACAGGACAATTCCACCTTCCGAACCCTCCCACCAACCAACTCTAAACCCAGCCGGGTTGTTAACTAAACAAAGACAGATCGCGACCGCGTCACATCAAATCATGCATCGAGTTTCCACAACGATAAAAACAAGCCACTTCACAGTCATTAAAGACACATGCACCTTTTTCTCTCCACTTCCACACTCGCCGCACGATTTCAAAACACGATTAATAATACCACCTTCTTAATTGTTAACTACATTATAGAATTGCGTGTTCAGGATCATTATAACAGCGATGAAAGATATTGTTCGAAATCTCGAACCACAACGCAAACGCGAAACGCAATTTCCGGCACTCTCTGTTTTGTTACATTCCTTAAGCACTACATTTAAGATCTTGCACTAATACTTAACTCTAGTATATGTATGACGTATATTGTGATATATATAAATTGAGAGTCTCGTTTTTGAGAAAATAGTTACCAAAATTCCAATTGAACAAATATCAGTTGTTCTCTTCCATTATTTCCAGTTGCGATACGTCTTAAGATGCCGACATTCTATTATATAATTGTGTATTACCGATTGTTCTATTAGCTATAATTTCATAAAATGATGTTGAAAATATGAAAAATAAACGAAACCAACCAACCAACCAATGTCCCTCCCGCCCAACATCGCCAACCAGCCAACCGTTAGCCCTCCCGCCCACCATCGCCAACCAGCCAACCGTAAATCCTCCCGCCCACCATCGCCAACCAGCCAACCGTTTGCCCTCCCACCCACAATCGCCAACCAGCCATCCTTAAGCCCTCCCTCCCGCCTTCTCCAACCAGCCATCCGTTTGCCAACCAGCCCGCCATCACAAACCACCCAACCGATTGCCCACCCGCCACCATCACCAACCACCCAACAGATTGCTCACCATCGCCAACGAGCCAACGCAGGACAATTCCACCATCCGTACCCTCCCACCAACCAACTCTAAACCCAGCCGGGTTGTTAATTAAACCAAGACAGATCGCGACCGCGTCACATCAAATCATGCATCGAGTTTCCACAACTATAAAAACAAGCCACTTCCCAGTCATTAAAGACACATGCACCTTTTTCTCTCCACTTCCACACTCGCCGCACGATTTCAACACACGATTAATAATACCACCTTCTTAATTGTTAACTACATTATAGGATTGCGTGTTCAGGATCATTATAACATCGATGAAAGATATCGTTCGAAATCTCGAACCACAACGCAAACGCTCAACGCAATTTCCTGCACTCTTTGTTTTGTTACATTCCTTAGGCACTACATTTAAGATCTTGCACTAATACTTAGCTCTAGTATATGTATGACGTATATTGTGATATATATAAATTGAGAGTCTCGTTTTTGTGAAAATAGTTACCAAAATTTCAATTGAACAAATATCAGTTGTTCTCTTCCAGTATTTCCAGTTGCGATACGTCTTAAGATGCCAACATACTATTATATAATTGTGTATTACCGATTGTTCTATTAGTTATAATTTCATAAAATGATGTTGAAAATATGAAAAATAAACGAAATAAACCAACCAACCAATGTCCCTCCCGCCCACCATCGCCAACCAGCCAACCGTTTGCCCTCCCACCCACCATCGCCAACCAGCCATCCTTAAGCCCTCCCTCCCGCCTTCTCCAACCAGCCATCCGTTTGCCACCCAGCCCGCCATCACCAAACACCCAACCGATTGCCCACCCGCCACCATCACCAACCACCCAACAGATTGTTCACCATCGCCAAGGAGCCAACACAGGACAATTCCACCTTCCGAACCTTCCCACCAACCAACTCTAAACCCAGCCGGGTTGTTAACTAAACAAAGACAGATCGCGACCGCGTCACATCAAATCATGCATCGAGTTTCCACAACGATAAAAACAAGCCACTTCACAGTCATTAAAGACACATGCACCTTTTTCTCTCCACTTCCACACTCGCCGCACGATTTCAAAACACGATTAATAATACCACCTTCTTAATTGTTAACTACATTATAGGATTGCGTGTTCAGGATCATTATAACAGCGATGAAAGATATTGTTCGAAATCTCGAACCACAACGCAAACGCGAAACGCAATTTCCGGCACTCTCTGTTTCGTAACATTCCTTAGGCACTACATTTAAGATCTTGCACTAATACTTAGCTCTAGTATATGTAGGACGTATATTGTGATATATATAAATTGAGAGTCTCGTTTTTGAGAAAATAGTTACCAAAATTCCATTTGAACAAATATCAGTTGTTCTCTTCCAGTATTTCCAGTTGCGATACATCTTAAGATGCCGACATACTATTATATAATTGTGTATTACCGATTGTTCTATTAGTTATAATTTCATAAAATGATGTTGAAAATATGAAAAATAAACGAAACCAACCAACCAACCAATGTCCCTCCCGCCCACCATCGCCAACCAGCCAACCGTTAGCCTTCCCGCCCACCATCGCCAACCAGCCAACCGTAAACCCTTCCGCCCACCATCGCCAACCAGCCAACCGTTTGCCCTCCCACCCACCATCGCCAACCAGACATCCTTAAGCCCTCCCTCCCGCCTTCTCCAACCAGCCATCCGTTTGCCCACCAGCCCGCCATCACCAACCACCCAATCGATTGCCCACCCGCCACCATCACCAACCACCCAACAGATTGCTCACCATCGACAACGAGCCAACGCAGGACAATTCCACCATCCGAACCCTCCCACCAACCAACTCTAAACCCAGCCGGGTTGTTAATTAAACAAAGACAGATCGCGACCGCGTCACATCAAATCATGCATCGAGTTTCCACAACGATAAAAACAAGCCACTTCACAGTCATTAAAGACACATGCACCTTTTTCTCTCCACTTCCACACTCGCCGCACGATTTCAACACATGATTAATAATACCACCTTCTTAATTGTTAACTACATTATAGGATTGCGTGTTCAGGATCATTATAACAGCGATGAAAGATATTGTTCGAAATCTCGAACCACAACGCAAACGCGCAACGCAATTTCCTGCACTCTTTGTTTTGTTACATTCCTTAAGCACTACATTTAAGATCTTGCACTAATACTTAACTCTAGTATATGTATGACGTATATTGTGATATATATAAATTGAGAGTCTCGTTTTTGAGAAAATAGTTACCAAAATTCCAATTGAACAAATATCAGTTGTTCTCTTCCAGTATTTCCAGTTGCGATACGTCTTAAGATGCCGACATTCTATTATATAATTGTGTATTACCGATTGTTCTATTAGCTATAATTTCATAAAATGATGTTGAAAATATGAAAAATAAACGAAACCAACCAACCAACCAATGTCCCTCCCGCCCAACATCGCCAACCAGCCAACCGTTAGCCCTCCCGCCCACCATCGCCAACCAGCCAACCGTAAATCCTCCCGCCCACCATCGCCAACCAGCCAACCGTTTGCCCTCCCACCCACAATCGCCAACCAGCCATTCTTAAGCCCTCCCTCCCGCCTTCTCCAACCAGCCATCCGTTTGCCAACCAGCCCGCCATCACAAACCACCCAACCGATTGCCCACCCGCCACCATCACCAACCACCCAACAGATTGCTCACCATCGCCAACGAGCCAACGCAGGACAATTCCACCATCCGTACCCTCCCACCAACCAACTCTAAACCCAGCCGGGTTGTTAATTAAACCAAGACAGATCGCGACCGCGTCACATCAAATCATGCATCGAGTTTCCACAACTATAAAAACAAGCCACTTCCCAGTCATTAAAGACACATGCACCTTTTTCTCTCCACTTCCACACTCGCCGCACGATTTCAACACACGATTAATAATACCACCTTCTTAATTGTTAACTACATTATAGGATTGCGTGTTCAGGATCATTATAACATCGATGAAAGATATCGTTCGAAATCTCGAACCACAACGCAAACGCTCAACGCAATTTCCTGCACTCTTTGTTTTGTTACATTCCTTAGGCACTACATTTAAGATCTTGCACTAATACTTAGCTCTAGTATATGTATGACGTATATTGTGATATATATAAATTGAGAGTCTCGTTTTTGTGAAAATAGTTACCAAAATTTCAATTGAACAAATATCAGTTGTTCTCTTCCAGTATTTCCAGTTGCGATACGTCTTAAGATGCCAACATACTATTATATAATTGTGTATTACCGATTGTTCTATTAGTTATAATTTCATAAAATGATGTTGAAAATATGAAAAATAAACGAAACAAACCAACCAACCAATGTCCCTCCCGCCCACCATCGCCAACCAGCCAACCGTTTGCCCTCCCACCCACCATCGCCAACCAGCCATCCTTAAGCCCTCCCTCCCGCCTTCTCCAACCAGCCATCCGTTTGCCACCCAGCCCGCCATCACCAACCATACAACCGATTGCCCACCCGCCACCATCACCAACCACCCAACAGATTGCTCACCATCGCCAAGGAGCCAACGCAGGACAATTCCACCATCCGAACCCTCCCAACAACCAACTCTAAACCCAGCCGGGTTGTTAATTAAACCAAGACAGATCGCGACCGCGTCACATCAAATCATGCATCGAGTTTCCACAACGATAAAAACAAGCCACTTCACAGTCATTAAAGACACATGCACCTTTTTCTCTCCACTTCCACACTCGCCGCACGATTTCAACACACGATTAATAATACCACCTTCTTAATTGTTAACTACATTATAGGATTGGGTGTTCAGGATCATTATAACATCGATGAAAGATATTGTTCGAAATCTCGAACCACAACGCAAACGCTCAACGCAATTTCCTGCACTCTTTGTTTTGTTACATTCCTTAGACACTACATTTAAGATCTTGCACTAATACTTAGCTCTAGTATATGTATGACGTATATTGTGATATATATAAATTGAGAGTCTCGTTTTTGTGAAAATAGTTACCAAAATTTCAATTGAACAAATATCAGTTGTTCTCTTCCGGTATTTCCAGTTGCGATTCGTCTTAAGATGCCAACATACTATTATATAATTGTGTATTACCGATTGTTCTATTAGTTATAATTTCATAAAATGATGTTAAAAATATGAAAAATAAACGAAACCAACCAACCAACCAATGTCCCTCCCGCCCACCATCGCCAACCAGCCAACCGTTTGCCCTCCCACCCACCATCGCCAACCAGCCATCCTTAAGCTCTCCCTCCCGCCTTCTCCAACCAGCCATCCGTTTGCCACCCAGCCCGCCATCACCAACCACCCAACCGATTGCCCACCCGCCACCATCACCAACCACCCAACAGATTGTTCACCATCGCCAAGGAGCCAACACAGGACAATTCCACCTTCCGAACCTTCCCACCAACCAACTCTAAACCCAGCCGGGTTGTTAACTAAACAAAGACAGATCGCGACCGCGTCACATCAAATCATGCATCGAGTTTCCACAACGATAAAAACAAGCCACTTCACAGTCATTAAAGACACATGCACCTTTTTCTCTCCACTTCCACACTCGCCGCACGATTTCAAAACACGATTAATAATACCACCTTCTTAATTGTTAACTACATTATAGGATTGCGTGTTCAGGATCATTATAACAGCGATGAAAGATATTGTTCGAAATCTCGAACCACAACGCAAACGCGAAACGCAATTTCCGGCACTCTCTGTTTTGTTACATTCCTTAGGCACTACATTTAAGATCTTGCACTAATACTTAGCTCTAGTATATGTAGGACGTATATTGTGATATATATAAATTGAGAGTCTCGTTTTTGAGAAAATAGTTACCAAAATTCCAATTGAACAAATATCAGTTGTTCTCTTCCAGTATTTCCAGTTGCGATACGACTTAAGATGCCGACATACTATTATATAATTGTGTATTACCGATTGATCTATTAGTTATAATTTCATAAAATGATGTTGAAAATATGAAAAATAAACGAAACCAACCAACCAACCAATGTCCCTCCCGCCCACCATCGCCAACCAGCCAACCGTTTGCCCTCCCACCCACCATCGCCAACCAGCCATTTTTAAGCCCTCCCTCCCGCCTTCTCCAACCAGCCATCCGTTTGCCCACCAGCCCGCCATCACCAACCACCCAACCGATTGCCCACCCGCCACCATCACCAACCACCCAACAGATTGTTCACAATCGCCAAGGACCTAACACAGGACAATTCCACCTTCCGAATCCTCGCACCAACCAACTCTAAACCCAGCCGGGTTGTTAACTAAACAAAGACAGATCGCGACCGCGTCACATCAAATCATGCATCGAGTTTCCACAACGATAAAAACAAGACACTTCACCGTCATTAAAGACACATGAACCTTTTTCTCTCCACTTCCACACTCGCCGCAAGATTTCAACACACGATTAATTGTACCACCCTCCTAAGTGTTGACTACATTATAGGATTGCGTGTTCAGGATCATTATAACAGCGATGAAAGATATTTCTCAAAATCTCGAACCACAACGCAAACGCGCAACGCAATTTCCTGCACTCTTTGTTTTGTTACATTCCTTAGGCACTACATTTAAGATCTTGCACTAATACTTAGCTCTAGTATATGTATGACCTATATTGTGATATATATAAATTGAGAGTCTCGTTTTTGAGAAAATAGTTACCAAAATTCCAATTGAACAAATATCAGTTGTTCTCTTCCAGTATTTCCAGTTTCGATACGTCTTAAGATGCCGACATACTATTATATAATTGTGTATTACCGATTGTTCTATTAGTTATAATTTCATAAAATGATGTTGAAAATATGAAAAATAAACGAAACCAACCAACCAACCAATGTCCCTCCCGCCCACCATCGCCAACCAGCCAACCGTTAGCCCTCCCGCCCACCATCGCCAACCAGCCAACCGTAAACCCTCCCGCCCACCATCGCCAACCAGCCAACCGTTTGCCCTCCCACCCACCATCGCCAACCAGACATCCTTAAGCCCTCCCTCCCGCCTTCTCCAACCAGCCATCCGTTTGCCCACCAGCCCGCCATCACCAACCACCCAATCGATTGCCCACCCGCCACCATCACCAACCACCCAACAGATTGCTCACAATCGCCAAGGAGCCAACACAGGACAATTCCACCTTCCGAACCCTCCCACCAACCAACTCTAAACCCAGCCGGGTTGTTAATTAAACAAAGACAGATCGCGACCGCGTCACATCAAATCATGCATCGAGTTTCCACAACGATAAAAACAAGCCACTTCACAGTCATTAAAGACACAT
This sequence comes from Lepisma saccharinum, assembly GCF_977018435.1. Taxonomy (NCBI): domain Eukaryota; kingdom Metazoa; phylum Arthropoda; class Insecta; order Zygentoma; family Lepismatidae; genus Lepisma; species Lepisma saccharinum. The sequence continues at coordinate 61,543,152 of NC_139246.1, read as the reverse complement.
GCACCTTTTTCTCTCCACTTCCACACTCGCCGCACGATTTCAACACATGATTAATAATACCACCTTCTTAATTGTTAACTACATTATAGGATTGCGTGTTCAGGATCATTATAACAGCGATGAAAGATATTGTTCGAAATCTCGAACCACAACGCAAACGCGCAACGCAATTTCCTGCACTCTTTGTTTTGTTACATTCCTTAAGCACTACATTTAAGATCTTGCATTAATACTTAACTCTAGTATATGTATGACGTATATTGTGATATATATAAATTGAGAGTCTCGTTTTTGAGAAAATAGTTACCAAAATTCCAATTGAACAAATATCAGTTGTTCTCTTCCAGTATTTCCAGTTGCGATACGTCTTAAGATGCCGACATTCTATTATATAATTGTGTATTACCGATTGTTCTATTAGCTATAATTTCATAAAATGATGTTGAAAATATGAAAAATAAACGAAACCAACCAACCAACCAATGTCCCTCCCGCCCAACATCGCCAACCAGCCAACCGTTAGCCCTCCCGCCCACCATCGCCAACCAGCCAACCGTAAATCCTCCCGCCCACCATCGCCAACCAGCCAACCGTTTGCCCTCCCACCCACAATCGCCAACCAGCCATCCTTAAGCCCTCCCTCCCGCCTTCTCCAACCAGCCATCCGTTTGCCAACCAGCCCGCCATCACAAACCACCCAACCGATTGCCCACCCGCCACCATCACCAACCACCCAACAGATTGCTCACCATCGCCAACGAGCCAACGCAGGACAATTCCACCATCCGTACCCTCCCACCAACCAACTCTAAACCCAGCCGGGTTGTTAATTAAACCAAGACAGATCGCGACCGCGTCACATCAAATCATGCATCGAGTTTCCACAACTATAAAAACAAGCCACTTCCCAGTCATTAAAGACACATGCACCTTTTTCTCTCCACTTCCACACTCGCCGCACGATTTCAACACACGATTAATAATACCACCTTCTTAATTGTTAACTACATTATAGGATTGCGTGTTCAGGATCATTATAACATCGATGAAAGATATCGTTCGAAATCTCGAACCACAACGCAAACGCTCAACGCAATTTCCTGCACTCTTTGTTTTGTTACATTCCTTAGGCACTACATTTAAGATCTTGCACTAATACTTAGCTCTAGTATATGTATGACGTATATTGTGATATATATAAATTGAGAGTCTCGTTTTTGTGAAAATAGTTACCAAAATTTCAATTGAACAAATATCAGTTGTTCTCTTCCAGTATTTCCAGTTGCGATACGTCTTAAGATGCCAACATACTATTATATAATTGTGTATTACCGATTGTTCTATTAGTTATAATTTCATAAAATGATGTTGAAAATATGAAAAATAAACGAAACAAACCAACCAACCAATGTCCCTCCCGCCCACCATCGCCAACCAGCCAACCGTTTGCCCTCCCACCCACCATCGCCAACCAGCCATCCTTAAGCCCTCCCTCCCGCCTTCTCCAACCAGCCATCCGTTTGCCACCCAGCCCGCCATCACCAAACACCCAACCGATTGCCCACCCGCCACCATCACCAACCACCCAACAGATTGTTCACCATCGCCAAGGAGCCAACACAGGACAATTCCACCTTCCGAACCTTCCCACCAAATAACTCTAAACCCAGCTGGGTTGTTAACTAAACAAAGACAGATCGCGACCGCGTCACATCAAATCATGCATCGAGTTTCCACAACGATAAAAACAAGCCACTTCACAGTCATTAAAGACACATGCACCTTTTTCTCTCCACTTCCACACTCGCCGCACGATTTCAAAACACGATTAATAATACCACCTTCTTAATTGTTAACTACATTATAGGATTGCGTGTTCAGGATCATTATAACAGCGATGAAAGATATTGTTCGAAATCTCGAACCACAACGCAAACGCGAAACGCAATTTCCGGCACTCTCTGTTTTGTTACATTCCTTAGGCACTACATTTAAGATCTTGCACTAATACTTAGCTCTAGTATATGTATGACGTATATTGTGATATATATAAATTGAGAGTCTCGTTTTTGAGAAAATAGTTACCAAAATTCCATTTGAACAAATATCAGTTGTTCTCTTCCAGTATTTCCAGTTGCGATACATCTTAAGATGCCGACATACTATTATATAATTGTGTATTACCGATTGTTCTATTAGTTATAATTTCATAAAATGATGTTGAAAATATGAAAAATAAACGAAACCAACCAACCAACCAATGTCCCTCCCGCCCACCATCGCCAACCAGCCAACCGTTAGCCTTCCCGCCCACCATCGCCAACCAGCCAACCGTAAACCCTTCCGCCCACCATCGCCAACCAGCCAACCGTTTGCCCTCCCACCCACCATCGCCAACCAGACATCCTTAAGCCCTCCCTCCCGCCTTCTCCAACCAGCCATCCGTTTGCTCACCAGCCCGCCATCACCAACCACCCAATCGATTGCCCACCCGCCACCATCACCAACCACCCAACAAATTGCTCACCATCGACAACGAGCCAACGCAGGACAATTCCACCATCCGAACCCTCCCACCAACCAACTCTAAACCCAGCCGGGTTGTTAATTAAACCAAGACAGATCGCGACCGCGTCACATCAAATCATGCATCGAGTTTCCACAACTATAAAAACAAGCCACTTCCCAGTCATTAAAGACACATGCACCTTTTATTCTCCACTTCCACACTCGCCGCACGATTTCAACACACGATTAATAATACCACCTTCTTAATTGTTAACTACATTATAGGATTGCGTGTTCAGGATCATTATAACATCGATGAAAGATATCGTTCGAAATCTCGAACCACAACGCAAACGCTCAACGCAATTTCCTGCACTCTTTGTTTTGTTACATTCCTTAGGCACTACATTTAAGATCTTGCACTAATACTTAGCTCTAGTATATGTATGACGTATATTGTGATATATATAAATTGAGAGTCTGGTTTTTGTGAAAATAGTTACCAAAATTTCAATTGAACAAATATCAGTTGTTCTCTTCCAGTATTTCCAGTTGCGATACGTCTTAAGATGCCAACATACTATTATATAATTGTGTATTACCGATTGTTCTATTAGTTATAATTTCATAAAATGATGTTGAAAATATGAAAAATAAACGAAACCAACCAACCAACCAATGTCCCTCTCGCCCACCATTGCCAACCAGCCAACCGTTAGCCCTCCCGCCCACCATCGCCAACCAGCCAACCGTAAACCCTCCCGCCCAGCATCGCCAACCAGCCAACCGTTTGCCCTCCCACCCACCATCGCCAACCAGCCATCCTTAAACCCTCCCTCCCGCCTTCTCCAACCAGCCATCCGTTTGCCACCCAGCCCGCCATCACCAACCACCCAACCGATTGCCCACCCGCCACCATCACCAACCACCCAACAGATTGCTCACCATCGCCAAGGAGCCAACACAGGACAATTCCACCTTCCGAACCCTCCCACCAACCAACTCTAAACCCAGCCGGGTTGTTAATTAAACAAAGACAGATCGCGACCGCGTCACATCAAATCATGCATCGAGTTTCCACAACGATAAAAACAAGCCACTTCACAGTCATTAAAGACACATGCACCTTTTTCTCTCCACTTCCACACTCGCCGCACGATTTCAACACACGATTAATAATACCACCTTCTTAATTATTAACTACATTATAGGATTGCGTGTTCAGGATCATTATAACAGCGATGAAAGATATTGTTCGAAATCTCGAACCACAACGCAAACGCGAAACGCAATTTCCGGCACTCTTTGTTTTGTTACATTCCTTATGCACTACATTTAAGATCTTGCACTAATACTTAGCTCTAGTATATGTATGACGTATATTGTGATATATATAAATTGAGAGTATCGTTTTTGAGAAAATAGTTACCAAAATTCCATTTGAACAAATATCAGTTGTTCTCTTCCAGTATTTCCAGTTGCGATACATCTTAAGATGCCGACATACTATTATATAATTGTGTATTACCGATTGTTCTATTAGTTATAATTTCATAAAATGATGTTGAAAATATGAAAAATAAACGAAACCAACCAACCAACCAATGTCCCTCCCGCCCACCATCGCCAACCAGCCAACCGTTAGCCCTCCCGCCCACCATCGCCAACCAGCCAACCGTAAACCTTCCCGCCCACCATCGCCAACCAGCCAACCGTTTGCCCTCTCACCCACCATCGCCAACCAGCCATCCTTAAGCCCTACCTCCCGCCTTCTCCAACCAGCCATCCCTTTGCCCACCAGCCCGCCATCACCAACCACCCAATCGATTGCCCACCCGCCACCATCACCAACCACCCAACAGATTGCTCACAATCGCCAAGGAGCCAACACAGGACAATTCCACCTTCCGAACCCTCCCACCAACCAACTCTAAACCCAGCCGGGTTGTTAATTAAACAAAGACAGATCGCGACCGCGTCACATCAAATCATGGATCGAGTTTCCACAACGATAAAAACAAGCCACATCACAGTCATTAAAGACACATGCACCTTTTTCTCTCCACTTCCACACTCGCCGCACGATTTCAACACACAATTAATAATACCACCTTCTTAATTGTTAACTACATTATAGGATTGCGTGTTCAGGATCATTATAACAGCGATGAAAGATATTGTTCGAAATCTCGAACCACAACGCAAACGCGCAAAGCAATTTCCTGCACTCTTTGTTTTGTTACATTCCTTAGGCACTACATTTAAGATCTTGCACTAATACTTAGCTCTAGTATATGTATGACGTATATTGTGATATATATAAATTGAGAGTCTCGTTTTTGAGAAAATAGTTACCAAAATTCCAATTGAACAAATATCAGTTGTTCTCTTCCAGTATTTCCAGTTGCTATACGTCTTAAGATGCCGACATACTATTATATAATTGTGTATTACCGATTGTTCTATTAGTTATAATTTCATAAAATGATGTTGAAAATATGAAAAATAAACGAAACCAACCAAAGAACCAATGTCCCTCCCGCCCACCATCGCCAACCAGCCAACCGTTAGCCCTCCCGCCCACCATCGCCAACCAGCCAACCGTAAACCCTCCCGCCCACCATCGCCAACCAGCCAACCGTTTGCCCTCCCACCCACCATCGCCAACCAGCCATCCTTAAGCCCTCCCTCCCGCCTTCTCCAACCAGCCATCCGTTTGCCCACCAGCCCGCCATCACCAACCACCCAACCGATTGCCCACCCGCCACCATCACCAACCACCCAACAGATTGCTCACCATCGCCAAGGAGCCAACACAGGAAAATTCCACCTTCCAAACCCTCCCACCAACCAACTCTAAACCCAGCCGGGTTGTTAATTAAACAAAGACAAATCGCGACCGCGTCACATCAAATCATGCATCGAGTTTCCACAACGATAAAAACAAGCCACTTCACAGTCATTAGAGACACATGCACCTTTTTCTCTCCACTTCCACACTCGCCGCACGATTTCAACACACGATTAATAATACCACCTTCTTAATTGTTAACTACATTATATGATTGTGTGTTCAGGATCATTATAACAGCGATGAAAGATATTGTTCGAAATCTCGAACCACAACGTAAACGCGCAACGCAATTTCCTGCACTCTATGTTTTTGTTACATTCCTCAGGCACTACATTTAAGATCTTGCACTAATACTTAGCTCTAGTATATGTAGGACATATATTGTGATATATATAAATTGAGAGTCTCGTTTTGAGAAAATAGTTACCAAAATTCCAATTGAACAAATATCGGTTGTTCTCTTCCAATATTTCCAGTCTTAAGATGCCGACATACTATTATATAATTGTGTATTACCGATTGTTCTATTAGTTATAATTTCATAAAATGATGTTGAAAATATGAAAAATAAACGAAACCAACTTACCAAACAATGTCCCTCCCGCCCACAATCGCCAACCAGCCAATCGTTAGCCCTCCCGCCCACCATCGCCAACCAGCCAACCTTAAACCCTCCCGCCCACCATCGCCAACCAGCCAACCGTTTGCCCTCCCACCCACCATCGCCAACCAGCCATCCTTAAGCCCTCCCTCCCGCCTTCTCCAACCAGCCATCCGTTTGCCCACCAGCCCGCCATCACCAACCACCCAACCGATTGCCCACACGCCACCATCAACAACCACCCAACCGATAGCTCACCATCGCCAAGGAGCCAACACAGGACAATTCCACCTTCCGAACCCTCCCACCAACCAACTCTAAGCCCAGCCGAGTTGTTAATTAAACAAAGACAGATTGCGACCGCGTCACATCAAATCTTGCATCGAGTTTCCACAACGATAAAAACAAGCCACATCACAGTCATTAAAGACACATGCACCTTTTTCTCTCCACTTCCACCCTCGCCGCACAATTTCAACACACGATTAATAATACCACCTTCTTAATTGTTAACTACATTATAGGATTGCGTGTTCAGGATCATTATAACAGCGATGAAAGATATTGTTCGAAATCTCGAACCACAACGCAAACGCGCAACGCAATTTCCTGCACTCTTTGTTTTGTTACATTCCTTAGGCACTACATTTAAGATCTTGCACTAATACTTAACTCTAGTATATGTATGACGTATATTGTGATATATATAAATTGAGAGTCTCGTTTTTGAGAAAATAGTTACCAAAATTCCAATTGAACAAATATCAGTTGTTCTCTTCCAGTATTTCCAGTTGCGATACGTCTTAAGATGCCGACATTCTATTATATAATTGTGTATTACCGATTGTTCTATTAGCTATAATTTCATAAAATGATGTTGAAAATATGAAAAATAAACGAAACCAACCAACCAACCAATGTCCCTCCCGCCCAACATCGCCAACCAGCCAACCGTTAGCCCTCCCGCCCACCATCGCCAACCAGCCAACCGTAAATCCTCCCGCCCACCATCGCCAACCAGCCAACCGTTTGCCCTCCCACCCACAATCGCCAACCAGCCATCCTTAAGCCCTCCCTCCCGCCTTCTCCAACCAGCCATCCGTTTGCCAACCAGCCCGCCATCACAAACCACCCAACCGATTGCCCACCCGCCACCATCACCAACCACCCAACAGATTGCTCACCATCGCCAACGAGCCAACGCAGGACAATTCCACCATCCGTACCCTCCCACCAACCAACTCTAAACCCAGCCGGGTTGTTAATTAAACCAAGACAGATCGCGACCGCGTCACATCAAATCATGCATCGAGTTTCCACAACTATAAAAACAAGCCACTTCCCAGTCATTAAAGACACATGCACCTTTTTCTCTCCACTTCCACACTCGCCGCACGATTTCAACACACGATTAATAATACCACCTTCTTAATTGTTAACTACATTATAGGATTGCGTGTTCAGGATCATTATAACATCGATGAAAGATATCGTTCGAAATCTCGAACCACAACGCAAACGCTCAACGCAATTTCCTGCACTCTTTGTTTTGTTACATTCCTTAGGCACTACATTTAAGATCTTGCACTAATACTTAGCTCTAGTATATGTATTACGTATATTGTGATATATATAAATTGAGAGTCTCGTTTTTGTGAAAATAGTTACCAAAATTTCAATTGAACAAATATCAGTTGTTCTCTTCCAGTATTTCCAGTTGCGATACGTCTTAAGATGCCAACATACTATTATATAATTGTGTATTACCGATTGTTCTATTAGTTATAATTTCATAAAATGATGTTGAAAATATGAAAAATAAACGAAACAAACCAACCAACCAATGTCCCTCCCGCCCACCATCGCCAACCAGCCAACCGTTTGCCCTCCCACCCACCATCGCCAACCAGCCATCCTTAAGCCCTCCCTCCCGCCTTCTCCAACCAGCCATCCGTTTGCCACCCAGCCCGCCATCACCAAACACCCAACCGATTGCCCACCCGCCACCATCACCAACCACCCAACAGATTGTTCACCATCGCCAAGGAGCCAACACAGGACAATTCCACCTTCCGAACCTTCCCACCAACCAACTCTAAACCCAGCCGGGTTGTTAACTAAACAAAGACAGATCGCGACCGCGTCACATCAAATCATGCATCGAGTTTCCACAACGATAAAAACAAGCCACTTCACAGTCATTAAAGACACATGCACCTTTTTCTCTCCACTTCCACACTCGCCGCACGATTTCAAAACACGATTAATAATACCACCTTCTTAATTGTTAACTACATTATAGGATTGCGTGTTCAGGATCATTATAACAGCGATGAAAGATATTGTTCGAAATCTCGAACCACAACGCAAACGCGAAACGCAATTTCCGGCACTCTCTGTTTTGTTACATTCCTTAGGCACTACATTTAAGATCTTGCACTAATACTTAGCTCTAGTATATGTAGGACGTATATTGTGATATATATAAATTGAGAGTCTCGTTTTTGAGAAAATAGTTACCAAAATTCCATTTGAACAAATATCAGTTGTTCTCTTCCAGTATTTCCAGTTGCGATACTTCTTAAGATGCCGACATACTATTACATAATTGTGTATTACCGATTGTTCTATTAGTTATAATTTCATAAAATGATGTTGAAAATATGAAAAATAAACGAAACCAACCAACCAACCAATGTCCCTCCCGCCCACCATCGCCAACCAGCCAACCGTTAGCCTTCCCGCCCACCATCGCCAACCAGCCAACCGTAAACCCTTCCGCCCACCATCGCCAACCAGCCAACCGTTTGCCCTCCCACCCACCATCGCCAACCAGACATCCTTAAGCCCTCCGTCCCGCCTTCTCCAACCAGCCATCCGTTTGCCCACCAGCCCGCCATCACCAACCACCCAATCGATTGCCCACCCGCCACCATCACCAACCACCCAACAGATTGCTCACCATCGACAACGAGCCAACGCAGGACAATTCCACCATCCGAACCCTCCCACCAACCAACTCTAAACCCAGCCGGGTTGTTAATTAAACCAAGACAGATCGCGACCGCGTCACATCAAATCATGCATCGAGTTTCCACAACTATAAAAACAAGCCACTTCCCAGTCATTAAAGACACATGCACCTTTTATTCTCCACTTCCACACTCGCCGCACGATTTCAACACACGATTAATAATACCACCTTCTTAATTGTTAACTACATTATAGGATTGCGTGTTCAGGATCATTATAACATCGATGAAAGATATCGTTCGAAATCTCGAACCACAACGCAAACGCTCAACGCAATTTCCTGCACTCTTTGTTTTGTTACATTCCTTAGGCACTACATTTAAGATCTTGCACTAATACTTAGCTCTAGTATATGTATGACGTATATTGTGATATATATAAATTGAGAGTCTCGTTTTTGAGAAAATATTTACCAAAATTCCAATTGAACAAATATCAGTTGTTCTCTTCCAGTATTTCCAGTTGCTATACGTCTTAAGATGCCGACATACTATTATATAATTGTGTATTACCGATTGTTCTATTAGTTATAATTTCATAAAATGATGTTGAAAATATGAAAAATAAACGAAACCAACCAAAGAACCAATGTCCCTCCCGCCCACCATCGCCAACCATCCAACCGTTAGCCCTCCCGCCCACCATCGCCAACCAGCCAACCGTAAACCCTCCCGCCCACCATCGCCAACCAGCCAACCGTTTGCCCTCCCACCCACCATCGCCAACCAGCCATCCTTAAGCCCTCCCTCCCGCCTTCTCCAACCAGCCATCCGTTTGCCCACCAGCCCGCCATCACAAACCACCCAACCGATTGCCCACCCGCCACCATCACCAACCACCCAACAGATTGCTCACCATCGCCAAGGATCCAACACAGGAAAATTCCACCTTCCAAACCCTCCCACCAACCAACTCTAAACCCAGCCGGGTTGTTAATTAAACAAAGACAAATCGCGACGCGCCACATCAAATCATGCATCGAGTTTCCACAACGATAAAAACAAGCCACTTCACAGTCATTAGAGACACATGCACCTTTTTCTCTCCACTTCCACACTCGCCGCACGATTTCAACACACGATTAATAATACCACCTTCTTAATTGTTAACTACATTATATGATTGTGTGTTCAGGATCATTATAACAGCGATGAAAGATATTGTTCGAAATCTCGAACCACAACGTAAACGCGCAACGCAATTTCCTGCACTCTATGTTTTTGTTACATTCCTCAGGCACTACATTTAAGATCTTGCACTAATACTTAGCTCTAGTATATGTAGGACGTATATTGTGATATATATAAATTGAGAGTCTCGTTTTGAGAAAATAGTTACCAAAATTCCAATTGAACAAATATCGGTTGTTCTCTTCCAGTATTTCCAGTCTTAAGATGCCGACATACTATTATATAATTGTGTATTACCGATTGTTCTATTAGTTGTAATTTCATAAAATGATGTTGAAAATATGAAAAATAAACGAAACCAACTTACCAAACAATGTCCCTCCCGCCCACAATCGCCAACCAGCCAATCGTTAGCCCTCCCGCCCACCATCGCCAACCAGCCAACCTTAAACCCTCCCGCCCACCATCGCCAACCAGCCAACCGTTTGCCCTCCCACCCACAATCGCCAACCAGCCATCCTTAAGCCCTCCCTCCCGCCTTCTCCAACCAGCCATCCGTTTGCCCACCAGCCCGCCATCACCAACCACCCAACCGATTGCCCACACGCCACCATCAACAACCACCCAACCGATAGCTCACCATCGCCAAGGAGCCAACACAGGACAATTCCACCTTCCGAACCCTCCCACCAACCAACTCTAAGCCCAGCCGAGTTGTTAATTAAACAAAGACAGATTGCGACCGCGTCACATCAAATCTTGCATCGAGTTTCCACAACGATAAAAACAAGCCACATCACAGTCATTAAAGACACATGCACCTTTTTCTCTCCACTTCCACCCTCGCCGCACAATTTCAACACACGATTAATAATACCACCTTCTTAATTGTTAACTACATTATAGGATTGCGTGTTCAGGATCATTATAACAGCGATGAAATTTATTGTTCGAAATCTCGAACCACAACGCAAACGCGCAACGCAATTTCCTGCACTCTTTGTTTTGTTACATTCCTTAGGCACTACATTTAAGATCTTGCACTAATACTTAGCTCTAGTATATGTAGGACGTATATTGTGATATATATAAATTGAGAGTCTCGTTTTTGAAAAAATAGTTACCAAAATTCCAATTGAACAAATATCAGTTGTTCTCTTCCAGTATTTCCAGTTGCGATACATCTTAAGATGCCGACATACTATTACATAATTGTGTATTACCGATTGTTCTATTAGTTATAATTTCATAAAATGATGTTGAAAATATGAAAAATAAACGAAACCAACCAACCAACCAATGTCTCTCCCGCCCACCATCGCCAACCAGCCAAACGTTAGCCCTCCCGCCCACCATCGCCAACCAGCCAACCGTAAACCCTCCCGCCCATCATCGCCAACCAGCCAACCGTTTGCCCTCCCACCCACCATCGCCAACCAGTCATCCTTAAGCCCTCCCTCCCGCCTTCAACAACCAGCCTTCCGTTTGCCCACCAGCCCGCCATCACCAACCACCCAACCGATTGACCACCCGCCCACCATCACCAACCACCCTACAGATTGCTCACCATCGCCAAGGAGCCAACACAGGACAATTCCACCTTCCGAACCCTCCCACCAACCAACTCTAAACCAAGCCGGGTTGTTAACTAAACAAAGACAGATCGCGACCGCGTCACATCAAATCATGCATCGAGTTTCCACAACGATAAAAACAAGCCACTTCACAGTCATTAAAGACACATGCACCTTTTTCTCTCCACTTCCACACTCGCCGCACGATTTCAACACACGATTAATAATACCACCTTCTTAATTGTTAACTACATTATAGGATTGCGTGTTCAGGATCATTATAACAGCGATGAAAGATATTGTTCGAAATCTCGAACCACAACGCAAACGCGCAACGCAATTTCCTGCACTCTTTGTTTTGTTACATTCCTTAGGCACTACATTTAAGATCTTGCACTAATACTTAACTCTAGTATATGTATGACGTATATTGTGATATATATAAATTGAGAGTCTCGTTTTTGAGAAAATAGTTACCAAAATTCCAATTGAACAAATATCAGTTGTTCTCTTCCAGTATTTCCAGTTGCGATACGTCTTAAGATGCCGACATTCTATTATATAATTGTGTATTACCGATTGTTCTATTAGTTATAATTTCATAAAATGATGTTGAAATATGAAAAATAAACGAAACCAACCAACCAACCAATGTCCCTCCCGTCCACCATCGCCAACCAGCCAACCGTTAGCCCTACCGCCCACCATCACCAACCAGCCAACCGTAAATCCTCCCGCCCACCACCGCCAACCAGCCAACCGTTTGCCCTCCCTCCCACCATCGCCAACCAGCCATCCTTAAACCCTCCCTCCCGCCTTCTCCAACCAGCCATCCGTTTGCCACCCAGCCCGCCATCACCAACCACCCAACCGATTGCCCACCCGCCACCATCACCAACCACCCAACAGATTGCTCACCATCGCCAAGGAGCCAACACAGGACAATTCCACATTCCGAACCCTCCCACCAACCAACTCTAAACCCAGCCGGGTTGTTAATTAAACAAAGACAGATCGCGACCGCGTCACATCAAATCATGCATCGAGTTTCCACAACGATAAAAACAAGCCACTTCACAGTCATTAAAGACACATGCACCTTTTTCTCTCCACTTCCACACTCGCCGCACGATTTCAACACATGATTAATAATACCACCTTCTTAATTGTTAACTACATTATAGGATTGCGTGTTCTGGATCATTATAACAGCGATGAAAGATATTGTTCGAAATCTCGAACCACAACGCAAACGCGCAACGCAATTTCCTGCACTCTTTGTTTTGTTACATTCCTTAAGCACTACATTTAAGATCTTGCACTAATACTTAACTCTAGTATATGTATGACGTATATTGTGATATATATAAATTGAGAGTCTCGTTTTTGAGAAAATAGTTACCAAAATTCCAATTGAACAAATATCAGTTGTTCTCTTCCAGTATTTCCAGTTGCGATACGTCTTAAGATGCCGACATTCTATTATATAATTGTGTATTACCGATTGTTCTATTAGCTATAATTTCATGAAATGATGTTGAAAATATGAAAAATAAACGAAACCAACCAACCAACCAATGTCCCTCCCGCCCACTATCGCCAACCAGCCAACCGTTAGCCCTCCCGCCCACCATCGCCAACCAGCCAACCGTAAATCCTCCCGCCCACCATCGCCAACCAGCCAACCGTTTGCCCTCCCACCCACAATCGCCAACCAGCCATCCTTAAGCCCTCCCTCCCGCCTTCTCCAACCAGCCATCCGTTTGCCAACCAGCCCGCCATCACAAACCACCCAACCGATTGCCCACCCGCCACCATCACCAACCACCCAACAGATTGCTCACCATCGCCAACGAGCCAACGCAGGACAATTCCACCATCCGAACCCTCCCACCAACCAACTCTAAACCCAGCCGGGTTGTTAATTAAACCAAGACAGATCGCGACCGCGTCACATCAAATCATGCATCGAGTTTCCACAACTATAAAAACAAGCCACTTCCCAGTCATTAAAGACACATGCACCTTTTTCTCTCCACTTCCACACTCGCCGCACGATTTCAACACACGATTAATAATACCACCTTCTTAATTGTTAACTACATTATAGGATTGCGTGTTCAGGATCATTATAACAGCGATGAAAGATATTGCTCGAAATCTCGAACCACAACGCAAACGCGCAACGCAATTTCCTGCACTCTTTGTTTTGTTACATTCCTTAGGCACTACATTTAAGATCTTGCACTAATACTTAGCTCTAGTATATGTATGACGTATATTGTGATATATATAAATTGAGAGTCTCGTTTTTGAGAAAATAGTTACCAAAATTCCAATTGAACAAATATCAGTTGTTCTCTTCCAGTATTTCCAGTTGCGATACGTCTTAAGATGCCGACATACTATTATATAATTGTGTATTACCGATTGTTCTATTAGTTATAATTTCATAAAATGATGTTGAAAATATGAAAAATAAACGAAACCAACCAACCAACCAATGTCCCTCCCGCCCACCATCGCCAACCAGCCAACCGTTAGCCCTCCCGCCCACCATCGCCAACCAGCCAACCGTAAACCTTCCCGCCCACCATCGCCAACCAGCCAACCGTTTGCCCTCCCACCCACCATCGCCAACCAGCCATCATTAAGCCCTACCTCCCGCCTTCTCCAACCAGCCATCCGTTTGCCCACCAGCCCGCCATCACCAACCACCCAATCGATTGCCCAGCCGCCACCATCACCAACCACCCAACAGATTGCTCACAATCGCCAAGGAGCCAACACAGGACAATTCCACCTTCCGAACCCTCCCACCAACCAACTCTAAACCCAGCCGGGTTGTTAATTAAACAAAGACAGATCGCGACCGCGTCACATCAAATCATGCATCGAGTTTCCACAACGATAAAAACAAGCCACTTCACAGTCATTAAAGACACATGCACCTTTTTCTCTCCACTTCCACACTCGCCGCACGATTTCAACACACGATTAATAATACCACCTTCTTAATTGTTAACTACATTATAGGATTCCGTGTTCAGGATCATTATAACAGCGATGAAAGATATTGTTCGAAATCTCGAACCACAACGCAAACGCGCAAAGCAATTTCCTGCACTCTTTGTTTTGTTACATTCCTTAGGCACTACATTTAAGATCTTGCACTAATACTTAGCTCTAGTATATGTAGGACGTATATTGTGATATATATAAATTGAGAGTCTCGTTTTTGAGAAAATAGTTACCAAAATTCCAATTGAACAAATATCAGTTGTTCTCTTCCAGTATTTCCAGTTGCTATACGTCTTAAGATGCCGACATACCATTATATAATTGTGTATTACCGATTATTCTATTAGTTATAATTTCATAAAATGATGTTGAAAATATGAAAAATAAACGAAACCAACCAAAGAACCAATGTCCCTCCCGCCCACCATCGCCAACCAGCCAACCGTTAGCCCTCCCGCCCACCATCGCCAACCAGCCAACCGTAAACCCTCCCGCCCACCATCGCCAACCAGCCAACCGTTTGCCCTCCCACCCACCATCGCCAACCAGCCATCCTTAAGCCCTCCCTCCCGCCTTCTCCAACCAGCCATCCGTTTGCCCACCAGCCCGCCATCACCAACCACCCAACCGATTGCCCACCCGCCACCATCACCAACCACCCAACAGATTGCTCACCATCGCCAAGGAGCCAACACAGGAAAATTCCACCTTCCAAACTCTCCCACCAACCAACTCTAAACCCAGCCGGGTTGTTAATTAAACAAAGACAAATCGCGACCGCGTCACATCAAATCATGCATCGAGTTTCCACAACGATAAAAACAAGCCACTTCACAGTCATTAGAGACACATGCACCTTTTTCACTCCACTTCCACACTCGCCGCACGATTTCAACACACGATTAATAATACCACCTTCTTAATTGTTAACTACATTATATGATTGTGTGTTCAGGATCATTATAACAGCGATGAAAGATATTGTTCGAAATCTCGAACCACAACGCAAACGCGCAACGCAATTTCCTGCACTCTATGTTTTTGATACATTCCTCAGGCACTACATTTAAGATCTTGCACTAATACTTAGCTCTAGTATATGTAGGACGTATATTGTGATATATATAAATTGAGAGTCTCGTTTTTGAGAAAATAGTTACCAAAATTCCAATTGAACAAATATCAGTTGTTCTCTTCCAGTATTTCCAGTTGCGATACATCTTAAGATGCCGACATACTATTACATAATTGTGTATTACCGATTGTTCTATTAGTTATAATTTCATAAAATGATGTTGAAAATATGAAAAATAAACGAAACCAACCAACCAACCAATGTCTCTCCCGCCCACCATCGCCAACCAGCCAACCTTAAACCCTCCCGCCCACCATCGCCAACCAGCCAACCTTAAACCCTCCCGCCCACCATCGCCAACCAGCCAACCGTTTGCCCTCCCACCCACAATCGCCAACCAGCCATCCTTAAGCCCTCCCTCCCGCCTTCTCCAACCAGCCATCCGTTTGCCCACCAGCCCGCCATCACCAACCACCCAACCGATTGCCCACACGCCACCATCAACAACCACCCAACCGATAGCTCACCATCGCCAAGGAGCCAACACAGGACAATTCCACCTTCCGAACCCTCCCACCAACCAACTCTAAGCCCAGTCGAGTTGTTAATTAAACAAAGACAGATTGCGACCGCGTCACATCAAATCTTGCATCGAGTTTCCACAACGATAAAAACAAGCCACATCACAGTCATTAAAGACACATGCACCTTTTTCTCTCCACTTCCACCCTCGCCGCACAATTTCAACACACGATTAATAATACCACCTTCTTAATTGTTAACTACATTATAGGATTGCGTGTTCAGGATCATTATAACAGCGATGAAAGTTATTGTTCGAAATCTCGAACCACAACGCAAACGCGCAACGCAATTTCCTGCACTCTTTGTTTTGTTACATTCCTTAGGCACTACATTTAAGATCTTGCACTAATACTTAGCTCTAGTATATGTAGGACGTATATTGTGATATATATAAATTGAGAGTCTCGTTTTTGAGAAAATAGTTACCAAAATTCCAATTGAACAAATATCAGTTGTTCTCTTCCAGTATTTCCAGTTGCGATACATCTTAAGATGCCGACATACTATTACATAATTGTGTATTACCGATTGTTCTATTAGTTATAATTTCATAAAATGATGTTGAAAATATGAAAAATAAACGAAACCAACCAACCAACCAATGTCTCTCCCGCCCACCATCGCCAACCAGCCAACCGTTAGCCCTCCCGCCCACCATCGCCAACCAGCCAACCGTAAACCCTCCCGCCCATCATCGCCAACCAGCCAACCGTTTGCCCTCCCACCCACCATCGCCAACCAGTCATCCTTAAGCCCTACCTCCCGCCTTCAACAACCAGCCTTCCGTTTGCCCACCAGCCCGCCATCACCAACCACCCAACCGATTGACCACCCGCCCACCATCACCAACCACCCAACAGATTGCTCACCATCGCCAAGGAGCCAACACAGGACAATTCCACCTTCCGAACCCTCCCACCAACCAACTCTAAACCAAGCCGGGTTGTTAACTAAACAAAGACAGATCGCGACCGCGTCACATCAAATCATGCATCGATTTTCCACAACGATAAAAACAAGCCACTTCACAGTCATTAAAGACACATGCACCTTTTTCTCTCCACTTCCACACTCGCCGCACGATTTCAACACACGATTAATAATACCACCTTCTTAATTGTTAACTACATTATAGGATTGCGTGTTCAGGATCATTATAACAGCGATGAAAGATATTGTTCGATATCTCGAACCACAACGCAAACGCGCAACGCAATTTCCTGCACTCTTTGTTTTGTTACATTCCTTAGGCACTACATTTAAGATCTTGCACTAATACTTAACTCTAGTATATGTATGACGTATATTGTGATATATATAAATTGAGAGTCTCGTTTTTGAGAAAATAGTTACCAAAATTCCAATTGAACAAATATCAGTTGTTCTCTTCCAGTATTTCCAGTTGCGATACGTCTTAAGATGCCGACATTCTATTATATAATTGTGTATTACCGATTGTTCTATTAGTTATAATTTCATAAAATGATGTTGAAATATGAAAAATAAACGAAACCAACCAACCAACCAATGTCCCTCCCGCCCACCATCGCCAACCAGCCAACCGTTAGCCCTACCGCCCACCATCACCAACCAGCCAACCGTAAATCCTCCCGCCCACCATCGCCAACCAGCCAACCGTTTGCCCTCCCACCCACCATCGCCAACCAGCCATCCTTAAGCCCTCCCTCCCGCCTTCTCCAACCAGCCATCCGTTTGCCAACCAGCCCGCAATCACCAACCACCCAACCGATTGCCCACCCGCCACCATCACCAACCACCCAACAGATTGCTCACCATCGCCAAGGAGCCAACGCAGGACAATTCCACCATCCGAACCCTCCCACCAACCAACTCTAAACCCAGCCGGGTTGTTAATTAAACCAAGACAGATCGCGACCGCGTCACATCAAATCATGCATCGAGTTTCCACAACGATAAAAACAAGCCACTTCACAGTCATTAAAGACACATGCACCTTTTTCTCTCCACTTCCACACTCGCCGCACGATTTCAACACACGATTAATAATACCACCTTCTTAATTGTTAACTACATTATAGGATTGGGTGTTCAGGATCATTATAACATCGATGAAAGATATTGTTCGAAATCTCGAACCACAAAGCAAACGCTCAACGCAATTTCCTGCACTCTTTGTTTTGTTACATTCCTTAGGCACTACATTTAAGATCTTGCACTAATACTTAGCTCTAGTATATGTATGACGTATATTGTGATATATATAAATTGAGAGTCTCGTTTTTGTGAAAATAGTTACCAAAATTTCAATTGAACAAATATCAGTTGTTCTCTTCCGGTATTTCCAGTTGCGATTCGTCTTAAGATGCCAACATACTATTATATAATTGTGTATTACCGATTGTTCTATTAGTTATAATTTCATAAAATGATGTTAAAAATATGAAAAATAAACGAAACCAACCAACCTACCAATGTCCCTCCCGCCCACCATCGCCAACCAGCCAACCGTTTGCCCTCCCACCCACCATCGCCAACCAGCCATCCTTAAGCTCTCCCTCCCGCCTTCTCCAACCAGCCATCCGTTTGCCACCCAGCCCGCCATCACCAACCACCCAACCGATTGCCCACCCGCCACCATCACCAACCACCCAACAGATTGTTCACCATCGCCAAGGAGCCAACACAGGACAATTCCACCTTCCGAACCCTCCCACCAACCAACTCTAAACCCAGCCGGGTTGTTAACTAAACAAAGACAGATCGCGACCGCGTCACATCAAATCATGCATCGAGTTTCCACAACGATAAAAACAAGCCACTTCACAGTCATTAAAGACACATGCACCTTTTTCTCTCCACTTCCACACTCGCCGCACGATTTCAAAACACGATTAATAATACCACCTTCTTAATTGTTAACTACATTATAGGATTGCGTGTTCAGGATCATTATAACAGCGATGAAAGATATTGTTCGAAATCTCGAACCACAACGCAAACGCGAAACGCAATTTCCGGCACTCTCTGTTTTGTTACATTCCTTAGGCACTACATTTAAGATCTTGCACTAATACTTAGCTCTAGTATATGTAGGACGTATATTGTGATATATATAAATTGAGAGTCTCGTTTTTGAGAAAATAGTTACCAAAATTCCAATTGAACAAATATCAGTTGTTCTCTTCCAGTATTTCCAGTTGCGATACGACTTAAGATGCCGACATACTATTATATAATTGTGTATTACCGATTGATCTATTAGTTATAATTTCATAAAATGATGTTGAAAATATGAAAAATAAACGAAACCAACCAACCAACCAATGTCCCTCCCGCCCACCATCGCCAACCAGCCAACCGTTTGCCCTCCCACCCACCATCGCCAACCAGCCATTTTTAAGACCTCCCTCCCGCCTTCTCCAACCAGCCATCCGTTTGCCCACCAGCCCGCCATCACCAACCACCCAACCGATTGCAAACCCGCCACCATCACCAACCACCCAACAGATTGTTCACCATCGCCAAGGAGCTAACACAGGACAATTCCACCTTCCGAATCCTCCCACCAACCAACTCTAAACCCAGCCGGGTTGTTAACTAAACAAAGACAGATCGCAACCGCGTCACATCAAATCATGCATCGAGTTTCCACAACGATAAAAACAAGACACTTCACCGTCATTAAAGACACATGAACCTTTTTCTCTCCACTTCCACACTCGCCGCAAGATTTCAACACACGATTAATTGTACCACCCTCCTAAGTGTTGACTACATTATAGGATTGCGTGTTCAGGATCATTATAACAGCGATGAAAGATATTTCTCAAAATCTCGAACCACAACGCAAACGCGCAACGCAATTTCCTGCACTCTTTGTTTTGTTACATTCCTTAGGCACTACAATTAAGATCTTGCACTAATACTTAGCTCTAGTATATGTATGACCTATATTGTGATATATATATAAATTGAGAGTCTCGTTTTTGAGAAAATAGTTACCAAAATTCCAATTGAACAAATATCAGTTGTTCTCTTCCAGTATTTCCAGTTTCGATACGTCTTAAGATGCCGACATACTATTATATAATTGTGTATTACCGATTGTTCTATTAGTTATAATTTCATAAAATGATGTTGAAAATATGAAAAATAAACGAAACCAACCAACAAACCAATGTCCCTCCCGCCCACCATCGCCAACCAGCCAACCGTTAGCCCTCCCGCCCACCATCGCCAACCAGCCAACCGTAAACCCTCCCGCCCACCATCGCCAACCAGCCAACCGTTTGCCCTCCCACCCACCATCGCCAACCAGACATCCTTAAGCCCTCCCTCCCGCCTTCTCCAACCAGCCATCCGTTTGCCCACCAGCCCGCCATCACCAACCACCCAATCGATTGCCCACCCGCCACCATCACCAACCACCCAACAGATTGCTCACAATCGCCAAGGAGCCAACACAGGACAATTCCACCTTCCAAACCCTCCCACCAACCAACTCTAAACCCAGCCGGGTTGTTAATTAAACAAAGACAGATCGCGACCGCGTCACATCAAATCATGCATCGAGTTTCCACAACTATAAAAACAAGCCACTTCCCAGTCATTAAAGACACATGCACCTTTTTCTCTCCACTTCCACACTCGCCGCACGATTTCAACACACGATTAATAATACCACCTTCTTAATTGTTAACTACATTATAGGATTGCGTGTTCAGGATCATTATAACAGCGATGAAAAATATTGTTCGAAATCTCGAACCACAACGCAAACGCGAAACGCAATTTCCGGCACTCTCTGTTTTGTTACATTCCTTAGG
Organism: Lepisma saccharinum; assembly: GCF_977018435.1. NCBI lineage: Eukaryota > Metazoa > Arthropoda > Insecta > Zygentoma > Lepismatidae > Lepisma > Lepisma saccharinum. Next base: position 61,521,963 of record NC_139246.1, on the reverse strand, counting down.
CACTACATTTAAGATCTTGCACTAATACTTAGCTCTAGTATATGTAGGACGTATATTGTGATATATATAAATTGAGAGTCTCGTTTTTGAGAAAATAGTTACCAAAATTCCAATTGAACAAATATCAGTTGTTCTCTTCCAGTATTTCCAGTTGCGATACGACTTAAGATGCCGACATACTATTATATAATTGTGTATTACCGATTGATCTATTAGTTATAATTTCATAAAATGATGTTGAAAATATGAAAAATAAACGAAACCAACCAACCAACCAATGTCCCTCCCGCACACCATCGCCAACCAGCCAACCGTTTGCCCTCCCACCCACCATCGCCAACCAGCCATTTTTAAGCCCTCCCTCCCGCCTTCTCCAACCAGCCATCCGTTTGCCCACCAGCCCGCCATCACCAACCACCCAACCGATTGCCCACCCGCCACCATCACCAACCACCCAACAGATTGTTCACCATCGCCAAGGAGCTAACACAGGACAATTCCACCTTCCGAATCCTCCCACCAACCAACTCTAAACCCAGCCGGGTTGTTAACTAAACAAAGATAGATCGCGACCGCGTCACATCAAATCATGCATCGAGTTTCCACAACGATAAAAACAAGACACTTCACAGTCATTAAAGACACATGAACCTTTTTCTCTCCACTTCCACACTCGCCGCAAGATTTCAACACACGATTAATTGTACCACCCTCCTAAGTGTTGACTACATTATAGGATTGCGTGTTCAGGATCATTATAACAGCGATGAAAGATATTGCTCGAAATCTCGAACCACAACGCAAACGCGAAACGCAATTTCCTGCACTCTTTGTTTTGTTACATTCCTTAGGCACTACATTTAAGATCTTGCACTAATACTTAGCTCTAGTATATGTATGACGTATATTGTGATATATATAAATTGAGAGTCTCGTTTTTGAGAAAATAGTTACCAAAATTCCAATTGAACAAATATCAGTTGTTCTCTTCCAGTATTTCCAGTTGCGATACGTCTTAAGATGCCGACATACTATTATATAATTGTGTATTACCGATTGTTCTATTAGTTATAATTTCATAAAATGATGTTGAAAATATGAAAAATAAACGAAACCAACCAACCAACCAATGTCCCTCTCGCCCACCATTGCCAACCAGCCAACCGTTAGCCCTCCCGCCCACCATCGCCAACCAGCCAACCGTAAACCCTCCCGCCCAGCATCGCCAACCAGCCAACCGTTTGCCCTCCCACCCACCATCGCCAACCAGCCATCCTTAAACCCTCCCTCCCGCCTTCTCCAACCAGCCATCCGTTTGCCACCCAGCCCGCCATCACCAACCACCCAACCGATTGCCCACCCGCCACCATCACCAACCACCCAACAGATTGCTCACCATCGCCAAGGAGCCAACACAGGACAATTCCACATTCCGAACCCTCCCACCAACCAACTCTAAACCCAGCCGGGTTGTTAATTAAACAAAGACAGATCGCGACCGCGTCACATCAAATCATGCATCGAGTTTCCACAACGATAAAAACAAGCCACTTCACAGTCATTAAAGACACATGCACCTTTTTCTCTCCACTTCCACACTCGCCGCACGATTTCAACACACGATTAATAATACCACCTTCTTAATTATTAACTACATTATAGGATTGCGTGTTCAGGATCATTATAACAGCGATCAAAGATATTGTTCGAAATCTCGAACCACAACGCAAACGCGAAACGCAATTTCCGGCACTCTTTGTTTTGTTACATTCCTTATGCACTACATTTAAGATCTTGCACTAATACTTAGCTCTAGTATATGTATGACGTATATTGTGATATATATAAATTGAGAGTATCGTTTTTGAGAAAATAGTTACCAAAATTCCATTTGAACAAATATCAGTTGTTCTCTTCCAGTATTTCCAGTTGCGATACATCTTAAGATGCCGACATACTATTATATAATTGTGTATACCGATTGTTCTATTAGTTATAATTTCATAAAATGATGTTGAAAATATGAAAAATAAACGAAACCAACCAACCAACCAATGTCCCTCCCGCCCACCATCGCCAACCAGCCAACCGTTAGCCCTCCCGCCCACCATCGCCAACCAGCCAACCGTAAACCTTCCCGCCCACCATCGCCAACCAGCCAACCGTTTGCCCTCCCACCCACCATCGCCAACCAGCCATCATTAAGCCCTACCTCCCGCCTTCTCCAACCAGCCATCCGTTTGCCCACCAGCCCGCCATCACCAACCACCCAATCGATTGCCCACCCGCCACCATCACCTACCACCCAACAGATTGCTCACAATCGCCAAGGAGCCAACACAGGACAATTCCACCTTCCGAACCCTCCCACCAACCAACTCTAAACCCAGCCGGGTTGTTAATTAAACAAAGACAGATCGCGACCGCGTCACATCAAATCATGCATCGAGTTTCCACAACGATAAAAACAAGCCACTTCACAGTCATTAAAGACACATGCACCTTTTTCTCTCCACTTCCACACTCGCCGCACGATTTCAACACACGATTAATAATACCACCTTCTTAATTGTTAACTACATTATAGGATTGCGTGTTCAGGATCATTATAACAGCGATGAAAGATATTGTTCGAAATCTCGAACCACAACGCAAACGCGCAAAGCAATTTCCTGCACTCTTTGTTTTGTTACATTCCTTAGGCACTACATTTAAGATCTTGCACTAATACTTAGCTCTAGTATATGTAGGACGTATATTGTGATATATATAAATTGAGAGTCTCGTTTTTGAGAAAATAGTTACCAAAATTCCAATTGAACAAATATCAGTTGTTCTCTTCCAGTATTTCCAGTTGCTATACGTCTTAAGATGCCGACATACCATTATATAATTGTGTATTACCGATTGTTCTATTAGTTATAATTTCATAAAATGATGTTGAAAATATGAAAAATAAACGAAACCAACCAAAGAACCAATGTCCCTCCCGCCCACCATCGCCAACCAGCCAACCGTTAGCCCTCCCGCCCACCATCGCCAACCAGCCAACCGTAAACCCTCCCGCCCACCATCGCCAACCAGCCAACCGTTTGCCCTCCCACCCACCATCGCCAACCAGCCATCCTTAAGCCCTCCCTCCCGCCTTCTCCAACCAGCCATCCGTTTGCCCACCAGCCCGCCATCACCAACCACCCAACCGATTGCCCACCCGCCACCATCACCAACCACCCAACAGATTGCTCACCATCGCCAAGGAGCCAACACAGGAAAATTCCACCTTCCAAACCCTCCCACCAACCAACTCTAAACCCAGCCGGGTTGTTAATTAAACAAAGACAAATCGCGACCGCGTCACATCAAATCATGCATCGAGTTTCCACAACGATAAAAACAAGCCACTTCACAGTCATTAGAGACACATGCACCTTTTTCACTCCACTTCCACACTCGCCGCACGATTTCAACACACGATTAATAATACCACCTTCTTAATTGTTAACTACATTATATGATTGTGTGTTCAGGATCATTATAACAGCGATGAAAGATATTGTTCGAAATCTCGAACCACAACGCAAACGCGCAACGCAATTTCCTGCACTCTATGTTTTTGTTACATTCCTCAGGCACTACATTTAAGATCTTGCACTAATACTTAGCTCTAGTATATGTAGGACGTATATTGTGATATATATAAATTGAGAGTCTCGTTTTGAGAAAATAGTTACCAAAATTCCAATTGAACAAATATCGGTTGTTCTCTTCCAGTATTTCCAGTCTTAAGATGCCGACATACTATTATATAATTGTGTATTACCGATTGTTCTATTAGTTATAATTTCATAAAATGATGTTGAAAATATGAAAAATAAACGAAACCAACTTACCAAACAATGTCCCTCCCGCCCACAATCGCCAACCAGCCAATCGTTAGCCCTCCCGCCCACCATCGCCAACCAGCCAACCTTAAACCCTCCCGCCCACCATCGCCAACCAGCCAACCGTTTGCCCTCCCACCCACAATCGCCAACCAGCCATCCTTAAGCCCTCCCTCCCGCCTTCTCCAACCAGCCATCCGTTTGCCCACCAGCCCGCCATCACCAACCACCCAACCGATTGCCCACACGCCACCATCAACAACCACCCAACCGATAGCTCACCATCGCCAAGGAGCCAACACAGGACAATTCCACCTTCCGAACCCTCCCACCAACCAACTCTAAGCCCAGTCGAGTTGTTAATTAAACAAAGACAGATTGCGACCGCGTCACATCAAATCTTGCATCGAGTTTCCACAACGATAAAAACAAGCCACATCACAGTCATTAAAGACACATGCACCTTTTTCTCTCCACTTCCACCCTCGCCGCACAATTTCAACACACGATTAATAATACCACCTTCTTAATTGTTAACTACATTATAGGATTGCGTGTTCAGGATCATTATAACAGCGATGAAAGTTATTGTTCGAAATCTCGAACCACAACGCAAACGCGCAACGCAATTTCCTGCACTCTTTGTTTTGTTACATTCCTTAGGCACTACATTTAAGATCTTGCACTAATACTTAGCTCTAGTATATGTAGGACGTATATTGTGATATATATAAATTGAGAGTCTCGTTTTTGAGAAAATAGTTACCAAAATTCCAATTGAACAAATATCAGTTGTTCTCTTCCAGTATTTCCAGTTGCGATACATCTTAAGATGCCGACATACTATTACATAATTGTGTATTACCGATTGTTCTATTAGTTATAATTTCATAAAATGATGTTGAAAATATGAAAAATAAACGAAACCAACCAACCAACCAATGTCTCTCCCGCCCACCATCGCCAACCAGCCAACCGTTAGCCCTCCCGCCCACCATCGCCAACCAGCCAACCGTAAACCCTCCCGCCCATCATCGCCAACCAGCCAACCGTTTGCCCTCCCACCCACCATCGCCAACCAGTCATCCTTAAGCCCTACCTCCCGCCTTCAACAACCAGCCTTCCGTTTGCCCACCAGCCCGCCATCACCAACCACCCAACCGATTGACCACCCGCCCACCATCACCAACCACCCAACAGATTGCTCACCATCGCCAAGGAGCCAACACAGGACAATTCCACCTTCCGAACCCTCCCACCAACCAACTCTAAACCAAGCCGGGTTGTTAACTAAACAAAGACAGATCGCGACCGCGTCACATCAAATCATGCATCGATTTTCCACAACGATAAAAACAAGCCACTTCACAGTCATTAAAGACACATGCACCTTTTTCTCTCCACTTCCACACTCGCCGCACGATTTCAACACACGATTAATAATACCACCTTCTTAATTGTTAACTACATTATAGGATTGCGTGTTCAGGATCATTATAACAGCGATGAAAGATATTGTTCGATATCTCGAACCACAACGCAAACGCGCAACGCAATTTCCTGCACTCTTTGTTTTGTTACATTCCTTAGGCACTACATTTAAGATCTTGCACTAATACTTAACTCTAGTATATGTATGACGTATATTGTGATATATATAAATTGAGAGTCTCGTTTTTGAGAAAATAGTTACCAAAATTCCAATTGAACAAATATCAGTTGTTCTCTTCCAGTATTTCCAGTTGCGATACGTCTTAAGATGCCGACATTCTATTATATAATTGTGTATTACCGATTGTTCTATTAGTTATAATTTCATAAAATGATGTTGAAATATGAAAAATAAACGAAACCAACCAACCAACCAATGTCCCTCCCGCCCACCATCGCCAACCAGCCAACCGTTAGCCCTACCGCCCACCATCACCAACCAGCCAACCGTAAATCCTCCCGCCCACCATCGCCAACCAGCCAACCGTTTGCCCTCCCACCCACCATCGCCAACCAGCCATCCTTAAGCTCTCCCTCCCGCCTTCTCCAACCAGCCATCCGTTTGCCACCCAGCCCGCCATCACCAACCACCCAACCGATTGCCCACCCGCCACCATCACCAACCACCCAACAGATTGTTCACCATCGCCAAGGAGCCAACACAGGACAATTCCACCTTCCGAACCCTCCCACCAACCAACTCTAAACCCAGCCGGGTTGTTAACTAAACAAAGACAGATCGCGACCGCGTCACATCAAATCATGCATCGAGTTTCCACAACGATAAAAACAAGCCACTTCACAGTCATTAAAGACACATGCACCTTTTTCTCTTTACTTCCACACTCGCCGCACGATTTCAAAACACGATTAATAATACCACCTTCTTAATTGTTAACTACATTATAGGATTGCGTGTTCAGGATCATTATAACAGCGATGAAAGATATTGTTCGAAATCTCGAACCACAACGCAAACGCGAAACGCAATTTCCGGCACTCTCTGTTTTGTTACATTCCTTAGGCACTACATTTAAGATCTTGCACTAATACTTAGCTCTAGTATATGTAGGACGTATATTGTGATATATATAAATTGAGAGTCTCGTTTTTGAGAAAATAGTTACCAAAATTCCAATTGAACAAATATCAGTTGTTCTCTTCCAGTATTTCCAGTTGCGATACGACTTAAGATGCCGACATACTATTATATAATTGTGTATTACCGATTGATCTATTAGTTATAATTTCATAAAATGATGTTGAAAATATGAAAAATAAACGAAACCAACCAACCAACCAATGTCCCTCCCGCCCACCATCGCCAACCGGCCAACCGTTTGCCCTCCCACCCACCATCGCCAACCAGCCATTTTTAAGACCTCCCTCCCGCCTTCTCCAACCAGCCATCCGTTTGCCCACCAGCCCGCCATCACCAACCACCCAACCGATTGCCCACCCGCCACCATCACCAACCACCCAACAGATTGTTCACCATCGCCAAGGAGCTAACACAGGACAATTCCACCTTCCGAATCCTCCCACCAACCAACTCTAAACCCAGCCGGGTTGTTAACTAAACAAAGACAGATCGCAACCGCGTCAAATCAAATCATGCATCGAGTTTCCACAACGATAAAAACAAGACACTTCACCGTCATTAAAGACACATGAACCTTTTTCTCTCCACTTCCACACTCGCCGCAAGATTTCAACACACGATTAATTGTACCACCCTCCTAAGTGTTGACTACATTATAGGATTGCGTGTTCAGGATCATTATAACAGCGATGAAAGATATTTCTCAAAATCTCGAACCACAACGCAAACGCGCAACGCAATTTCCTGCACTCTTTGTTTTGTTACATTCATTAGGCACTACAATTAAGATCTTGCACTAATACTTAGCTCTAGTATATGTATGACCTATATTGTGATATATATATAAATTGAGAGTCTCGTTTTTGAGAAAATAGTTACCAAAATTCCAATTGAACAAATATCAGTTGTTCTCTTCCAGTATTTCCAGTTTCGATACGTCTTAAGATGCCGACATACTATTATATAATTGTGTATTACCGATTGTTCTATTAGTTATAATTTCATAAAATGATGTTGAAAATATGAAAAATAAACGAAACCAACCAACAAACCAATGTCCCTCCCGCCCACCATCGCCAACCAGCCAACCGTTAGCCCTCCCGCCCACCATCGCCAACCAGCCAACCGTAAACCCTCCCGCCCACCATCGCCAACCAGCCAACCGTTTGCCCTCCCACCCACCATCGCCAACCAGACATCCTTAAGCCCTCCCTCCCGCCTTCTCCAACCAGCCATCCGTTTGCCCACCAGCCCGCCATCACCAACCACCCAATCGATTGCCCACCCGCCACCATCACCAACCACCCAACAGATTGCTCACAATCGCCAAGGAGCCAACACAGGACAATTCCACCTTCCGAACCCTCCCACCAACCAACTCTAAACCCAGCCGGGTTGTTAATTAAACAAAGACAGATCGCGACCGCGTCACATCAAATCATGCATCGAGTTTCCACAACGATAAAAACAAGACACTTCACCGTCATTAAAGACACATGAACCTTTTTCTCTCCACTTCCACACTCGCCGCAAGATTTCAACACACGATTAATTGTACCACCCTCCTAAGTGTTGACTACATTATAGGATTGCGTGTTCAGGATCATTATAACAGCGATGAAAGAAATTTCTCAAAATCTCGAACCACAACGCAAACGCGCAACGCAATTTCCTGCACTCTTTGTTTTGTTACATTCCTTAGGCACTACAATTAAGATCTTGCACTAATACTTAGCTCTAGTATATGTATGACCTATATTGTGATATATATATAAATTGAGAGTCTCGTTTTTGAGAAAATAGTTACCAAAATTCCAATTGAACAAATATCAGTTGTTCTCTTCCAGTATTTCCAGTTTCGATACGTCTTAAGATGCCGACATACTATTATATAATTGTGTATTACCGATTGTTCTATTAGTTATAATTTCATAAAATGATGTTGAAAATATGAAAAATAAACGAAACCAACCAACAAACCAATGTCCCTCCCGCCCACCATCGCCAACCAGCCAACCGTTAGCCCTCCCGCCCACCATCGCCAACCAGCCAACCGTAAACCCTCCCGCCCACCATCGCCAACCAGCCAACCGTTTGCCCTCCCACCCACCATCGCCAACCAGACATCCTTAAGCCCTCCCTCCCGCCTTCTCCAACCAGCCATCCGTTTGCCCACCAGCCCGCCATCACCAACCACCCAATCGATTGCCCACCCGCCACCATCACCAACCACCCAACAGATTGCTCACAATCGCCAAGGAGCCAACACAGGACAATTCCACCTTCCAAACCCTCCCACCAACCAACTCTAAACCCAGCCGGGTTGTTAATTAAACAAAGACAGATCGCGACCGCGTCACATCAAATCATGCATCGAGTTTCCACAACTATAAAAACAAGCCACTTCCCAGTCATTAAAGACACATGCACCTTTTTCTCTCCACTTCCACACTCGCCGCACGATTTCAACACACGATTAATAATACCACCTTCTTAATTGTTAACTACATTATAGGATTGCGTGTTCAGGATCATTATAACAGCGATGAAAAATATTGTTCGAAATCTCGAACCACAACGCAAACGCGAAACGCAATTTCCGGCACTCTCTGTTTTGTTACATTCCTTAGGCACTACATTTAAGATCTTGCACTAATACTTAGCTCTAGTATATGTAGGACGTATATTGTGATATATATAAATTGAGAGTCTCGTTTTTGAGAAAATAGTTACCAAAATTCCAATTGAACAAATATCAGTTGTTCTCTTCCAGTATTTCCAGTTGCGATACGACTTAAGATGCCGACATACTATTATATAATTGTGTATTACCGATTGATCTATTAGTTATAATTTCATAAAATGATGTTGAAAATATGAAAAATAAACGAAACCAACCAACCAACCAATGTCCCTCCCGCACACCATCGCCAACCAGCCAACCGTTTGCCCTCCCACCCACCATCGCCAACCAGCCATTTTTAAGCCCTCCCTCCCGCCTTCTCCAACCAGCCATCCGTTTGCCCACCAGCCCGCCATCACCAACCACCCAACCGATTGCCCACCCGCCACCATCACCAACCACCCAACAGATTGTTCACCATCGCCAAGGAGCTAACACAGGACAATTCCACCTTCCGAATCCTCCCACCAACCAACTCTAAACCCAGCCGGGTTGTTAACTAAACAAAGATAGATCGCGACCGCGTCACATCAAATCATGCATCGAGTTTCCACAACGATAAAAACAAGACACTTCACAGTCATTAAAGACACATGAACCTTTTTCTCTCCACTTCCACACTCGCCGCAAGATTTCAACACACGATTAATTGTACCACCCTCCTAAGTGTTGACTACATTATAGGATTGCGTGTTCAGGATCATTATAACAGCGATGAAAGATATTGCTCGAAATCTCGAACCACAACGCAAACGCGAAACGCAATTTCCTGCACTCTTTGTTTTGTTACATTCCTTAGGCACTACATTTAAGATCTTGCACTAATACTTAGCTCTAGTATATGTATGACGTATATTGTGATATATATAAATTGAGAGTCTCGTTTTTGAGAAAATAGTTACCAAAATTCCAATTGAACAAATATCAGTTGTTCTCTTCCAGTATTTCCAGTTGCGATACGTCTTAAGATGCCGACATACTATTATATAATTGTGTATTACCGATTGTTCTATTAGTTATAATTTCATAAAATGATGTTGAAAATATGAAAAATAAACGAAACCAACCAACCAACCAATGTCCCTCTCGCCCACCATTGCCAACCAGCCAACCGTTAGCCCTCCCGCCCACCATCGCCAACCAGCCAACCGTAAACCCTCCCGCCCAGCATCGCCAACCAGCCAACCGTTTGCCCTCCCACCCACCATCGCCAACCAGCCATCCTTAAACCCTCCCTCCCGCCTTCTCCAACCAGCCATCCGTTTGCCACCCAGCCCGCCATCACCAACCACCCAACCGATTGCCCACCCGCCACCATCACCAACCACCCAACAGATTGCTCACCATCGCCAAGGAGCCAACACAGGACAATTCCACATTCCGAACCCTCCCACCAACCAACTCTAAACCCAGCCGGGTTGTTAATTAAACAAAGACAGATCGCGACCGCGTCACATCAAATCATGCATCGAGTTTCCACAACGATAAAAACAAGCCACTTCACAGTCATTAAAGACACATGCACCTTTTTCTCTCCACTTCCACACTCGCCGCACGATTTCAACACACGATTAATAATACCACCTTCTTAATTATTAACTACATTATAGGATTGCGTGTTCAGGATCATTATAACAGCGATCAAAGATATTGTTCGAAATCTCGAACCACAACGCAAACGCGAAACGCAATTTCCGGCACTCTTTGTTTTGTTACATTCCTTATGCACTACATTTAAGATCTTGCACTAATACTTAGCTCTAGTATATGTATGACGTATATTGTGATATATATAAATTGAGAGTATCGTTTTTGAGAAAATAGTTACCAAAATTCCATTTGAACAAATATCAGTTGTTCTCTTCCAGTATTTCCAGTTGCGATACATCTTAAGATGCCGACATACTATTATATAATTGTGTATACCGATTGTTCTATTAGTTATAATTTCATAAAATGATGTTGAAAATATGAAAAATAAACGAAACCAACCAACCAACCAATGTCCCTCCCGCCCACCATCGCCAACCAGCCAACCGTTAGCCCTCCCGCCCACCATCGCCAACCAGCCAACCGTAAACCTTCCCGCCCACCATCGCCAACCAGCCAACCGTTTGCCCTCCCACCCACCATCGCCAACCAGCCATCATTAAGCCCTACCTCCCGCCTTCTCCAACCAGCCATCCGTTTGCCCACCAGCCCGCCATCACCAACCACCCAATCGATTGCCCACCCGCCACCATCACCTACCACCCAACAGATTGCTCACAATCGCCAAGGAGCCAACACAGGACAATTCCACCTTCCGAACCCTCCCACCAACCAACTCTAAACCCAGCCGGGTTGTTAATTAAACAAAGACAGATCGCGACCGCGTCACATCAAATCATGCATCGAGTTTCCACAACGATAAAAACAAGCCACTTCACAGTCATTAAAGACACATGCACCTTTTTCTCTCCACTTCCACACTCGCCGCACGATTTCAACACACGATTAATAATACCACCTTCTTAATTGTTAACTACATTATAGGATTGCGTGTTCAGGATCATTATAACAGCGATGAAAGATATTGTTCGAAATCTCGAACCACAACGCAAACGCGCAAAGCAATTTCCTGCACTCTTTGTTTTGTTACATTCCTTAGGCACTACATTTAAGATCTTGCACTAATACTTAGCTCTAGTATATGTAGGACGTATATTGTGATATATATAAATTGAGAGTCTCGTTTTTGAGAAAATAGTTACCAAAATTCCAATTGAACAAATATCAGTTGTTCTCTTCCAGTATTTCCAGTTGCTATACGTCTTAAGATGCCGACATACCATTATATAATTGTGTATTACCGATTGTTCTATTAGTTATAATTTCATAAAATGATGTTGAAAATATGAAAAATAAACGAAACCAACCAAAGAACCAATGTCCCTCCCGCCCACCATCGCCAACCAGCCAACCGTTAGCCCTCCCGCCCACCATCGCCAACCAGCCAACCGTAAACCCTCCCGCCCACCATCGCCAACCAGCCAACCGTTTGCCCTCCCACCCACCATCGCCAGCCAGCCATCCTTAAGCCCTCCCTCCCGCCTTCTCCAACCAGCCATCCGTTTGCCCACCAGCCCGCCATCACCAACCACCCAACCGATTGCCCACCCGCCACCATCACCAACCACCCAACAGATTGCTCACCATCGCCAAGGAGCCAACACAGGAAAATTCCACCTTCCAAACCCTCCCACCAACCAACTCTAAACCCAGCCGGGTTGTTAATTAAACAAAGACAAATCGCGACCGCGTCACATCAAATCATGCATCGAGTTTCCACAACGATAAAAACAAGCCACTTCACAGTCATTAGAGACACATGCACCTTTTTCACTCCACTTCCACACTCGCCGCACGATTTCAACACACGATTAATAATACCACCTTCTTAATTGTTAACTACATTATATGATTGTGTGTTCAGGATCATTATAACAGCGATGAAAGATATTGTTCGAAATCTCGAACCACAACGCAAACGCGCAACGCAATTTCCTGCACTCTATGTTTTTGTTACATTCCTCAGGCACTACATTTAAGATCTTGCACTAATACTTAGCTCTAGTATATGTAGGACGTATATTGTGATATATATAAATTGAGAGTCTCGTTTTGAGAAAATAGTTACCAAAATTCCAATTGAACAAATATCGGTTGTTCTCTTCCAGTATTTCCAGTCTTAAGATGCCGACATACTATTATATAATTGTGTATTACCGATTGTTCTATTAGTTATAATTTCATAAAATGATGTTGAAAATATGAAAAATAAACGAAACCAACTTACCAAACAATGTCCCTCCCGCCCACAATCGCCAACCAGCCAATCGTTAGCCCTCCCGCCCACCATCGCCAACCAGCCAACCTTAAACCCTCCCGCCCACCATCGCCAACCAGCCAACCGTTTGCCCTCCCACCCACAATCGCCAACCAGCCATCCTTAAGCCCTCCCTCCCGCCTTCTCCAACCAGCCATCCGTTTGCCCACCAGCCCGCCATCACCAACCACCCAACCGATTGCCCACACGCCACCATCAACAACCACCCAACCGATAGCTCACCATCGCCAAGGAGCCAACACAGGACAATTCCACCTTCCGAACCCTCCCACCAACCAACTCTAAGCCCAGTCGAGTTGTTAATTAAACAAAGACAGATTGCGACCGCGTCACATCAAATCTTGCATCGAGTTTCCACAACGATAAAAACAAGCCACATCACAGTCATTAAAGACACATGCACCTTTTTCTCTCCACTTCCACCCTCGCCGCACAATTTCAACACACGATTAATAATACCACCTTCTTAATTGTTAACTACATTATAGGATTGCGTGTTCAGGATCATTATAACAGCGATGAAAGTTATTGTTCGAAATCTCGAACCACAACGCAAACGCGCAACGCAATTTCCTGCACTCTTTGTTTTGTTACATTCCTTAGGCACTACATTTAAGATCTTGCACTAATACTTAGCTCTAGTATATGTAGGACGTATATTGTGATATATATAAATTGAGAGTCTCGTTTTTGAGAAAATAGTTACCAAAATTCCAATTGAACAAATATCAGTTGTTCTCTTCCAGTATTTCCAGTTGCGATACATCTTAAGATGCCGACATACTATTACATAATTGTGTATTACCGATTGTTCTATTAGTTATAATTTCATAAAATGATGTTGAAAATATGAAAAATAAACGAAACCAACCAACCAACCAATGTCTCTCCCGCCCACCATCGCCAACCAGCCAACCGTTAGCCCTCCCGCCCACCATCGCCAACCAGCCAACCGTAAACCCTCCCGCCCATCATCGCCAACCAGCCAACCGTTTGCCCTCCCACCCACCATCGCCAACCAGTCATCCTTAAGCCCTACCTCCCGCCTTCAACAACCAGCCTTCCGTTTGCCCACCAGCCCGCCATCACCAACCACCCAACCGATTGACCACCCGCCCACCATCACCAACCACCCAACAGATTGCTCACCATCGCCAAGGAGCCAACACAGGACAATTCCACCTTCCGAACCCTCCCACCAACCAACTCTAAACCAAGCCGGGTTGTTAACTAAACAAAGACAGATCGCGACCGCGTCACATCAAATCATGCATCGATTTTCCACAACGATAAAAACAAGCCACTTCACAGTCATTAAAGACACATGCACCTTTTTCTCTCCACTTCCACACTCGCCGCACGATTTCAACACACGATTAATAATACCACCTTCTTAATTGTTAACTACATTATAGGATTGCGTGTTCAGGATCATTATAACAGCGATGAAAGATATTGTTCGATATCTCGAACCACAACGCAAACGCGCAACGCAATTTCCTGCACTCTTTGTTTTGTTACATTCCTTAGGCACTACATTTAAGATCTTGCACTAATACTTAACTCTAGTATATGTATGACGTATATTGTGATATATATAAATTGAGAGTCTCGTTTTTGAGAAAATAGTTACCAAAATTCCAATTGAACAAATATCAGTTGTTCTCTTCCAGTATTTCCAGTTGCGATACGTCTTAAGATGCCGACATTCTATTATATAATTGTGTATTACCGATTGTTCTATTAGTTATAATTTCATAAAATGATGTTGAAATATGAAAAATAAACGAAACCAACCAACCAACCAATGTCCCTCCCGCCCACCATCGCCAACCAGCCAACCGTTAGCCCTACCGCCCACCATCACCAACCAGCCAACCGTAAATCCTCCCGCCCACCATCGCCAACCAGCCAACCGTTTGCCCTCCCACCCACCATCGCCAACCAGCCATCCTTAAGCTCTCCCTCCCGCCTTCTCCAACCAGCCATCCGTTTGCCACCCAGCCCGCCATCACCAACCACCCAACCGATTGCCCACCCGCCACCATCACCAACCACCCAACAGATTGTTCACCATCGCCAAGGAGCCAACACAGGACAATTCCACCTTCCGAACCCTCCCACCAACCAACTCTAAACCCAGCCGGGTTGTTAACTAAACAAAGACAGATCGCGACCGCGTCACATCAAATCATGCATCGAGTTTCCACAACGATAAAAACAAGCCACTTCACAGTCATTAAAGACACATGCACCTTTTTCTCTTTACTTCCACACTCGCCGCACGATTTCAAAACACGATTAATAATACCACCTTCTTAATTGTTAACTACATTATAGGATTGCGTGTTCAGGATCATTATAACAGCGATGAAAGATATTGTTCGAAATCTCGAACCACAACGCAAACGCGAAACGCAATTTCCGGCACTCTCTGTTTTGTTACATTCCTTAGGCACTACATTTAAGATCTTGCACTAATACTTAGCTCTAGTATATGTAGGACGTATATTGTGATATATATAAATTGAGAGTCTCGTTTTTGAGAAAATAGTTACCAAAATTCCAATTGAACAAATATCAGTTGTTCTCTTCCAGTATTTCCAGTTGCGATACGACTTAAGATGCCGACATACTATTATATAATTGTGTATTACCGATTGATCTATTAGTTATAATTTCATAAAATGATGTTGAAAATATGAAAAATAAACGAAACCAACCAACCAACCAATGTCCCTCCCGCCCACCATCGCCAACCAGCCAACCGTTTGCCCTCCCACCCACCATCGCCAACCAGCCATTTTTAAGACCTCCCTCCCGCCTTCTCCAACCAGCCATCCGTTTGCCCACCAGCCCGCCATCACCAACCACCCAACCGATTGCCCACCCGCCACCATCACCAACCACCCAACAGATTGTTCACCATCGCCAAGGAGCTAACACAGGACAATTCCACCTTCCGAATCCTCCCACCAACCAACTCTAAACCCAGCCGGGTTGTTAACTAAACAAAGACAGATCGCAACCGCGTCAAATCAAATCATGCATCGAGTTTCCACAACGATAAAAACAAGACACTTCACCGTCATTAAAGACACATGAACCTTTTTCTCTCCACTTCCACACTCGCCGCAAGATTTCAACACACGATTAATTGTACCACCCTCCTAAGTGTTGACTACATTATAGGATTGCGTGTTCAGGATCATTATAACAGCGATGAAAGATATTTCTCAAAATCTCGAACCACAACGCAAACGCGCAACGCAATTTCCTGCACTCTTTGTTTTGTTACATTCATTAGGCACTACAATTAAGATCTTGCACTAATACTTAGCTCTAGTATATGTATGACCTATATTGTGATATATATATAAATTGAGAGTCTCGTTTTTGAGAAAATAGTTACCAAAATTCCAATTGAACAAATATCAGTTGTTCTCTTCCAGTATTTCCAGTTTCGATACGTCTTAAGATGCCGACATACTATTATATAATTGTGTATTACCGATTGTTCTATTAGTTATAATTTCATAAAATGATGTTGAAAATATGAAAAATAAACGAAACCAACCAACAAACCAATGTCCCTCCCGCCCACCATCGCCAACCAGCCAACCGTTAGCCCTCCCGCCCACCATCGCCAACCAGCCAACCGTAAACCCTCCCGCCCACCATCGCCAACCAGCCAACCGTTTGCCCTCCCACCCACCATCGCCAACCAGACATCCTTAAGCCCTCCCTCCCGCCTTCTCCAACCAGCCATCCGTTTGCCCACCAGCCCGCCATCACCAACCACCCAATCGATTGCCCACCCGCCACCATCACCAACCACCCAACAGATTGCTCACAATCGCCAAGGAGCCAACACAGGACAATTCCACCTTCCGAACCCTCCCACCAACCAACTCTAAACCCAGCCGGGTTGTTAATTAAACAAAGACAGATCGCGACCGCGTCACATCAAATCATGCATCGAGTTTCCACAACGATAAAAACAAGCCACTTCACAGTCATTAAAGACACATGCACCTTTTTCTCTTCACTTCCACACTCGCCGCACGATTTCAACACATGATTAATAACACCACCTTCTTAATTGTTAACTACATTATAGGATTGCGTGTTCAGGATCATTATAACAGCGATGAAAGATATTGTTCGAAATCTCGAACCACAACGCAAACGCGCAACGCAATTTCCTGCACTCTTTGTTTTGTTACATTCCTTAAGCACTACATTTAAGATCTTGCACTAATACTTAACTCTAGTATATGTATGACGTATATTGTGATATATATAAATTGAGAGTCTCGTTTTTGAGAAAATAGTTACCAAAATTCCAATTGAACAAATATCAGTTGTTCTCTTCCAGTATTTCCAGTTGCGATACGTCTTAAGATGCCGACATTCTATTATATAATTGTGTATTACCGATTGTTCTATTAGCTATAATTTCATAAAATGATGTTGAAAATATGAAAAATAAACGAAACCAACCAACCAACCAATGTCCCTCCCGCCCAACATCGCCAACCAGCCAACCGTTAGCCCTCCCGCCCACCATCGCCAACCAGCCAACCGTAAATCCTCCCGCCCACCATCGCCAACCAGCCAACCGTTTGCCCTCCCACCCACAATCGCCAACCAGCCATCCTTAAGCCCTCCCTCCCGCCTTCTCCAACCAGCCATCCGTTTGCCAACCAGCCCGCCATCACAAACCACCCAACCGATTGCCCACCCGAAACCATCACCAACCACCCAACAGATTGCTCACCATCGCCAACGAGCCAACGCAGGACAATTCCACCATCCGTACCCTCCCACCAACCAACTCTAAACCCAGCCGGGTTGTTAATTAAACCAAGACAGATCGCGACCGCGTCACATCAAATCATGCATCGAGTTTCCACAACTATAAAAACAAGCCACTTCCCAGTCATTAAAGACACATGCACCTTTTTCTCTCCACTTCCACACTCGCCGCACGATTTCAACACACGATTAATAATACCACCTTCTTAATTGTTTACTACATTATAGGATTGCGTGTTCAGGATCATTATAACATCGATGAAAGATATCGTTCGAAATCTCGAACCACAACGCAAACGCTCAACGCAATTTCCTGCACTCTTTGTTTTGTTACATTCCTTAGGCACTACATTTAAGATCTTGCACTAATACTTAGCTCTAGTATATGTATGACGTATATTGTGATATATATAAATTGAGAGTCTCGTTTTTGTGAAAATAGTTACCAAAATTTCAATTGAACAAATATCAGTTGTTCTCTTCCAGTATTTCCAGTTGCGATACGTCTTAAGATGCCGACATACTATTATATAATTGTGTATTACCGATTGTTCTATTAGTTATAATTTCATAAAATGATGTTGAAAATATGAAAAATAAACGAAACAAACCAACCAACCAATGTCCCTCCCGCCCACCATCGCCAACCAGCCAACCGTTTGCCCTCCCACCCACCATCGCCAACCAGCCATCCTTAAGCCCTCCCTCCCGCCTTCTCCAACCAGCCATCCGTTTGCCACCCAGCCCGCCATCACCAAACACCCAACCGATTGCCCACCCGCCACCATCACCAACCACCCAACAGATTGTTCACCATCGCCAAGGAGCCAACACAGGACAATTCCACCTTCCGAACCTTCCCACCAACCAACTCTAAACCCAGCCGGGTTGTTAACTAAACAAAGACAGATCGCGACCGCGTCACATCAAATCATGCATCGAGTTTCCACAACGATAAAAACAAGCCACTTCACAGTCATTAAAGACACATGCACCTTTTTCTCTCCACTTCCACACTCGCCGCACGATTTCAAAACACGATTAATAATACCACCTTCTTAATTGTTAACTACATTATAGGATTGCGTGTTCAGGATCATTATAACAGCGATGAAAGATATTGTTCGAAATCTCGAACCACAACGCAAACGCGAAACGCAATTTCCGGCACTCTCTGTTTTGTTACATTCCTTAGGCACTACATTTAAGATCTTGCACTAATACTTAGCTCTAGTATATGTAGGACGTATATTGTGATATATATAAATTGAGAGTCTCGTTTTTGAGAAAATAGTTACCAAAATTCCATTTGAACAAATATCAGTTGTTCTCTTCCAGTATTTCCAGTTGCGATACATCTTAAGATGCCGACATACTATTATATAATTGTGTATTACCGATTGTTCTATTAGTTATAATTTCATAAAATGATGTTGAAAATATGAAAAATAAACGAAACCAACCAACCAACCAATGTCCCTCCCGCCCACCATCGCCAACCAGCCAACCGTTAGCCTTCCCGCCCACCATCGCCAACCAGCCAACCGTAAACCCTTCCGCCCACAATCGCCAACCAGCCAACCGTTTGCCCTCCCACCCACCATCGCTAACCAGACATCCTTAAGCCCTCCCTCCCGCCTTCTCCAACCAGCCATCCGTTTGCCCACCAGCCCGCCATCACCAACCACCCAATCGATTGCCCACCCGCCACCATCACCAACCACCCAACAGATTGCTCACCATCGACAACGAACCAACGCAGGACAATTCCACCATCCGAACCCTCCCACCAACCAACTCTAAACCCAGCCGGGTTGTTAATTAAACCAAGACAGATCGCGACCGCGTCACATCAAATCATGCATCGAGTTTCCACAACTATAAAAACAAGCCACTTCCCAGTCATTAAAGACACATGCACCTTTTATTCTCCACTTCCACACTCGCCGCACGATTTCAACACACGATTAATAATACCACCTTCTTAATTGTTAACTACATTATAGGATTGCGTGTTCAGGATCATTATAACATCGATGAAAGATATCGTTCGAAATCTCGAACCACAACGCAAACGCTCAACGCAATTTCCTGCACTCTTTGTTTTGTTACATTCCTTAGGCACTACATTTAAGATCTTGCACTAATACTTAGCTCTAGTATATGTATGACGTATATTGTGATATATATAAATTGAGAGTCTGGTTTTTGTGAAAATAGTTACCAAAATTTCAATTCAACAAATATCAGTTGTTCTCTTCCAGTATTTCCAGTTGCGATACGTCTTAAGATGCCAACATACTATTATATAATTGTGTATTACCGATTGTTCTATTAGTTATAATTTCATAAAATGATGTTGAAAATATGAAAAATAAACGAAACCAACCAACCAACCAATGTCCCTCTCGCCCACCATTGCCAACCAGCCAACCGTTAGCCCTCCCGCCCACCATCGCCAACCAGCCAACCGTAAACCCTCCCGCCCAGCATCGCCAACCAGCCAACCGTTTGCCCTCCCACCCACCATCGCCAACCAGCCATCCTTAAACCCTCCCTCCCGCCTTCTCCAACCAGCCATCCGTTTGCCACCCAGCCCGCCATCACCAACCACCCAACCGATTGCCCACCCGCCACCATCACCAACCACCCAACAGATTGCTCACCATCGCCAAGGAGCCAACACAGGACAATTCCACATTCCGAACCCTCCCACCAACCAACTCTAAACCCAGCCGGGTTGTTAATTAAACAAAGACAGATCGCGACCGCGTCACATCAAATCATGCATCGAGTTTCCACAACGATAAAAACAAGCCACTTCACAGTCATTAAAGACACATGCACCTTTTTCTCTCCACTTCCACACTCGCCGCACGATTTCAACACACGATTAATAATACCACCTTCTTAATTATTAACTACATTATAGGATTGCGTGTTCAGGATCATTATAACAGCGATGAAAGATATTGTTCGAAATCTCGAACCACAACGCAAACGCGAAACGCAATTTCCGGCACTCTTTGTTTTGTTACATTCCTTATGCACTACATTTAAGATCTTGCACTAATACTTAGCTCTAGTATATGTATGACGTATATTGTGATATATATAAATTGAGAGTATCGTTTTTGAGAAAATAGTTACCAAAATTCCATTTGAACAAATATCAGTTGTTCTCTTCCAGTATTTCCAGTTGCGATACATCTTAAGATGCCGACATACTATTATATAATTGTGTATTACCGATTGTTCTATTAGTTATAATTTCATAAAATGATGTTGAAAATATGAAAAATAAACGAAACCAACCAACCAACCAATGTCCCTCCCGCCCACCATCGCCAACCAGCCAACCGTTAGCCCTCCCGCCCACCATCGCCAACCAGCCAACCGTAAACCTTCCCGCCCACCATCGCCAACCAGCCAACCGTTTGCCCTCCCACCCACCATCGCCAACCAGCCATCCTTAAGCCCTACCTCCCGCCTTCTCCAACCAGCCATCCCTTTGCATACCAGCCCGCCATCACCAACCACCCAATCGATTGCCCACCCGCCACCATCACCAACCACCCAACAGATTGCTCACAATCGCCAAGGAGCCAACACAGGACAATTCCACCTTCCGAACCCTCCCACCAACCAACTCTAAACCCAGCCGGGTTGTTAATTAAACAAAGACAGATCGCGACCTCGTCACATTAAATCATGCATCGAGTTTCCACAACGATAAAAACAAGCCACATCACAGTCATTAAAGACACATGCACCTTTTTCTCTCCACTTCCACACTCGCCGCACGATTTCAACACACGATTAATAATACCACCTTCTTAATTGTTAACTACATTATAGGATTGCGTGTTCAGGATCATTATAACAGCGATGAAAGATATTGTTCGAAATCTCGAACCACAACGCAAACGCGCAAAGCAATTTCCTGCACTCTTTGTTTTGTTACATTCCTTAGGCACTACATTTAAGATCTTGCACTAATACTTAGCTCTAGTATATGTATGACGTATATTGTGATATATATAAATTGAGAGTCTCGTTTTTGAGAAAATAGTTACCAAAATTCCAATTGAACAAATATCAGTTGTTCTCTTCCAGTATTTCCAGTTGCTATACGTCTTAAGATGCCGACATACTATTATATAATTGTGTATTACCGATTGTTCTATTAGTTATAATTTCATAAAATGATGTTGAAAATATGAAAAATAAACGAAACCAACCAACCAACCAATGTCCCTCTCGCCCACCATTGCCAACCAGCCAACCGTTAGCCCTCCCGCCCACCATCGCCAACCAGCCAACCGTAAACCCTCCCGCCCAGCATCGCCAACCAGCCAACCGTTTGCCCTCCCACCCACCATCGCCAACCAGCCATCCTTAAACCCTCCCTCCCGCCTTCTCCAACCAGCCATCCGTTTGCCACCCAGCCCGCCATCACCAACCACCCAACCGATTGCCCACCCGCCACCATCACCAACCACCCAACAGATTGCTCACCATGGCCAAGGAGCCAACACAGGACAATTCCACATTCCGAACCCTCCCACCAACCAACTCTAAACCCAGCCGGGTTGTTAATTAAACAAAGACAGATCGCGACCGCGTCACATCAAATCATGCATCGAGTTTCCACAACGATAAAAACAAGCCACTTCACAGTCATTAAAGACACATGCACCTTTTTCTCTCCACTTCCACACTCGCCGCACGATTTCAACACACGATTAATAATACCACCTTCTTAATTATTAACTACATTATAGGATTGCGTGTTCAGGATCATTATAACAGCGATGAAAGATATTGTTCGAAATCTCGAACCACAACGCAAACGCGAAACGCAATTTCCGGCACTCTTTGTTTTGTTACATTCCTTATGCACTACATTTAAGATCTTGCACTAATACTTAGCTCTAGTATATGTATGACGTATATTGTGATATATATAAATTGAGAGTATCGTTTTTGAGAAAATAGTTACCAAAATTCCATTTGAACAAATATCAGTTGTTCTCTTCCAGTATTTCCAGTTGCGATACATCTTAAGATGCCGACATACTATTATATAATTGTGTATTACCGATTGTTCTATTAGTTATAATTTCATAAAATGATGTTGAAAATATGAAAAATAAACGAAACCAACCAACCAACCAATGTCCCTCCCGCCCACCATCGCCAACCAGCCAACCGTTAGCCCTCCCGCCCACCATCGCCAACCAGCCAACCGTAAACCTTCCCGCCCACCATCGCCAACCAGCCAACCGTTTGCCCTCCCACCCACCATCGCCAACCAGCCATCCTTAAGCCCTACCTCCCGCCTTCTCCAACCAGCCATCCCTTTGCCCACCAGCCCGCCATCACCAACCACCCAATCGATTGCCCACCCGCCACCATCACCAACCACCCAACAGATTGCTCACAATCGCCAAGGAGCCAACACAGGACAATTCCACCTTCCGAACCCTCCCACCAACCAACTCTAAACCCAGCCGGGTTGTTAATTAAACAAAGACAGATCGCGACCTCGTCACATTAAATCATGCATCGAGTTTCCACAACGATAAAAACAAGCCACATCACAGTCATTAAAGACACATGCACCTTTTTCTCTCCACTTCCACACTCGCCGCACGATTTCAACACACGATTAATAATACCACCTTCTTAATTGTTAACTACATTATAGGATTGCGTGTTCAGGATCATTATAACAGCGATGAAAGATATTGTTCGAAATCTCGAACCACAACGCAAACGCGCAAAGCAATTTCCTGCACTCTTTGTTTTGTTACATTCCTTAGGCACTACATTTAAGATCTTGCACTAATACTTAGCTCTAGTATATGTATGACGTATATTGTGATATATATAAATTGAGAGTCTCGTTTTTGAGAAAATAGTTACCAAAATTCCAATTGAACAAATATCAGTTGTTCTCTTCCAGTATTTCCAGTTGCTATACGTCTTAAGATGCCGACATACTATTATATAATTGTGTATTACCGATTGTTCTATTAGTTATAATTTCATAAAATGATGTTGAAAATATGAAAAATAAACGAAACCAACCAAAGAACCAATGTCCCTCCCGCCCACCATCGCCAACCAGCCAACCGTTAGCCCTCCCGCCCACCATCGCCAACCAGCCAACCGTAAACCCTCCCGCCCACCATCGCCAACCAGCCAACCGTTTGCCCTCCCACCCACCATCGCCAACCAGCCATCCTTAAGCCCTCCCTCCCGCTTTCTCCAACCAGCCATCCGTTTGCCCACCAGCCCGCCATCACCAACCACCCAACCGATTGCCCACCCGCCACCATCACCAACCACCCAACAGATTGCTCACCATCGCCAAGGAGCCAACACAGGAAAATTCCACCTTCCAAACCCTCCCACCAACCAACTCTAAACCCAGCCGGGTTGTTAATTAAACAAAGACAAATCGCGACCGCGTCACATCAAATCATGCATCGAGTTTCCACAACGATAAAAACAAGCCACTTCACAGTCATTAGAGACACATGCACCTTTTTCTCTCCACTTCCACACTCGCCGCACGATTTCAACACACGATTAATAATACCACCTTCTTAATTGTTAACTACATTATATGATTGTGTGTTCAGGATCATTATAACAGCGATGAAAGATATTGTTCGAAATCTCGAACCACAACGTAAACGCGCAACGCAATTTCCTGCACTCTATGTTTTTGTTACATTCCTCAGGCACTACATTTAAGATCTTGCACTAATACTTAGCTCTAGTATATGTAGGACGTATATTGTGATATATATAAATTGAGAGTCTCGTTTTGAGAAAATAGTTACCAAAATTCCAATTGAACAAATATCGGTTGTTCTCTTCCAATATTTCCAGTCTTAAGATGCCGACATACTATTATATAATTGTGTATTACCGATTGTTCTATTAGTTATAATTTCATAAAATGATGTTGAAAATATGAAAAATAAACGAAACCAACTTACCAAACAATGTCCCTCCCGCCCACAATCGCCAACCAGCCAATCGTTAGCCCTCCCGCCCACCATCGCCAACCAGCCAACCTTAAACCCTCCCGCCCACCATCGCCAACCAGCCAACCGTTTGCCCTCCCACCCACCATCGCCAACCAGCCATTTTTAAGCCCTCCCTCCCGCCTTCTCCAACCAGCCATCCGTTTGCCCACCAGCCCGCCATCACCAACCACCCAACCGATTGCCCACTAGCCACCATCACCAACCACCCAACAGATTGTTCACCATCGCCAAGGAGCTAACACAGGACAATTCCACCTTCCGAATCCTCCCACCAACCAACTCTAAACCCAGCCGGGTTGTTAACTAAACAAAGACAGATCGCGACCGCGTCACATCAAATCATGCATCGAGTTTCCACAACGATAAAAACAAGACACTTCACCGTCATTAAAGACACATGAACCTTTTTCTCTCCACTTCCACACTCGCCACAAGATTTCAACACACGATTAATTGTACCACCCTCCTAAGTGTTGACTACATTATAGGATTGCGTGTTCAGGATCATTATAACAGCGATGAAAGATATTTCTCAAAATCTCGAACCACAACGCAAACGCGCAACGCAATTTCCTGCACTCTTTGTTTTGTTACATTCCTTAGGCACTACATTTAAGATCTTGCACTAATACTTAGCTCTAGTATATGTATGACCTATATTGTGATATATATAAATTGAGAGTCTCGTTTTTTGAGAAAATAGTTACCAAAATTCCAATTGAACAAATATCAGTTGTTCTCTTCCAGTATTTCCAGTTTCGATACGTCTAAAGATGCCGACATACTATTATATAATTGTGTATTACCGATTGTTCTATTAGTTATAATTTCATAAAATGATGTTGAAAATATGAAAAATAAACGAAACCAACCAACCAACCAATGTCCCTCCCGCCCACCATCGCCAACCAGCCAACCGTTAGCCCTCCCGCCCACCATCGCCAACCAGCCAACCGTTTGCCCTCCCACCCACCATCGCCAACCAGACATCCTTAAGCCCTCCCTCCCGCCTTCTCCAACCAGCCATCCGTTTGCCCACCAGCCCGCCATCACCAACCACCCAATCGATTGCCCACCCGCCACCATCACCAACCACCCAACAGATTGCTCACAATCGCCAAGGAGCCAACACAGGACAATTCCACCTTCCGAACCCTCCCACCAACCAACTCTAAACCCAGCCGGGTTGTTAATTAAACAAAGACAGATCGCGACCGCGTCACATCAAATCATGCATCGAGTTTCCACAACGATAAAAACAAGCCACTTCACAGTCATTAAAGACACATGCACCTTTTTCTCTTCACTTCCACACTCGCCGCACGATTTCAACACATGATTAATAACACCACCTTCTTAATTGTTAACTACATTATAGGATTGCGTGTTCAGGATCATTATAACAGCGATGAAAGATATTGTTCGAAATCTCGAACCACAACGCAAACGCGCAACGCAATTTCCTGCACTCTTTGTTTTGTTACATTCCTTAAGCACTACATTTAAGATCTTGCACTAATACTTAACTCTAGTATATGTATGACGTATATTGTGATATATATAAATTGAGAGTCTCGTTTTTGAGAAAATAGTTACCAAAATTCCAATTGAACAAATATCAGTTGTTCTCTTCCAGTATTTCCAGTTGCGATACGTCTTAAGATGCCGACATTCTATTATATAATTGTGTATTACCGATTGTTCTATTAGCTATAATTTCATAAAATGATGTTGAAAATATGAAAAATAAACGAAACCAACCAACCAACCAATGTCCCTCCCGCCCAACATCGCCAACCAGCCAACCGTTAGCCCTCCCGCCCACCATCGCCAACCAGCCAACCGTAAATCCTCCCGCCCACCATCGCCAACCAGCCAACCGTTTGCCCTCCCACCCACAATCGACAACCAGCCATCCTTAAGCCCTCCCTCCCGCCTTCTCCAACCAGCCATCCGTTTGCCACCCAGCCCGCCATCACCAACCACCCAACCGATTGCCCACCCGCCACCATCACCAACCACCCAACAGATTGCTCACCATCGCCAAGGAGCCAACGCAGGACAATTCCACCATCCGAACCCTCCCAACAACCAACTCTAAACCCAGCCGGGTTGTTAATTAAACCAAGACAGATCGCGACCGCGTCACATCAAATCATGCATCGAGTTTCCACAACGATAAAAACAAGCCACTTCACAGTCATTAAAGACACATGCACCTTTTTCTCTCCACTTCCACACTCGCCGCACGATTTCAACACACGATTAATAATACCACCGTCTTAATTATTAACTACGTTATAGGATTGCGTGTTCAGGATCATTATAACAGCGATGAAAGATATTGTTCGAAATCTCGAACCACAACGCAAACGCGAAACGCAATTTCCGGCACTCTTTGTTTTGTTACATTCCTTATGCACTACATTTAAGATCTTGCACTAATACTTAGCTCTAGTATATGTATGACGTATATTGTGATATATATAAATTGAGAGTATCGTTTTTGAGAAAATAGTTACCAAAATTCCATTTGAACAAATATCAGTTGTTCTCTTCCAGTATTTCCAGTTGCGATACATCTTAAGATGCCGACATACTATTATATAATTGTGTATTACCGATTGTTCTATTAGTTATAATTTCATAAAATGATGTTGAAAATATGAAAAATAAACGAAACCAACCAACCAACCAATGTCCCTCCCGCCCACCATCGCCAACCAGCCAACCGTTAGCCCTCCCGCCCACCATCGCCAACCAGCCAACCGTAAACCTTCCCGCCCACCATCGCCAACCAGCCAACCGTTTGCCCTCCCACCCACCATCGCCAACCAGCCATCCTTAAGCCCTACCTCCCGCCTTCTCCAACCAGCCATCCCTTTGCCCACCAGCCCGCCATCACCAACCACCCAATCGATTGCCCACCCGCCACCATCACCAACCACCCAACAGATTGCTCACAATCGCCAAGGAGCCAACACAGGACAATTCCACCTTCCGAACCCTCCCACCAACCAACTCTAAACCCAGCCGGGTTGTTAATTAAACAAAGACAGATCGCGACCTCGTCACATCAAATCATGCATCGAGTTTCCACAACGATAAAAACAAGCCACATCACAGTCATTAAAGACACATGCACCTTTTTCTCTCCACTTCCACACTCGCCGCACGATTTCAACACACGATTAATAATACCACCTTCTTAATTGTTAACTACATTATAGGATTGCGTGTTCAGGATCATTATAACAGCGATGAAAGATATTGTTCGAAATCTCGAACCACAACGCAAACGCGCAAAGCAATTTCCTGCACTCTTTGTTTTGTTACATTCCTTAGGCACTACATTTAAGATCTTGCACTAATACTTAGCTCTAGTATATGTATGACGTATATTGTGATATATATAAATTGAGAGTCTCGTTTTTGAGAAAATAGTTACCAAAATTCCAATTGAACAAATATCAGTTGTTCTCTTCCAGTATTTCCAGTTGCTATACGTCTTAAGATGCCGACATACTATTATATAATTGTGTATTACCGATTGTTCTATTAGTTATAATTTCATAAAATGATGTTGAAAATATGAAAAATAAACGAAACCAACCAAAGAACCAATGTCCCTCCCGCCCACCATCGCCAACCAGCCAACCGTTAGCCCTCCCGCCCACCATCGCCAACCAGCCAACCGTAAACCCTCCCGCCCACCATCGCCAACCAGCCAACCGTTTGCCCTCCCACCCACCATCGCCAACCAGCCATCCTTAAGCCCTCCCTCCCGCCTTCTCCAACCAGCCATCCGTTTGCCCACCAGCCCGCCATCACCAACCACCCAACCGATTGCCCTCCCGCCTCCATCACCAACCACCCAACAGATTGCTCACCATCGCCAAGGAGCCAACACAGGAAAATTCCACCTTCCAAACCCTCCCACCAACCAACTCTAAACCCAGCCGGGTTGTTAATTAAACAAAGACAAATCGCGACCGCGTCACATCAAATCATGCATCGAGTTTCCACAACGATAAAAACAAGCCACTTCACAGTCATTAGAGACACATGCACCTTTTTCTCTCCACTTCCACACTCGCCGCACGATTTCAACACACGATTAATAATACCACCTTCTTAATTGTTAACTACATTATATGATTGTGTGTTCAGGATCATTATAACAGCGATGAAAGATATTGTTCGAAATCTCGAACCACAACGTAAACGTGCAACGCAATTTCCTGCACTCTATGTTTTTGTTACATTCCTCAGGCACTACATTTAAGATCTTGCACTAATACTTAGCTCTAGTATATGTAGGACGTATATTGTGATATATATAAATTGAGAGTCTCGTTTTGAGAAAATAGTTACCAAAATTCCAATTGAACAAATATCGGTTGTTCTCTTCCAATATTTCCAGTCTTAAGATGCCGACATACTATTATATAATTGTGTATTACCGATTGTTCTATTAGTTATAATTTCATAAAATGATGTTGAAAATATGAAAAATAAACGAAACCAACTTACCAAACAATGTCCCTCCCGCCCACAATCGCCAACCAGCCAATCGTTAGCCCTCCCGCCCACCATCGCCAACCAGCCAACCTTAAACCCTCCCGCCCACCATCGCCAACCAGCCAACCGTTTGCCCTCCCACCCACAATCGCCAACCAGCCATCCTTAAGCCCTCCCTCCCGCCTTCTCCAACCAGCCATCCGTTTGCCCACCAGCCCGCCATCACCAACCACCCAACCGATTGCCCACACGCCACCATCAACAACCACCCAACCGATAGCTCACCATCGCCAAGGAGCCAACACAGGACAATTCCACCTTCCGAACCCTCCCACCAACCAACTCTAAGCCCAGCCGAGTTGTTAATTAAACAAAGACAGATTGCGACCGCGTCACATCAAATCTTGCATCGAGTTTCCACAACGATAAAAACAAGCCACATCACAGTCATTAAAGACACATGCACCTTTTTCTCTCCACTTCCACCCTCGCCGCACAATTTCAACACACGATTAATAATACCACCTTCTTAATTGTTAACTACATTATAGGATTGCGTGTTCAGGATCATTATAACAGCGATGAAATTTATTGTTCGAAATCTCGAACCACAACGCAAACGCGCAACGCAATTTCCTGCACTCTTTGTTTTGTTACATTCCTTAGGCACTACATTTAAGATCTTGCACTAATACTTAGCTCTAGTATATGTAGGACGTATATTGTGATATATATAAATTGAGAGTCTCGTTTTTGAAAAAATAGTTACCAAAATTCCAATTGAACAAATATCAGTTGTTCTCTTCCAGTATTTCCAGTTGCGATACATCTTAAGATGCCGACATTCTATTATATAATTGTGTATTACCGATTGTTCTATTAGTTATAATTTCATAAAATGATGTTGAAATATGAAAAATAAACGAAACCAACCAACCAACCAATGTCCCTCCCGCCCACCATCGCCAACCAGCCAACCGTTAGCCCTACCGCCCACCATCACCAACCAGCCAACCGTAAATCCTCCCGCCCACCATCGCCAACCAGCCAACCGTTTGCCCTCCCACCCACCATCGCCAACCAGCCATCCTTAAGCCCTCTCTCCCGCCTTCTCCAACCAGCCATCCGTTTGCCAACCAGCCCGCAATCACCAACCACCCAACCGATTGCCCACCCGCCACCATCACCAACCACCCAACAGATTGCTCACCATCGCCAAGGAGCCAACGCAGGACAATTCCACCATCCGAACCCTCCCACCAACCAACTCTAAACCCAGCCGGGTTGTTAATTAAACCAAGACAGATCGCGACCGCGTCACATCAAATCATGCATCGAGTTTCCACAACGATAAAAACAAGCCACTTCACAGTCATTAAAGACACATGCACCTTTTTCTCTCCACTTCCACACTCGCCGCACGATTTCAACACACGATTAATAATACCACCTTCTTAATTGTTAACTACATTATAGGATTGGGTGTTCAGGATCATTATAACATCGATGAAAGATATTGTTCGAAATCTCGAACCACAACGCAAACGCTCAACGCAATTTCCTGCACTCTTTGTTTTGTTACATTCCTTAGGCACTACATTTAAGATCTTGCACTAATACTTAGCTCTAGTATATGTATGACGTATATTGTGATATATATAAATTGAGAGTCTCGTTTTTGTGAAAATAGTTACCAAAATTTCAATTGAACAAATATCAGTTGTTCTCTTCCGGTATTTCCAGTTGCGATTCGTCTTAAGATGCCAACATACTATTATATAATTGTGTATTACCGATTGTTCTATTAGTTATAATTTCATAAAATGATGTTAAAAATATGAAAAATAAACGAAACCAACCAACCAACCAATGTCCCTCCCGCCCACCATCGAAAACCAGCCAACCGTTTGCCCTCCCACCCACCATCGCCAACCAGCCATCCTTAAGCTCTCCCTCCCGCCTTCTCCAACCAGCCATCCGTTTGCCACCCAGCCCGCCATCACCAACCACCCAACCGATTGCCCACCCGCCACCATCACCAACCACCCAACAGATTGTTCACCATCGCCAAGGAGCCAACACAGGACAATTCCACCTTCCGAACCCTCCCACCAACCAACTCTAAACCCAGCCGGGTTGTTAACTAAACAAAGACAGATCGCGACCGCGTCACATCAAATCATGCATCGAGTTTCCACAACGATAAAAACAAGCCACTTCACAGTCATTAAAGACACATGCACCTTTTTCTCTCCACTTCCACACTCGCCGCACGATTTCAAAACACGATTAATAATACCACCTTCTTAATTGTTAACTACATTATAGGATTGCCTGTTCAGGATCATTATAACAGCGATGAAAGATATTGTTCGAAATCTCGAACCACAACGCAAACGCGAAACGCAATTTCCGGCACTCTCTGTTTTGTTACATTCCTTAGGCACTACATTTAAGATCTTGCACTAATACTTAGCTCTAGTATATGTAGGACGTATATTGTGATATATATAAATTGAGAGTCTCGTTTTTGAGAAAATAGTTACCAAAATTCCAATTGAACAAATATCAGTTGTTCTCTTCCAGTATTTCCAGTTGCGATACGACTTAAGATGCCGACATACTATTATATAATTGTGTATTACCGATTGATCTATTAGTTATAATTTCATAAAATGATGTTGAAAATATGAAAAATAAACGAAACCAACCAACCAACCAATGTCCCTCCCGCCCACCATCGCCAACCAGCCAACCGTTTGCCCTCCCACCCACCATCGCCAACCAGCCATTTTTAAGCCCTCCCTCCCGCCTTCTCCAACCAGCCATCCGTTTGCCCACCAGCCCGCCATCACCAACCACCCAACCGATTGCCCACTAGCCACCATCACCAACCACCCAACAGATTGTTCACCATCGCCAAGGAGCTAACACAGGACAATTCCACCTTCCGAATCCTCCCACCAACCAACTCTAAACCCAGCCGGGTTGTTAACTAAACAAAGACAGATCGCGACCGCGTCACATCAAATCATGCATCGAGTTTCCACAACGATAAAAACAAGACACTTCACCGTCATTAAAGACACATGAACCTTTTTCTCTCCACTTCCACACTCGCCGCAAGATTTCAACACACGATTAATTGTACCACCCTCCTAAGTGTTGACTACATTATAGGATTGCGTGTTCAGGATCATTATAACAGCGATGAAAGATATTTCTCAAAATCTCGAACCACAACGCAAACGCGCAACGCAATTTCCTGCACTCTTTGTTTTGTTACATTCCTTAGGCACTACATTTAAGATCTTGCACTAATACTTAGCTCTAGTATATGTATGACCTATATTGTGATATATATAAATTGAGAGTCTCGTTTTTTGAGAAAATAGTTACCAAAATTCCAATTGAACAAATATCAGTTGTTCTCTTCCAGTATTTCCAGTTTCGATACGTCTTAAGATGCCGACATACTATTATATAATTGTGTATTACCGATTGTTCTATTAGTTATAATTTCATAAAATGATGTTGAAAATATGAAAAATAAACGAAACCAACCAACCAACCAATGTCCCTCCCGCCCACCATCGCCAACCAGCCAACCGTTAGCCCTCCCGCCCACCATCGCCAACCAGCCAACCGTAAACCCTCCCGCCCACCATCGCCAACCAGCCAACCGTTTGCCCTCCCACCCACCATCGCCAACCAGACATCCTTAAGCCCTCCCTCCCGCCTTCTCCAACCAGCCATCCGTTTGCCCACCAGCCCGCCATCACCAACCACCCAATCGATTGCCCACCCGCCACCATCACCAACCACCCAACAGATTGCTCACAATCGCCAAGGAGCCAACACAGGACAATTCCACCTTCCGAACCCTCCCACCAACCAACTCTAAACCCAGCCGGGTTGTTAATTAAACAAAGACAGATCGCGACCGCGTCACATCAAATCATGCATCGAGTTTCCACAACGATAAAAACAAGCCACTTCACAGTCATTAAAGACACATGCACCTTTTTCTCTTCACTTCCACACTCGCCGCACGATTTCAACACATGATTAATAACACCACCTTCTTAATTGTTAACTACATTATGGGAATGCGTGTTCAGGATCATTATAACAGCGATGAAAGATATTGTTCGAAATCTCGAACCACAACGCAAACGCGCAACGCAATTTCCTGCACTCTTTGTTTTGTTACATTCCTTAAGCACTACATTTAAGATCTTGCACTAATACTTAACTCTAGTATATGTATGACGTATATTGTGATATATATAAATTGAGAGTCTCGTTTTTGAGAAAATAGTTACCAAAATTCCAATTGAACAAATATCAGTTGTTCTCTTCCAGTATTTCCAGTTGCGATACGTCTTAAGATGCCGACATTCTATTATATAATTGTGTATTACCGATTGTTCTATTAGCTATAATTTCATAAAATGATGTTGAAAATATGAAAAATAAACGAAACCAACCAACCAACCAATGTCCCTCCCGCCCAACATCGCCAACCAGCCAACCGTTAGCCCTCCCGCCCACCATCGCCAACCAGCCAAACGTAAATCCTCCCGCCCACCATCGCCAACCAGCCAACCGTTTGCCCTCCCACCCACAATCGCCAACCAGCCATCCTTAAGCCCTCCCTCCCGCCTTCTCCAACCAGCCATCCGTTTGCCAACCAGCCCGCCATCACAAACCACCCAACCGATTGCCCACCCGCCACCATCACCAACCACCCAACAGATTGCTCACCATCGCCAACGAGCCAACGCAGGACAATTCCACCATCCGTACCCTCCCACCAACCAACTCTAAACCCAGCCGGGTTGTTAATTAAACCAAGACAGATCGCGACCGCGTCACATCAAATCATGCATCGAGTT
Organism: Lepisma saccharinum; assembly: GCF_977018435.1. NCBI lineage: Eukaryota > Metazoa > Arthropoda > Insecta > Zygentoma > Lepismatidae > Lepisma > Lepisma saccharinum. Next base: position 61,487,616 of record NC_139246.1, on the reverse strand, counting down.
TCCACAACTATAAAAACAAGCCACTTCCCAGTCATTAAAGACACATGCACCTTTTTCTCTCCACTTCCACACTCGCCGCACGATTTCAACACACGATTAATAATACCACCTTCTTAATTGTTAACTACATTATAGGATTGCGTGTTCAGGATCATTATAACATCGATGAAAGATATCGTTCGAAATCTCGAACCACAACGCAAACGCTCAACGCAATTTCCTGCACTCTTTGTTTTGTTACATTCCTTAGGCACTACATTTAAGATCTTGCACTAATACTTAGCTCTAGTATATGTATGACGTATATTGTGATATATATAAATTGAGAGTCTCGTTTTTGTGAAAATAGTTACCAAAATTTCAATTGAACAAATATCAGTTGTTCTCTTCCAGTATTTCCAGTTGCGATACGTCTTAAGATGCCAACATACTATTATATAATTGTGTATTACCGATTGTTCTATTAGTTATAATTTCATAAAATGATGTTGAAAATATGAAAAATAAACGAAACCAACCAACCAACCAATGTCCCTCCCGCCCACCATCGCCAACCAGCCAACCGTTTGCCCTCCCACCCACCATCGCCAACCAGCCATTTTTAAGCCCTCCCTCCCGCCTTCTCCAACCAGCCATCCGTTTGCCACCCAGCCCGCCATCACCAAACAGCCAACCGATTGCCCACCCGCCACCATCACCAACCACCCAACAGATTGTTCACCATCGCCAAGGAGCCAACACAGGACAATTCCACCTTCCGAACCTTCCTACCAACCAACTCTAAACCCAGCCGGGTTGTTAACTAAACAAAGACAGATCGCGACCGCGTCACATCAAATCATGCATCGAGTTTCCACAACGATAAAAACAAGCCACTTCACAGTCATTAAAGACACATGCACCTTTTTCTCTCCACTTCCACACTCGCCGCACGATTTCAAAACACGATTAATAATACCACCTTCTTAATTGTTAACTACATTATAGGATTGCGTGTTCAGGATCATTATAACAGCGATGAAAGATATTGTTCGAAATCTCGAACCACAACGCAAACGCGAAACGCAATTTCCGGCACTCTCTGTTTTGTTACATTCCTTAGGCACTACATTTAAGATCTTGCACTAATACTTAGCTCTAGTATATGTAGGACGTATATTGTGATATATATAAATTGAGAGTCTCGTTTTTGAGAAAATAGTTACCAAAATTCCATTTGAACAAATATCAGTTGTTCTCTTCCAGTATTTCCAGTTGCGATACATCTTAAGATGCCGACATACTATTATATAATTGTGTATTACCGATTGTTCTATTAGTTATAATTTCATAAAATGATGTTGAAAATATGAAAAATAAACGAAACCAACCAACCAACCAATGTCCCTCCCGCCCACCATCGCCAACCAGCCAACCGTTAGCCTTCCCGCCCACCATCGCCAACCAGCCAACCGTAAACCTTTCCGCCCACCATCGCCAACCAGCCAACCGTTTGCCCTCCCACCCACCATCGCTAACCAGACATCCTTAAGCCCTCCCTCCCGCCTTCTCCAACCAGCCATCCGTTTGTCCACCAGCCCGCCATCACCAACCACCCAATCGATTGCCCACCCGCCACCATCACCAACCACCCAACAGATTGCTCACCATCGACAACGAGCCAACGCAGGACAATTCCACCATCCGAACCCTCCCACCAACCAACTCTAAACCCAGCCGGGTTGTTAATTAAACCAAGACAGATCGCGACCGCGTCACATCAAATCATGCATCGAGTTTCCACAACTATAAAAACAAGCCACTTCCCAGTCATTAAAGACACATGCACCTTTTATTCTCCACTTCCACACTCGCCGCACGATTTCAACACACGATTAATAATACCACCTTCTTAATTGTTAACTACATTATAGGATTGCGTGTTCAGGATCATTATAACATCGATGAAAGATATCGTTCGAAATCTCGAACCACAACGCAAACGCTCAACGCAATTTCCTGCACTCTTTGTTTTGTTACATTCCTTAGGCACTACATTTAAGATCTTGCACTAATACTTAGCTCTAGTATATGTATGACGTATATTGTGAAATATATAAATTGAGAGTCTGGTTTTTGTGAAAATAGTTACCAAAATTTCAATTGAACAAATATCAGTTGTTCTCTTCCAGTATTTCCAGTTGCGATACGTCTTAAGATGCCAACATACTATTATATAATTGTGTATTACCGATTGTTCTATTAGTTATAATTTCATAAAATGATGTTGAAAATATGAAAAATAAACGAAACCAACCAACCAACCAATGTCCCTCTCGCCCACCATCGCCAACCAGCCAACCGTTAGCCCTCCCGCCCACCATCGCCAACCAGCCAACCGTAAACCCTCCCGCCCAGCATCGCCAACCAGCCAACCGTTTGCCCTCCCACCCACCATCGCCAACCAGCCATCCTTAAACCCTCCCTCCCGCCTTCTCCAACCAGCCATCCGTTTGCCACCCAGCCCGCCATCACCAACCACCCAACCGATTGCCCACCCGCCACCATCACCAACCACCCAACAGATTGCTCACCATCGCCAAGGAGCCAACACAGGACAATTCCACATTCCGAACCCTCCCACCAACCAACTCTAAACCCAGCCGGGTTGTTAATTAAACAAAGACAGATCGCGACCGCGTCACATCAAATCATGCATCGAGTTTCCACAACGATAAAAACAAGCCACTTCACTTGTCATTAAAGACACATGCACCTTTTTCTCTCCACTTCCACACTCGCCGCACGATTTCAACACACGATTAATAATACCACCTTCTTAATTATTAACTACATTATATGATTGTGTGTTCAGGATCATTATAACAGCGATGAAAGATATTGTTCGAAATCTCGAACCACAACGTAAACGCGCAACGCAATTTCCTGCACTCTATGTTTTTGTTACATTCCTCAGGCACTACATTTAAGATCTTGCACTAATACTTAGCTCTAGTATATGTAGGACGTATATTGTGATATATATAAATTGAGAGTCTCGTTTTGAGAAAATAGTTACCAAAATTCCAATTGAACAAATATCAGTTGTTCTCTTCCAGTATTTCCAGTTTCGATACGTCTTAAGATGCCGACATACTATTATATAATTGTGTATTACCGATTGTTCTATTAGTTATAATTTCATAAAATGATGTTGAAAATATGAAAAATAAACGAAACCAACTTACCAAACAATGTCCCTCCCGCCCACAATCGCCAACCAGCCAATCGTTAGCCCTCCCGCCCACCATCGCCAACCAGCCAACCTTAAACCCTCCCGCCCACCATCGCCAACCAGCCAACCGTTTGCCCTCCCACCCACAATCGCCAACCAGCCATCCTTAAGCCCTCCCTCCCGCCTTCTCCAACCAGCCATCCGTTTGCCCACCAGCCCGCCATCACCAACCACCCAACCGATTGCCCACACGCCACCATCAACAACCACCCAACCGATAGCTCACCATCGCCAAGGAGCCAACACAGGACAATTCCACCTTCCGAACCCTCCCACCAACCAACTCTAAGCCCAGCCGAGTTGTTAATTAAACAAAGACAGATTGCGACCGCGTCACATCAAATCTTGCATCGAGTTTCCACAACGATAAAAACAAGCCACATCACAGTCATTAAAGACACATGCACCTTTTTCTCTCCACTTCCACCCTCGCCGCACAATTTCAACACACGATTAATAATACCACCTTCTTAATTGTTAACTACATTATAGGATTGCGTGTTCAGGATCATTATAACAGCGATGAAATTTATTGTTCGAAATCTCGAACCACAACGCAAACGCGCAACGCAATTTCCTGCACTCTTTGTTTTGTTACATTCCTTAGGCACTACATTTAAGATCTTGCACTAATACTTAGCTCTAGTATATGTAGGACGTATATTGTGATATATATAAATTGAGAGTCTCGTTTTTGAAAAAATAGTTACCAAAATTCCAATTGAACAAATATCAGTTGTTCTCTTCCAGTATTTCCAGTTGCGATACATCTTAAGATGCCGACATACTATTACATAATTGTGTATTACCGATTGTTCTATTAGTTATAATTTCATAAAATGATGTTGAAAATATGAAAAATAAACGAAACCAACCAACCAACCAATGTCTCTCCCGCCCACCATCGCCAACCAGCCAAACGTTAGCCCTCCCGCCCACCATCGCCAACCAGCCAACCGTAAACCCTCCCGCCCATCATCGCCAACCAGCCAACCGTTTGCCCTCCCACCCACCATCGCCAACCAGTCATCCTTAAGCCCTCCCTCCCGCCTTCAACAACCAGCCTTCCGTTTGCCCACCAGCCCGCCATCACCAACCACCCAACCGATTGACCACCCGCCCACCATCACCAACCACCCTACAGATTGCTCACCATCGCCAAGGAGCCAACACAGGACAATTCCACCTTCCGAACCCTCCCACCAACCAACTCTAAACCAAGCCGGGTTGTTAACTAAACAAAGACAGATCGCGACCGCGTCACATCAAATCATGCATCGAGTTTCCACAACGATAAAAACAAGCCACTTCACAGTCATTAAAGACACATGCACCTTTTTGTCTCCACTTCCACACTCGCCGCACGATTTCAACACACGATTAATAATACCACCTTCTTAATTGTTAACTACATTATAGGATTGCGTGTTCAGGATCATTATAACAGCGATGAAAGATATTGTTCGAAATCTCGAACCACAACGCAAACGCGCAACGCAATTTCCTGCACTCTTTGTTTTGTTACATTCCTTAGGCACTACATTTAAGATCTTGCACTAATACTTAACTCTAGTATATGTATGACGTATATTGTGATATATATAAATTGAGAGTCTCGTTTTTGAGAAAATAGTTACCAAAATTCCAATTGAACAAATATCAGTTGTTCTCTTCCAGTATTTCCAGTTGCGATACGTCTTAAGATGCCGACATTCGATTATATAATTGTGTATTACCGATTGTTCTATTAGTTATAATTTCATAAAATGATGTTAAAATATGAAAAATAAACGAAACCAACCAACCAACCAATGTCCCTCCCGCCCACCATCGCCAACCAGCCAACCGTTAGCCCTCCCGCCCACCATCACCAACCAGCCAACCGTAAATCCTCCCGCCCACCATCGCCAACCAGCCAACCGTTTGCCCTCCCACCCACCATCGCCAACCAGCCATCCTTAAGCCCTCCCTCCCGCCTTCTCCAACCAGCCATCCGTTTGCCAACCAGCCCGCAATCACCAACCACCCAACCGATTGCCCACCCGCCACCATCACCAACCACCCAACAGATTGCTCACCATCGCCAAGGAGCCAACGCAGGACAATTCCACCATCCGAACCCTCCCAACAACCAACTCTAAACCCAGCCGGGTTGTTAATTAAACCAAGACAGATCGCGACCGCGTCACATCAAATCATGCATCGAGTTTCCACAACGATAAAAACAAGCCACTTCACAGTCATTAAAGACACATGCACCTTTTTCTCTCCACTTCCACACTCGCCGCAAGATTTCAACACACGATTAATAATACCACCTTCTTAATTGTTAACTACATTATAGGATTGGGTGTTCAGGGTCATTATAACATCGATGAAAGATATTGTTCGAAATCTCGAACCACAACGCAAACGCTCAACGCAATTTCCTGCACTCTTTGTTTTGTTACATTCCTTAGACACTACATTTAAGATCTTGCACTAATACTTAGCTCTAGTATATGTATGACGTATATTGTGATATATATAAATTGAGAGTCTCGTTTTTGTGAAAATAGTTACCAAAATTTCAATTGAACAAATATCAGTTGTTCTCTTCCGGTATTTCCAGTTGCGATTCGTCTTAAGATGCCAACATACTATTATATAATTGTGTATTACCGATTGTTCTATTAGTTATAATTTCATAAAGTGATGTTAAAAATATGAAAAATAAACGAAACCAACCAACCAACCAATGTCCCTCCCGCCCACCATCGCCAACCAGCCAACCGTTTGCCCTCCCACCCACCATCGCCAACCAGCCATCCTTAAGCTCTCCCTCCCGCCTTCTCCAACCAGCCATCCGTTTGCCACCCAGCCCGCCATCACCAACCACCCAACCGATTGCCCACCCGCCACCATCACCAACCACCCAACAGATTGTTCACCATCGCCAAGGAGCCAACACAGGACAATTCCACCTTCCGAACCCTCCCACCAACCAACTCTAAACCCAGCCGGGTTGTTAACTAAACAATGACAGATCGCGACCGCGTCACATCAAATCATGCATCGAGTTTCCACAACGATAAAAACAAGCCACTTCACAGTCATTAAAGACACATGCACCTTTTTCTCTCCACTTCCACACTCGCCGCACGATTTCAAAACACGATTAATAATACCACCTTCTTAATTGTTAACTACATTATAGGATTGCGTGTTCAGGATCATTATAACAGCGATGAAAGATATTGTTCGAAATCTCGAACCACAACGCAAACGCGAAACGCAATTTCCGGCACTCTCTGTTTTGTTACATTCCTTAGGCACTACATTTAAGATCTTGCACTAATACTTAGCTCTAGTATATGTAGGACGTATATTGTGATATATATAAATTTAGAGTCTCGTTTTTGAGAAAATAGTTACCAAAATTCCAATTGAACAAATATCAGTTGTTCTCTTCCAGTATTTCCAGTTGCGATACGACTTAAGATGCCGACATACTATTATATAATTGTGTATTACCGATTGATCTATTAGTTATAATTTCATAAAATGATGTTGAAAATATGAAAAATAAACGAAACCAACCAACCAACCAATGTCCCTCCCGCCCACCATCGCCAACCAGCCAACCGTTTGCCCTCCCACCCACCATCGCCAACCAGCCATTTTTAAGCCCTCCCTCCCGCCTTCTCCAACCAGCCATCCGTTTGCCCACCAGCCCGCCATCACCAAACACCCAACCGATTGCCCACCCGCCACCATCACCAACCACCCAACAGATTGTTCACCATCGCCAAGGAGCTAACACAGGACAATTCCACCTTCCGAATCCTCCCACCAACCAACTCTAAACCCAGCCGGGTTGTTAACTAAACAAAGACAGATCGCGACCGCGTCACATCAAATCATGCATCGAGTTTCCACAACGATAAAAACAAGACACTTCACCGTCATTAAAGACACATGAACCTTTTTCTCTCCACTTCCACACTCGCCGCAAGATTTCAACACACGATTAATTGTACCACCCTCCTAAGTGTTGACTACATTATAGGATTGCGTGTTCAGGATCATTATAACAGCGATGAAAGATATTTCTCAAAATCTCGAACCACAACGCAAACGCGCAACGCAATTTCCTGCACTCTTTGTTTTGTTACATTCCTTAGGCACTACATTTAAGATCTTGCACTAATACTTAGCTCTAGTATATGTATGACCTATATTGTGATATATATAAATTGAGAGTCTCGTTTTTGAGAAAATAGTTACCAAAATTCCAATTGAACAAATATCAGTTGTTCTCTTCCAGTATTTCCAGTTTCGATACGTCTTAAGATGCCGACATACTATTATATAATTGTGTATTACCGATTGTTCTATTAGTTATAATTTCATAAAATGATGTTGAAAATATGAAAAATAAACGAAACCAACCAACCAACCAATGTCCCTCCCGCCCACCATCGCCAACCAGCCAACCGTTAGCCCTCCCGCCCACCATCGCCAACCAGCCAACCGTAAACCCTCCCGCCCACCATCGCCAACCAGCCAACCGTTTGCCCTCCCACCCACCATCGCCAACCAGACATCCTTAAGCCCTCCCTCCCGCCTTCTCCAACCAGCCATCGGTTTGCCCACCAGCCCGCCATCACCAACCACCCAATCGATTGCCCACCCGCCACCATCACCAACCACCCAACAGATTGCTCACAATCGCCAAGGAGCCAACACAGGACAATTCCACCTTCCGAACCCTCCCACCAACCAACTCTAAACCCAGCCGGGTTGTTAATTAAACAAAGACAGATCGCGACCGCGTCACATCAAATCATGCATCGAGTTTCCACAACGATAAAAACAAGCCACTTCACAGTCATTAAAGACACATGCACCTTTTTCTCTCCACTTCCACACTCGCCGCACGATTTCAACACATGATTAATAATACCACCTTCTTAATTGTTAACTACATTATAGGATTGCGTGTTCAGGATCATTATAACAGCGATGAAAGATATTGTTCGAAATCTCGAACCACAACGCAAACGCGCAACGCAATTTCCTGCACTCTTTGTTTTGTTACATTCCTTAAGCACTACATTTAAGATCTTGCACTAATACTTAACTCTAGTATATGTATGACGTATATTGTGATATATATAAATTGAGAGTCTCGTTTTTGAGAAAATAGTTACCAAAATTCCAATTGAACAAATATCAGTTGTTCTCTTCCAGTATTTCCAGTTGCGATACGTCTTAAGATGCCGACATTCTATTATATAATTGTGTATTACCGATTGTTCTATTAGCTATAATTTCATAAAATGATGTTGAAAATATGAAAAATAAACGAAACCAACCAACCAACCAATGTCCCTCCCGCCCAACATCGCCAACCAGCCAACCGTTAGCCCTCCCGCCCACCATCGCCAACCAGCCAACCGTAAATCCTCCCGCCCACCATCGCCAACCAGCCAACCGTTTGCCCTCCCACCCACAATCGCCAACCAGCCATCCTTAAGCCCTCCCTCCCGCCTTCTCCAACCAGCCATCCGTTTGCCAACCAGCCCGCCATCACAAACCACCCAACCGATTGCCCACCCGCCACCATCACCAACCACCCAACAGATTTCTCACCATCGCCAACGAGCCAACGCAGGACAATTCCACCATCCGTACCCTCCCACCAACCAACTCTAAACCCAGCCGGGTTGTTAATTAAACCAAGACAGATCGCGACCGCGTCACATCAAATCATGCATCGAGTTTCCACAACTATAAAAACAAGCCACTTCCCAGTCATTAAAGACACATGCACCTTTTTCTCTCCACTTCCACACTCGCCGCACGATTTCAACACACGATTAATAATACCACCTTCTTAATTGTTAACTACATTATAGGATTGCGTGTTCAGGATCATTATAACATCGATGAAAGATATCGTTCGAAATCTCGAACCACAACGCAAACGCTCAACGCAATTTCCTGCACTCTTTGTTTTGTTACATTCCTTAGGCACTACATTTAAGATCTTGCACTAATACTTAGCTCTAGTATATGTATGACGTATATTGTGATATATATAAATTGAGAGTCTCGTTTTTGTGAAAATAGTTACCAAAATTTCAATTGAACAAATATCAGTTGTTCTCTTCCAGTATTTCCAGTTGCGATACGTCTTAAGATGCCAACATACTATTATATAATTGTGTATTACCGATTGTTCTATTAGTTATAATTTCATAAAATGATGTTGAAAATATGAAAAATAAACGAAACAAACCAACCAACCAATGTCCCTCCCGCCCACCATCGCCAACCAGCCAACCGTTTGCCCTCCCACCCACCATCGCCAACCAGCCATCCTTAAGCCCTCCCTCCCGCCTTCTCCAACCAGCCATCCGTTTGCCACCCAGCCCGCCATCACCAACCACCCAACCGATTGCCCACCCGCCACCATAACCAACCACCCAACAGATTGCTCACCATCGCCAAGGAGCCAACGCAGGACAATTCCACCATCCGAACCCTCCCAACAACCAACTCTAAACCCAGCCGGGTTGTTAATTAAACCAAGACAGATCGCGACCGCGTCACATCAAATCATGCATCGAGTTTCCACAACGATAAAAACAAGCCACTTCACAGTCATTAAAAACACATGCACCTTTTTCTCTCCACTTCCACACTCGCCGCACGATTTCAACACACGATTAATAATACCACCTTCTTAATTGTTAACTACATTATAGGATTGGGTGTTCAGGATCATTATAACATCGATGAAAGATATTGTTCGAAATCTCGAACCACAACGCAAACGCTCAACGCAATTTCCTGCACTCTTTGTTTTGTTACATTCCTTAGACACTACATTTAAGATCTTGCACTAATACTTAGCTCTAGTATATGTATGACGTATATTGTGATATATATAAATTGAGAGTCTCGTTTTTGTGAAAATAGTTACCAAAATTTCAATTGAACAAATATCAGTTGTTCTCTTCCGGTATTTCCAGTTGCGATTCGTCTTAAGATGCCAACATAGTATTATATAATTGTGTATTACCGATTGTTCTATTAGTTATAATTTCATAAAATGATGTTAAAAATATGAAAAATAAACGAAACCAACCAACCAACCAATGTCCCTCCCGCCCACCATCGCCAACCAGCCAACCGTTTGCCCTCCCACCCACCATCGCCAACCAGCCATCCTTAAGCTCTCCCTCCCGCCTTCTCCAACCAGCCATCCGTTTGCCACCCAGCCCGCCATCACCAACCACCCAACCGATTGCCCACCCGCCACCATCACCAACCACCCAACAGATTGTTCACCATCGCCAAGGAGCCAACACAGGACAATTCCACCTTCCGAACCCTCCCACCAACCAACTCTAAACCCAGCCGGGTTGTTAACTAAACAAAGACAGATCGCGACCGCGTCACATCAAATCATGCATCGAGTTTCCACAACGATAAAAACAAGCCACTTCACAGTCATTAAAGACACATGCACCTTTTTCTCTCCACTTCCACACTCGCCGCACGATTTCAAAACACGATTAATTGTACCACCCTCCTAAGTGTTGACTACATTATAGGATTGCGTGTTCAGGATCATTATAACAGCGATGAAAGATATTTCTCAAAATCTCGAACCACAACGCAAACGCGCAACGCAATTTCCTGCACTCTTTGTTTTGTTACATTCCTTAGGCACTACATTTAAGATCTTGCACTAATACTTAGCTCTAGTATATGTATGACCTATATTGTGATATATATAAATTGAGAGTCTCGTTTTTGAGAAAATAGTTACCAAAATTCCAATTGAACAAATATCAGTTGTTCTCTTCCAGTATTTCCAGTTTCGATACGTCTTAAGATGCCGACATACTATTATATAATTGTGTATTACCGATTGTTCTATTAGTTATAATTTCATAAAATGATGTTGAAAATATGAAAAATAAACGAAACCAACCAACCAACCAATGTCCCTCCCGCCCACCATCGCCAACCAGCCAACCGTTAGCCCTCCCGCCCACCATCGCCAACCAGCCAACCGTAAACCCTCCCGCCCACCATCGCCAACCAGCCAACCGTTTGCCCTCCCACCCACCATCGCCAACCAGACATCCTTAAGCCCTCCCTCCCGCCTTCTCCAACCAGCCATCCGTTTGCCCACCAGCCCGCCATCACCAACCACCCAATCGATTGCCCACCCGCCACCATCACCAACCACCCAACAGATTGCTCACAATCGCCAAGGAGCCAACACAGGACAATTCCACCTTCCGAACCCTCCCACCAACCAACTCTAAACCCAGCCGGGTTGTTAATTAAACAAAGACAGATCGCGACCGCGTCACATCAAATCATGCATCGAGTTTCCACAACGATAAAAACAAGCCACTTCACAGTCATTAAAGACACATGCACCTTTTTCTCTCCACTTCCACACTCGCCGCACGATTTCAACACATGATTAATAATACCACCTTCTTAATTGTTAACTACATTATAGGATTGCGTGTTCAGGATCATTATAACAGCGATGAAAGATATTGTTCGAAATCTCGAACCACAACGCAAACGCGCAACGCAATTTCCTGCACTCTTTGTTTTGTTACATTCCTTAAGCACTACATTTAAGATCTTGCACTAATACTTAACTCTAGTATATGTATGACGTATATTGTGATATATATAAATTGAGAGTCTCGTTTTTGAGAAAATAGTTACCAAAATTCCAATTGAACAAATATCAGTTGTTCTCTTCCAGTATTTCCAGTTGCGATACGTCTTAAGATGCCGACATTCTATTATATAATTGTGTATTACCGATTGTTCTATTAGCTATAATTTCATAAAATGATGTTGAAAATATGAAAAATAAACGAAACCAACCAACCAACCAATGTCCCTCCCGCCCAACATCGCCAACCAGCCAACCGTTAGCCCTCCCGCCCACCATCGCCAACCAGCCAACCGTAAATCCTCCCGCCCACCATCGCCAACCAGCCAACCGTTTGCCCTCCCACCCACAATCGCCAACCAGCCATCCTTAAGCCCTCCCTCCCGCCTTCTCCAACCAGCCATCCGTTTGCCAACCAGCCCGCCATCACAAACCACCCAACCGATTGCCCACCCGCCACCATCACCAACCACCCAACAGATTGCTCACCATCGCCAACGAGCCAACGCAGGACAATTCCACCATCCGTACCCTCCCGCCAACCAACTCTAAACCCAGCCGGGTTGTTAATTAAACCAAGACAGATCGCGACCGCGTCACATCAAATCATGCATCGAGTTTCCACAACTATAAAAACAAGCCACTTCCCAGTCATTAAAGACACATGCACCTTTTTCTCTCCACTTCCACACTCGCCGCACGATTTCAACACACGATTAATAATACCACCTTCTTAATTGTTAACTACATTATAGGATTGCGTGTTCAGGATCATTATAACATCGATGAAAGATATCGTTCGAAATCTCGAACCACAACGCAAACGCTCAACGCAATTTCCTGCACTCTTTGTTTTGTTACATTCCTTAGGCACTACATTTAAGATCTTGCACTAATACTTAGCTCTAGTATATGTATGACGTATATTGTGATATATATAAATTGAGAGTCTCGTTTTTGTGAAAATAGTTACCAAAATTTCAATTGAACAAATATCAGTTGTTCTCTTCCAGTATTTCCAGTTGCGATACGTCTTAAGATGCCAACATACTATTATATAATTGTGTATTACCGATTGTTCTATTAGTTATAATTTCATAAAATGATGTTGAAAATATGAAAAATAAACGAAATAAACCAACCAACCAATGTCCCTCCCGCCCACCATCGCCAACCAGCCAACCGTTTGCCCTCCCACCCACCATCGCCAACCAGCCATCCTTAAGCCCTCCCTCCCGCCTTCTCCAACCAGCCATCCGTTTGCCACCCAGCCCGCCATCACCAAACACCCAACCGATTGCCCACCCGCCACCATCACCAACCACCCAACAGATTGTTCACCATCGCCAAGGAGCCAACACAGGACAATTCCACCTTCCGAACCTTCCCACCAACCAACTCTAAACCCAGCCGGGTTGTTAAATAAACAAAGACAGATCGCGACCGCGTCACATCAAATCATGCATCGAGTTTCCACAACGATAAAAACAAGCCACTTCACAGTCATTAAAGACACATGCACCTTTTTCTCTCCACTTCCACACTCGCCGCACGATTTCAAAACACGATTAATAATACCACCTTCTTAATTGTTAACTACATTATAGGATTGCGTGTTCAGGATCATTATAACAGCGATGAAAGATATTGTTCGAAATCTCGAACCACAACGCAAACGCGAAACGCAATTTCCGGCACTCTCTGTTTCGTAACATTCCTTAGGCACTACATTTAAGATCTTGCACTAATACTTAGCTCTAGTATATGTAGGACGTATATTGTGATATATATAAATTGAGAGTCTCGTTTTTGAGAAAATAGTTACCAAAATTCCATTTGAACAAATATCAGTTGTTCTCTTCCAGTATTTCCAGTTGCGATACATCTTAAGATGCCGACATACTATTATATAATTGTGTATTACCGATTGTTCTATTAGTTATAATTTCATAAAATGATGTTGAAAATATGAAAAATAAACGAAACCAACCAACCAACCAATGTCCCTCCCGCCCACCATCGCCAACCAGCCAACCGTTAGCCTTCCCGCCCACCATCGCCAACCAGCCAACCGTAAACCCTTCCGCCCACCATCGCCAACCAGCCAACCGTTTGCCCTCCCACCCACCATCGCCAACCAGACATCCTTAAGCCCTCCCTCCCGCCTTCTCCAACCAGCCATCCGTTTGCCCACCAGCCCGCCATCACCAACCACCCAATCGATTGCCCACCCGCCACCATCACCAACCACCCAACAGATTGCTCACCATCGACAACGAGCCAACGCAGGACAATTCCACCATCCGAACCCTCCCACCAACCAACTCTAAACCCAGCCGGGTTGTTAATTAAACAAAGACAGATCGCGACCGCGTCACATCAAATCATGCATCGAGTTTCCACAACGATAAAAACAAGCCACTTCACAGTCATTAAAGACACATGCACCTTTTTCTCTCCACTTCCACACTCGCCGCACGATTTCAACACATGATTAATAATACCACCTTCTTAATTGTTAACTACATTATAGGATTGCGTGTTCAGGATCATTATAACAGCGATGAAAGATATTGTTCGAAATCTCGAACCACAACGCAAACGCGCAACGCAATTTCCTGCACTCTTTGTTTTGTTACATTCCTTAAGCACTACATTTAAGATCTTGCACTAATACTTAACTCTAGTATATGTATGACGTATATTGTGATATATATAAATTGAGAGTCTCGTTTTTGAGAAAATAGTTACCAAAATTCCAATTGAACAAATATCAGTTGTTCTCTTCCAGTATTTCCAGTTGCGATACGTCTTAAGATGCCGACATTCTATTATATAATTGTGTATTACCGATTGTTCTATTAGCTATAATTTCATAAAATGATGTTGAAAATATGAAAAATAAACGAAACCAACCAACCAACCAATGTCCCTCCCGCCCAACATCGCCAACCAGCCAACCGTTAGCCCTCCCGCCCACCATCGCCAACCAGCCAACCGTAAATCCTCCCGCCCACCATCGCCAACCAGCCAACCGTTTGCCCTCCCACCCACAATCGCCAACCAGCCATTCTTAAGCCCTCCCTCCCGCCTTCTCCAACCAGCCATCCGTTTGCCAACCAGCCCGCCATCACAAACCACCCAACCGATTGCCCACCCGCCACCATCACCAACCACCCAACAGATTGCTCACCATCGCCAACGAGCCAACGCAGGACAATTCCACCATCCGTACCCTCCCACCAACCAACTCTAAACCCAGCCGGGTTGTTAATTAAACCAAGACAGATCGCGACCGCGTCACATCAAATCATGCATCGAGTTTCCACAACTATAAAAACAAGCCACTTCCCAGTCATTAAAGACACATGCACCTTTTTCTCTCCACTTCCACACTCGCCGCACGATTTCAACACACGATTAATAATACCACCTTCTTAATTGTTAACTACATTATAGGATTGCGTGTTCAGGATCATTATAACATCGATGAAAGATATCGTTCGAAATCTCGAACCACAACGCAAACGCTCAACGCAATTTCCTGCACTCTTTGTTTTGTTACATTCCTTAGGCACTACATTTAAGATCTTGCACTAATACTTAGCTCTAGTATATGTATGACGTATATTGTGATATATATAAATTGAGAGTCTCGTTTTTGTGAAAATAGTTACCAAAATTTCAATTGAACAAATATCAGTTGTTCTCTTCCAGTATTTCCAGTTGCGATACGTCTTAAGATGCCAACATACTATTATATAATTGTGTATTACCGATTGTTCTATTAGTTATAATTTCATAAAATGATGTTGAAAATATGAAAAATAAACGAAACAAACCAACCAACCAATGTCCCTCCCGCCCACCATCGCCAACCAGCCAACCGTTTGCCCTCCCACCCACCATCGCCAACCAGCCATCCTTAAGCCCTCCCTCCCGCCTTCTCCAACCAGCCATCCGTTTGCCACCCAGCCCGCCATCACCAACCATACAACCGATTGCCCACCCGCCACCATCACCAACCACCCAACAGATTGCTCACCATCGCCAAGGAGCCAACGCAGGACAATTCCACCATCCGAACCCTCCCAACAACCAACTCTAAACCCAGCCGGGTTGTTAATTAAACCAAGACAGATCGCGACCGCGTCACATCAAATCATGCATCGAGTTTCCACAACGATAAAAACAAGCCACTTCACAGTCATTAAAGACACATGCACCTTTTTCTCTCCACTTCCACACTCGCCGCACGATTTCAACACACGATTAATAATACCACCTTCTTAATTGTTAACTACATTATAGGATTGGGTGTTCAGGATCATTATAACATCGATGAAAGATATTGTTCGAAATCTCGAACCACAACGCAAACGCTCAACGCAATTTCCTGCACTCTTTGTTTTGTTACATTCCTTAGACACTACACTTAAGATCTTGCACTAATACTTAGCTCTAGTATATGTATGACGTATATTGTGATATATATAAATTGAGAGTCTCGTTTTTGTGAAAATAGTTACCAAAATTTCAATTGAACAAATATCAGTTGTTCTCTTCCGGTATTTCCAGTTGCGATTCGTCTTAAGATGCCAACATACTATTATATAATTGTGTATTACCGATTGTTCTATTAGTTATAATTTCATAAAATGATGTTAAAAATATGAAAAATAAACGAAACCAACCAACCAACCAATGTCCCTCCCGCCCACCATCGCCAACCAGCCAACCGTTTGCCCTCCCACCCACCATCGCCAACCAGCCATCCTTAAGCTCTCCCTCCCGCCTTCTCCAACCAGCCATCCGTTTGCCACCCAGCCCGCCATCACCAACCACCCAACCGATTGCCCACCCGCCACCATCACCAACCACCCAACAGATTGTTCACCATCGCCAAGGAGCCAACACAGGACAATTCCACCTTCCGAACCCTCCCACCAACCAACTCTAAACCCAGCCGGGTTGTTAACTAAACAAAGACAGATCGCGACCGCGTCACATCAAATCATGCATCGAGTTTCCACAACGATAAAAACAAGCCACTTCACAGTCATTAAAGACACATGCACCTTTTTCTCTCCACTTCCACACTCGCCGCACGATTTCAAAACACGATTAATAATACCACCTTCTTAATTGTTAACTACATTATAGGATTGCGTGTTCAGGATCATTATAACAGCGATGAAAGATATTGTTCGAAATCTCGAACCACAACGCAAACGCGAAACGCAATTTCCGGCACTCTCTGTTTTGTTACATTCCTTAAGCACTACATTTAAGATCTTGCACTAATACTTAACTCTAGTATATGTATGACGTATATTGTGATATATATAAATTGAGAGTCTCGTTTTTGAGAAAATAGTTACCAAAATTCCAATTGAACAAATATCAGTTGTTCTCTTCCATTATTTCCAGTTGCGATACGTCTTAAGATGCCGACATTCTATTATATAATTGTGTATTACCGATTGTTCTATTAGCTATAATTTCATAAAATGATGTTGAAAATATGAAAAATAAACGAAACCAACCAACCAACCAATGTCCCTCCCGCCCAACATCGCCAACCAGCCAACCGTTAGCCCTCCCGCCCACCATCGCCAACCAGCCAACCGTAAATCCTCCCGCCCACCATCGCCAACCAGCCAACCGTTTGCCCTCCCACCCACAATCGCCAACCAGCCATCCTTAAGCCCTCCCTCCCGCCTTCTCCAACCAGCCATCCGTTTGCCAACCAGCCCGCCATCACAAACCACCCAACCGATTGCCCACCCGCCACCATCACCAACCACCCAACAGATTGCTCACCATCGCCAACGAGCCAACGCAGGACAATTCCACCATCCGTACCCTCCCACCAACCAACTCTAAACCCAGCCGGGTTGTTAATTAAACCAAGACAGATCGCGACCGCGTCACATCAAATCATGCATCGAGTTTCCACAACTATAAAAACAAGCCACTTCCCAGTCATTAAAGACACATGCACCTTTTTCTCTCCACTTCCACACTCGCCGCACGATTTCAACACACGATTAATAATACCACCTTCTTAATTGTTAACTACATTATAGGATTGCGTGTTCAGGATCATTATAACATCGATGAAAGATATCGTTCGAAATCTCGAACCACAACGCAAACGCTCAACGCAATTTCCTGCACTCTTTGTTTTGTTACATTCCTTAGGCACTACATTTAAGATCTTGCACTAATACTTAGCTCTAGTATATGTATGACGTATATTGTGATATATATAAATTGAGAGTCTCGTTTTTGTGAAAATAGTTACCAAAATTTCAATTGAACAAATATCAGTTGTTCTCTTCCAGTATTTCCAGTTGCGATACGTCTTAAGATGCCAACATACTATTATATAATTGTGTATTACCGATTGTTCTATTAGTTATAATTTCATAAAATGATGTTGAAAATATGAAAAATAAACGAAATAAACCAACCAACCAATGTCCCTCCCGCCCACCATCGCCAACCAGCCAACCGTTTGCCCTCCCACCCACCATCGCCAACCAGCCATCCTTAAGCCCTCCCTCCCGCCTTCTCCAACCAGCCATCCGTTTGCCACCCAGCCCGCCATCACCAAACACCCAACCGATTGCCCACCCGCCACCATCACCAACCACCCAACAGATTGTTCACCATCGCCAAGGAGCCAACACAGGACAATTCCACCTTCCGAACCTTCCCACCAACCAACTCTAAACCCAGCCGGGTTGTTAACTAAACAAAGACAGATCGCGACCGCGTCACATCAAATCATGCATCGAGTTTCCACAACGATAAAAACAAGCCACTTCACAGTCATTAAAGACACATGCACCTTTTTCTCTCCACTTCCACACTCGCCGCACGATTTCAAAACACGATTAATAATACCACCTTCTTAATTGTTAACTACATTATAGGATTGCGTGTTCAGGATCATTATAACAGCGATGAAAGATATTGTTCGAAATCTCGAACCACAACGCAAACGCGAAACGCAATTTCCGGCACTCTCTGTTTCGTAACATTCCTTAGGCACTACATTTAAGATCTTGCACTAATACTTAGCTCTAGTATATGTAGGACGTATATTGTGATATATATAAATTGAGAGTCTCGTTTTTGAGAAAATAGTTACCAAAATTCCAATTGAACAAATATCAGTTGTTCTCTTCCAGTATTTCCAGTTGCGATACGTCTTAAGATGCCGACATTCTATTATATAATTGTGTATTACCGATTGTTCTATTAGCTATAATTTCATAAAATGATGTTGAAAATATGAAAAATAAACGAAACCAACCAACCAACCAATGTCCCTCCCGCCCAACATCGCCAACCAGCCAACCGTTAGCCCTCCCGCCCACCATCGCCAACCAGCCAACCGTAAATCCTCCCGCCCACCATCGCCAACCAGCCAACCGTTTGCCCTCCCACCCACAATCGCCAACCAGCCATTCTTAAGCCCTCCCTCCCGCCTTCTCCAACCAGCCATCCGTTTGCCAACCAGCCCGCCATCACAAACCACCCAACCGATTGCCCACCCGCCACCATCACCAACCACCCAACAGATTGCTCACCATCGCCAACGAGCCAACGCAGGACAATTCCACCATCCGTACCCTCCCACCAACCAACTCTAAACCCAGCCGGGTTGTTAATTAAACCAAGACAGATCGCGACCGCGTCACATCAAATCATGCATCGAGTTTCCACAACTATAAAAACAAGCCACTTCCCAGTCATTAAAGACACATGCACCTTTTTCTCTCCACTTCCACACTCGCCGCACGATTTCAACACACGATTAATAATACCACCTTCTTAATTGTTAACTACATTATAGGATTGCGTGTTCAGGATCATTATAACATCGATGAAAGATATCGTTCGAAATCTCGAACCACAACGCAAACGCTCAACGCAATTTCCTGCACTCTTTGTTTTGTTACATTCCTTAGGCACTACATTTAAGATCTTGCACTAATACTTAGCTCTAGTATATGTATGACGTATATTGTGATATATATAAATTGAGAGTCTCGTTTTTGTGAAAATAGTTACCAAAATTTCAATTGAACAAATATCAGTTGTTCTCTTCCAGTATTTCCAGTTGCGATACGTCTTAAGATGCCAACATACTATTATATAATTGTGTATTACCGATTGTTCTATTAGTTATAATTTCATAAAATGATGTTGAAAATATGAAAAATAAACGAAACAAACCAACCAACCAATGTCCCTCCCGCCCACCATCGCCAACCAGCCAACCGTTTGCCCTCCCACCCACCATCGCCAACCAGCCATCCTTAAGCCCTCCCTCCCGCCTTCTCCAACCAGCCATCCGTTTGCCACCCAGCCCGCCATCACCAACCATACAACCGATTGCCCACCCGCCACCATCACCAACCACCCAACAGATTGCTCACCATCGCCAAGGAGCCAACGCAGGACAATTCCACCATCCGAACCCTCCCAACAACCAACTCTAAACCCAGCCGGGTTGTTAATTAAACCAAGACAGATCGCGACCGCGTCACATCAAATCATGCATCGAGTTTCCACAACGATAAAAACAAGCCACTTCACAGTCATTAAAGACACATGCACCTTTTTCTCTCCACTTCCACACTCGCCGCACGATTTCAACACACGATTAATAATACCACCTTCTTAATTGTTAACTACATTATAGGATTGGGTGTTCAGGATCATTATAACATCGATGAAAGATATTGTTCGAAATCTCGAACCACAACGCAAACGCTCAACGCAATTTCCTGCACTCTTTGTTTTGTTACATTCCTTAGACACTACATTTAAGATCTTGCACTAATACTTAGCTCTAGTATATGTATGACGTATATTGTGATATATATAAATTGAGAGTCTCGTTTTTGTGAAAATAGTTACCAAAATTTCAATTGAACAAATATCAGTTGTTCTCTTCCGGTATTTCCAGTTGCGATTCGTCTTAAGATGCCAACATACTATTATATAATTGTGTATTACCGATTGTTCTATTAGTTATAATTTCATAAAATGATGTTAAAAATATGAAAAATAAACGAAACCAACCAACCAACCAATGTCCCTCCCGCCCACCATCGCCAACCAGCCAACCGTTTGCCCTCCCACCCACCATCGCCAACCAGCCATCCTTAAGCTCTCCCTCCCGCCTTCTCCAACCAGCCATCCGTTTGCCACCCAGCCCGCCATCACCAACCACCCAACCGATTGCCCACCCGCCACCATCACCAACCACCCAACAGATTGTTCACCATCGCCAAGGAGCCAACACAGGACAATTCCACCTTCCGAACCCTCCCACCAACCAACTCTAAACCCAGCCGGGTTGTTAACTAAACAAAGACAGATCGCGACCGCGTCACATCAAATCATGCATCGAGTTTCCACAACGATAAAAACAAGCCACTTCACAGTCATTAAAGACACATGCACCTTTTTCTCTCCACTTCCACACTCGCCGCACGATTTCAAAACACGATTAATAATACCACCTTCTTAATTGTTAACTACATTATAGGATTGCGTGTTCAGGATCATTATAACAGCGATGAAAGATATTGTTCGAAATCTCGAACCACAACGCAAACGCGAAACGCAATTTCCGGCACTCTCTGTTTTGTTACATTCCTTAGGCACTACATTTAAGATCTTGCACTAATACTTAGCTCTAGTATATGTAGGACGTATATTGTGATATATATAAATTGAGAGTCTCGTTTTTGAGAAAATAGTTACCAAAATTCCAATTGAACAAATATCAGTTGTTCTCTTCCAGTATTTCCAGTTGCGATACGACTTAAGATGCCGACATACTATTATATAATTGTGTATTACCGATTGATCTATTAGTTATAATTTCATAAAATGATGTTGAAAATATGAAAAATAAACGAAACCAACCAACCAACCAATGTCCCTCCCGCCCACCATCGCCAACCAGCCAACCGTTTGCCCTCCCACCCACCATCGCCAACCAGCCATTTTTAAGCCCTCCCTCCCGCCTTCTCCAACCAGCCATCCGTTTGCCCACCAGCCCGCCATCACCAACCACCCAACCGATTGCCCACCCGCCACCATCACCAACCACCCAACAGATTGTTCACAATCGCCAAGGACCTAACACAGGACAATTCCACCTTCCGAATCCTCGCACCAACCAACTCTAAACCCAGCCGGGTTGTTAACTAAACAAAGACAGATCGCGACCGCGTCACATCAAATCATGCATCGAGTTTCCACAACGATAAAAACAAGACACTTCACCGTCATTAAAGACACATGAACCTTTTTCTCTCCACTTCCGCACTCGCCGCAAGATTTCAACACACGATTAATTGTACCACCCTCCTAAGTGTTGACTACATTATAGGATTGCGTGTTCAGGATCATTATAACAGCGATGAAAGATATTTCTCAAAATCTCGAACCACAACGCAAACGCGCAACGCAATTTCCTGCACTCTTTGTTTTGTTACATTCCTTAGGCACTACATTTAAGATCTTGCACTAATACTTAGCTCTAGTATATGTATGACCTATATTGTGATATATATAAATTGAGAGTCTCGTTTTTGAGAAAATAGTTACCAAAATTCCAATTGAACAAATATCAGTTGTTCTCTTCCAGTATTTCCAGTTTCGATACGTCTTAAGATGCCGACATACTATTATATAATTGTGTATTACCGATTGTTCTATTAGTTATAATTTCATAAAATGATGTTGAAAATATGAAAAATAAACGAAACCAACCAACCAACCAATGTCCCTCCCGCCCACCATCGCCAACCAGCCAACCGTTAGCCCTCCCGCCCACCATCGCCAACCAGCCAACCGTAAACCCTCCCGCCCACCATCGCCAACCAGCCAACCGTTTGCCCTCCCACCCACCATCGCCAACCAGACATCCTTAAGCCCTCCCTCCCGCCTTCTCCAACCAGCCATCCGTTTGCCCACCAGCCCGCCATCACCAACCACCCAATCGATTGCCCACCCGCCACCATCACCAACCACCCAACAGATTGCTCACAATCGCCAAGGAGCCAACACAGGACAATTCCACCTTCCGAACCCTCCCACCAACCAACTCTAAACCCAGCCGGGTTGTTAATTAAACAAAGACAGATCGCGACCGCGTCACATCAAATCATGCATCGAGTTTCCACAACGATAAAAACAAGCCACTTCACAGTCATTAAAGACACATGCACCTTTTTCTCTCCACTTCCACACTCGCCGCACGATTTCAACACATGATTAATAATACCACCTTCTTAATTGTTAACTACATTATAGGATTGCGTGTTCAGGATCATTATAACAGCGATGAAAGATATTGTTCGAAATCTCGAACCACAACGCAAACGCGCAACGCAATTTCCTGCACTCTTTGTTTTGTTACATTCCTTAAGCACTACATTTAAGATCTTGCATTAATACTTAACTCTAGTATATGTATGACGTATATTGTGATATATATAAATTGAGAGTCTCGTTTTTGAGAAAATAGTTACCAAAATTCCAATTGAACAAATATCAGTTGTTCTCTTCCAGTATTTCCAGTTGCGATACGTCTTAAGATGCCGACATTCTATTATATAATTGTGTATTACCGATTGTTCTATTAGCTATAATTTCATAAAATGATGTTGAAAATATGAAAAATAAACGAAACCAACCAACCAACCAATGTCCCTCCCGCCCAACATCGCCAACCAGCCAACCGTTAGCCCTCCCGCCCACCATCGCCAACCAGCCAACCGTAAATCCTCCCGCCCACCATCGCCAACCAGCCAACCGTTTGCCCTCCCACCCACAATCGCCAACCAGCCATCCTTAAGCCCTCCCTCCCGCCTTCTCCAACCAGCCATCCGTTTGCCAACCAGCCCGCCATCACAAACCACCCAACCGATTGCCCACCCGCCACCATCACCAACCACCCAACAGATTGCTCACCATCGCCAACGAGCCAACGCAGGACAATTCCACCATCCGTACCCTCCCACCAACCAACTCTAAACCCAGCCGGGTTGTTAATTAAACCAAGACAGATCGCGACCGCGTCACATCAAATCATGCATCGAGTTTCCACAACTATAAAAACAAGCCACTTCCCAGTCATTAAAGACACATGCACCTTTTTCTCTCCACTTCCACACTCGCCGCACGATTTCAACACACGATTAATAATACCACCTTCTTAATTGTTAACTACATTATAGGATTGCGTGTTCAGGATCATTATAACATCGATGAAAGATATCGTTCGAAATCTCGAACCACAACGCAAACGCTCAACGCAATTTCCTGCACTCTTTGTTTTGTTACATTCCTTAGGCACTACATTTAAGATCTTGCACTAATACTTAGCTCTAGTATATGTATGACGTATATTGTGATATATATAAATTGAGAGTCTCGTTTTTGTGAAAATAGTTACCAAAATTTCAATTGAACAAATATCAGTTGTTCTCTTCCAGTATTTCCAGTTGCGATACGTCTTAAGATGCCAACATACTATTATATAATTGTGTATTACCGATTGTTCTATTAGTTATAATTTCATAAAATGATGTTGAAAATATGAAAAATAAACGAAACAAACCAACCAACCAATGTCCCTCCCGCCCACCATCGCCAACCAGCCAACCGTTTGCCCTCCCACCCACCATCGCCAACCAGCCATCCTTAAGCCCTCCCTCCCGCCTTCTCCAACCAGCCATCCGTTTGCCACCCAGCCCGCCATCACCAAACACCCAACCGATTGCCCACCCGCCACCATCACCAACCACCCAACAGATTGTTCACCATCGCCAAGGAGCCAACACAGGACAATTCCACCTTCCGAACCTTCCCACCAAATAACTCTAAACCCAGCCGGGTTGTTAACTAAACAAAGACAGATCGCGACCGCGTCACATCAAATCATGCATCGAGTTTCCACAACGATAAAAACAAGCCACTTCACAGTCATTAAAGACACATGCACCTTTTTCTCTCCACTTCCACACTCGCCGCACGATTTCAAAACACGATTAATAATACCACCTTCTTAATTGTTAACTACATTATAGGATTGCGTGTTCAGGATCATTATAACAGCGATGAAAGATATTGTTCGAAATCTCGAACCACAACGCAAACGCGAAACGCAATTTCCGGCACTCTCTGTTTTGTTACATTCCTTAGGCACTACATTTAAGATCTTGCACTAATACTTAGCTCTAGTATATGTATGACGTATATTGTGATATATATAAATTGAGAGTCTCGTTTTTGAGAAAATAGTTACCAAAATTCCATTTGAACAAATATCAGTTGTTCTCTTCCAGTATTTCCAGTTGCGATACATCTTAAGATGCCGACATACTATTATATAATTGTGTATTACCGATTGTTCTATTAGTTATAATTTCATAAAATGATGTTGAAAATATGAAAAATAAACGAAACCAACCAACCAACCAATGTCCCTCCCGCCCACCATCGCCAACCAGCCAACCGTTAGCCTTCCCGCCCACCATCGCCAACCAGCCAACCGTAAACCCTTCCGCCCACCATCGCCAACCAGCCAACCGTTTGCCCTCCCACCCACCATCGCCAACCAGACATCCTTAAGCCCTCCCTCCCGCCTTCTCCAACCAGCCATCCGTTTGCTCACCAGCCCGCCATCACCAACCACCCAATCGATTGCCCACCCGCCACCATCACCAACCACCCAACAAATTGCTCACCATCGACAACGAGCCAACGCAGGACAATTCCACCATCCGAACCCTCCCACCAACCAACTCTAAACCCAGCCGGGTTGTTAATTAAACCAAGACAGATCGCGACCGCGTCACATCAAATCATGCATCGAGTTTCCACAACTATAAAAACAAGCCACTTCCCAGTCATTAAAGACACATGCACCTTTTATTCTCCACTTCCACACTCGCCGCACGATTTCAACACACGATTAATAATACCACCTTCTTAATTGTTAACTACATTATAGGATTGCGTGTTCAGGATCATTATAACATCGATGAAAGATATCGTTCGAAATCTCGAACCACAACGCAAACGCTCAACGCAATTTCCTGCACTCTTTGTTTTGTTACATTCCTTAGGCACTACATTTAAGATCTTGCACTAATACTTAGCTCTAGTATATGTATGACGTATATTGTGATATATATAAATTGAGAGTCTGGTTTTTGTGAAAATAGTTACCAAAATTTCAATTGAACAAATATCAGTTGTTCTCTTCCAGTATTTCCAGTTGCGATACGTCTTAAGATGCCAACATACTATTATATAATTGTGTATTACCGATTGTTCTATTAGTTATAATTTCATAAAATGATGTTGAAAATATGAAAAATAAACGAAACCAACCAACCAACCAATGTCCCTCTCGCCCACCATTGCCAACCAGCCAACCGTTAGCCCTCCCGCCCACCATCGCCAACCAGCCAACCGTAAACCCTCCCGCCCAGCATCGCCAACCAGCCAACCGTTTGCCCTCCCACCCACCATCGCCAACCAGCCATCCTTAAACCCTCCCTCCCGCCTTCTCCAACCAGCCATCCGTTTGCCACCCAGCCCGCCATCACCAACCACCCAACCGATTGCCCACCCGCCACCATCACCAACCACCCAACAGATTGCTCACCATCGCCAAGGAGCCAACACAGGACAATTCCACCTTCCGAACCCTCCCACCAACCAACTCTAAACCCAGCCGGGTTGTTAATTAAACAAAGACAGATCGCGACCGCGTCACATCAAATCATGCATCGAGTTTCCACAACGATAAAAACAAGCCACTTCACAGTCATTAAAGACACATGCACCTTTTTCTCTCCACTTCCACACTCGCCGCACGATTTCAACACACGATTAATAATACCACCTTCTTAATTATTAACTACATTATAGGATTGCGTGTTCAGGATCATTATAACAGCGATGAAAGATATTGTTCGAAATCTCGAACCACAACGCAAACGCGAAACGCAATTTCCGGCACTCTTTGTTTTGTTACATTCCTTATGCACTACATTTAAGATCTTGCACTAATACTTAGCTCTAGTATATGTATGACGTATATTGTGATATATATAAATTGAGAGTATCGTTTTTGAGAAAATAGTTACCAAAATTCCATTTGAACAAATATCAGTTGTTCTCTTCCAGTATTTCCAGTTGCGATACATCTTAAGATGCCGACATACTATTATATAATTGTGTATTACCGATTGTTCTATTAGTTATAATTTCATAAAATGATGTTGAAAATATGAAAAATAAACGAAACCAACCAACCAACCAATGTCCCTCCCGCCCACCATCGCCAACCAGCCAACCGTTAGCCCTCCCGCCCACCATCGCCAACCAGCCAACCGTAAACCTTCCCGCCCACCATCGCCAACCAGCCAACCGTTTGCCCTCTCACCCACCATCGCCAACCAGCCATCCTTAAGCCCTACCTCCCGCCTTCTCCAACCAGCCATCCCTTTGCCCACCAGCCCGCCATCACCAACCACCCAATCGATTGCCCACCCGCCACCATCACCAACCACCCAACAGATTGCTCACAATCGCCAAGGAGCCAACACAGGACAATTCCACCTTCCGAACCCTCCCACCAACCAACTCTAAACCCAGCCGGGTTGTTAATTAAACAAAGACAGATCGCGACCGCGTCACATCAAATCATGGATCGAGTTTCCACAACGATAAAAACAAGCCACATCACAGTCATTAAAGACACATGCACCTTTTTCTCTCCACTTCCACACTCGCCGCACGATTTCAACACACGATTAATAATACCACCTTCTTAATTGTTAACTACATTATAGGATTGCGTGTTCAGGATCATTATAACAGCGATGAAAGATATTGTTCGAAATCTCGAACCACAACGCAAACGCGCAAAGCAATTTCCTGCACTCTTTGTTTTGTTACATTCCTTAGGCACTACATTTAAGATCTTGCACTAATACTTAGCTCTAGTATATGTATGACGTATATTGTGATATATATAAATTGAGAGTCTCGTTTTTGAGAAAATAGTTACCAAAATTCCAATTGAACAAATATCAGTTGTTCTCTTCCAGTATTTCCAGTTGCTATACGTCTTAAGATGCCGACATACTATTATATAATTGTGTATTACCGATTGTTCTATTAGTTATAATTTCATAAAATGATGTTGAAAATATGAAAAATAAACGAAACCAACCAAAGAACCAATGTCCCTCCCGCCCACCATCGCCAACCAGCCAACCGTTAGCCCTCCCGCCCACCATCGCCAACCAGCCAACCGTAAACCCTCCCGCCCACCATCGCCAACCAGCCAACCGTTTGCCCTCCCACCCACCATCGCCAACCAGCCATCCTTAAGCCCTCCCTCCCGCCTTCTCCAACCAGCCATCCGTTTGCCCACCAGCCCGCCATCACCAACCACCCAACCAATTGCCCACCCGCCACCATCACCAACCACCCAACAGATTGCTCACCATCGCCAAGGAGCCAACACAGGAAAATTCCACCTTCCAAACCCTCCCACCAACCAACTCTAAACCCAGCCGGGTTGTTAATTAAACAAAGACAAATCGCGACCGCGTCACATCAAATCATGCATCGAGTTTCCACAACGATAAAAACAAGCCACTTCACAGTCATTAGAGACACATGCACCTTTTTCTCTCCACTTCCACACTCGCCGCACGATTTCAACACACGATTAATAATACCACCTTCTTAATTGTTAACTACATTATATGATTGTGTGTTCAGGATCATTATAACAGCGATGAAAGATATTGTTCGAAATCTCGAACCACAACGTAAACGCGCAACGCAATTTCCTGCACTCTATGTTTTTGTTACATTCCTCAGGCACTACATTTAAGATCTTGCACTAATACTTAGCTCTAGTATATGTAGGACATATATTGTGATATATATAAATTGAGAGTCTCGTTTTGAGAAAATAGTTACCAAAATTCCAATTGAACAAATATCGGTTGTTCTCTTCCAATATTTCCAGTCTTAAGATGCCGACATACTATTATATAATTGTGTATTACCGATTGTTCTATTAGTTATAATTTCATAAAATGATGTTGAAAATATGAAAAATAAACGAAACCAACTTACCAAACAATGTCCCTCCCGCCCACAATCGCCAACCAGCCAATCGTTAGCCCTCCCGCCCACCATCGCCAACCAGCCAACCTTAAACCCTCCCGCCCACCATCGCCAACCAGCCAACCGTTTGCCCTCCCACCCACCATCGCCAACCAGCCATCCTTAAGCCCTCCCTCCCGCCTTCTCCAACCAGCCATCCGTTTGCCCACCAGCCCGCCATCACCAACCACCCAACCGATTGCCCACACGCCACCATCAACAACCACCCAACCGATAGCTCACCATCGCCAAGGAGCCAACACAGGACAATTCCACCTTCCGAACCCTCCCACCAACCAACTCTAAGCCCAGCCGAGTTGTTAATTAAACAAAGACAGATTGCGACCGCGTCACATCAAATCTTGCATCGAGTTTCCACAACGATAAAAACAAGCCACATCACAGTCATTAAAGACACATGCACCTTTTTCTCTCCACTTCCACCCTCGCCGCACAATTTCAACACACGATTAATAATACCACCTTCTTAATTGTTAACTACATTATAGGATTGCGTGTTCAGGATCATTATAACAGCGATGAAATTTATTGTTCGAAATCTCGAACCACAACGCAAACGCGCAACGCAATTTTCCTGCACTCTTTGTTTTGTTACATTCCTTAGGCACTACATTTAAGATCTTGCACTAATACTTAGCTCTAGTATATGTAGGACGTATATTGTGATATATATAAATTGAGAGTCTCGTTTTTGAAAAAATAGTTACCAAAATTCCAATTGAACAATTATCAGTTGTTCTCTTCCAGTATTTCCAGTTGCGATACATCTTAAGATGCCGACATACTATTACATAATTGTGTATTACCGATTGTTCTATTAGTTATAATTTCATAAAATGATGTTGAAAATATGAAAAATAAACGAAACCAACCAACCAACCAATGTCTCTCCCGCCCACCATCGCCAACCAGCCAAACGTTAGCCCTCCCGCCCACCATCGCCAACCAGCCAACCGTAAACCCTCCCGCCCACCATCGCCAACCAGCCAACCGTTTGCCCTCCCACCCACCATCGCCAACCAGTCATCCTTAAGCCCTCCCTCCCGCCTTCAACAACCAGCCTTCCGTTTGCCCACCAGCCCGCCATCACCAACCACCCAACCGATTGACCACCCGCCCACCATCACCAACCACCCTACAGATTGCTCACCATCGCCAAGGAGCCAACACAGGACAATTCCACCTTCCGAACCCTCCCACCAACCAACTCTAAACCAAGCCGGGTTGTTAACTAAACAAAGACAGATCGCGACCGCGTCACATCAAATCATGCATCGAGTTTCCACAACGATAAAAACAAGCCACTTCACAGTCATTAAAGACACATGCACCTTTTTCTCTCCACTTCCACACTCGCCGCACGATTTCAACACACGATTAATAATACCACCTTCTTAATTGTTAACTACATTATAGGATTGCGTGTTCAGGATCATTATAACAGCGATGAAAGATATTGTTCGAAATCTCGAACCACAACGCAAACGCGCAACGCAATTTCCTGCACTCTTTGTTTTGTTACATTCCTTAGGCACTACATTTAAGATCTTGCACTAATACTTAACTCTAGTATATGTATGACGTATATTGTGATATATATAAATTGAGAGTCTCGTTTTTGAGAAAATAGTTACCAAAATTCCAATTGAACAAATATCAGTTGTTCTCTTCCAGTATTTCCAGTTGCGATACGTCTTAAGATGCCGACATTCTATTATATAATTGTGTATTACCGATTGTTCTATTAGCTATAATTTCATAAAATGATGTTGAAAATATGAAAAATAAACGAAACCAACCAACCAACCAATGTCCCTCCCGCCCAACATCGCCAACCAGCCAACCGTTAGCCCTCCCGCCCACCATCGCCAACCAGCCAACCGTAAATCCTCCCGCCCACCATCGCCAACCAGCCAACCGTTTGCCCTCCCACCCACAATCGCCAACCAGCCATCCTTAAGCCCTCCCTCCCGCCTTCTCCAACCAGCCATCCGTTTGCCAACCAGCCCGCCATCACAAACCACCCAACCGATTGCCCACCCGCCACCATCACCAACCACCCAACAGATTGCTCACCATCGCCAACGAGCCAACGCAGGACAATTCCACCATCCGTACCCTCCCACCAACCAACTCTAAACCCAGCCGGGTTGTTAATTAAACCAAGACAGATCGCGACCGCGTCACATCAAATCATGCATCGAGTTTCCACAACTATAAAAACAAGCCACTTCCCAGTCATTAAAGACACATGCACCTTTTTCTCTCCACTTCCACACTCGCCGCACGATTTCAACACACGATTAATAATACCACCTTCTTAATTGTTAACTACATTATAGGATTGCGTGTTCAGGATCATTATAACATCGATGAAAGATATCGTTCGAAATCTCGAACCACAACGCAAACGCTCAACGCAATTTCCTGCACTCTTTGTTTTGTTACATTCCTTAGGCACTACATTTAAGATCTTGCACTAATACTTAGCTCTAGTGTATGTATTACGTATATTGTGATATATATAAATTGAGAGTCTCGTTTTTGTGAAAATAGTTACCAAAATTTCAATTGAACAAATATCAGTTGTTCTCTTCCAGTATTTCCAGTTGCGATACGTCTTAAGATGCCAACATACTATTATATAATTGTGTATTACCGATTGTTCTATTAGTTATAATTTCATAAAATGATGTTGAAAATATGAAAAATAAACGAAACAAACCAACCAACCAATGTCCCTCCCGCCCACCATCGCCAACCAGCCAACCGTTTGCCCTCCCACCCACCATCGCCAACCAGCCATCCTTAAGCCCTCCCTCCCGCCTTCTCCAACCAGCCATCCGTTTGCCACCCAGCCCGCCATCACCAAACACCCAACCGATTGCCCACCCGCCACCATCACCAACCACCCAACAGATTGTTCACCATCGCCAAGGAGCCAACACAGGACAATTCCACCTTCCGAACCTTCCCACCAACCAACTCTAAACCCAGCCGGGTTGTTAACTAAACAAAGACAGATCGCGACCGCGTCACATCAAATCATGCATCGAGTTTCCACAACGATAAAAACAAGCCACTTCACAGTCATTAAAGACACATGCACCTTTTTCTCTCCACTTCCACACTCGCCGCACGATTTCAAAACACGATTAATAATACCACCTTCTTAATTGTTAACTACATTATAGGATTGCGTGTTCAGGATCATTATAACAGCGATGAAAGATATTGTTCGAAATCTCGAACCACAACGCAAACGCGAAACGCAATTTCCGGCACTCTCTGTTTTGTTACATTCCTTAGGCACTACATTTAAGATCTTGCACTAATACTTAGCTCTAGTATATGTAGGACGTATATTGTGATATATATAAATTGAGAGTCTCGTTTTTGAGAAAATAGTTACCAAAATTCCATTTGAACAAATATCAGTTGTTCTCTTCCAGTATTTCCAGTTGCGATACATCTTAAGATGCCGACATACTATTATATAATTGTGTATTACCGATTGTTCTATTAGTTATAATTTCATAAAATGATGTTGAAAATATGAAAAATAAACGAAACCAACCAACCAACCAATGTCCCTCCCGCCCACCATCGCCAACCAGCCAACCGTTAGCCTTCCCGCCCACCATCGCCAACCAGCCAACCGTAAACCCTTCCGCCCACCATCGCCAACCAGCCAACCGTTTGCCCTCCCACCCACCATCGCCAACCAGACATCCTTAAGCCCTCCGTCCCGCCTTCTCCAACCAGCCATCCGTTTGCCCACCAGCCCGCCATCACCAACCACCCAACCGATTGCCCACCCGCCACCATCACCAACCACCCAACAGATTGCTCACCATCGCCAAGGATCCAACACAGGAAAATTCCACCTTCCAAACCCTCCCACCAACCAACTCTAAACCCAGCCGGGTTGTTAATTAAACAAAGACAAATCGCGACGCGCCACATCAAATCATGCATCGAGTTTCCACAACGATAAAAACAAGCCACTTCACAGTCATTAGAGACACATGCACCTTTTTCTCTCCACTTCCACACTCGCCGCACGATTTCAACACACGATTAATAATACCACCTTCTTAATTGTTAACTACATTATATGATTGTGTGTTCAGGATCATTATAACAGCGATGAAAGATATTGTTCGAAATCTCGAACCACAACGTAAACGCGCAACGCAATTTCCTGCACTCTATGTTTATGTTACATTCCTCAGGCACTACATTTAAGATCTTGCACTAATACTTAGCTCTAGTATATGTAGGACGTATATTGTGATATATATAAATTGAGAGTCTCGTTTTGAGAAAATAGTTACCAAAATTCCAATTGAACAAATATCGGTTGTTCTCTTCCAGTATTTCCAGTCTTAAGATGCCGACATACTATTATATAATTGTGTATTACCGATTGTTCTATTAGTTGTA
This sequence comes from Lepisma saccharinum, assembly GCF_977018435.1. NCBI lineage: Eukaryota > Metazoa > Arthropoda > Insecta > Zygentoma > Lepismatidae > Lepisma > Lepisma saccharinum. Next base: position 61,453,936 of record NC_139246.1, on the reverse strand, counting down.
ATTTCATAAAATGATGTTGAAAATATGAAAAATAAACGAAACCAACTTACCAAACAATGTCCCTCCCGCCCACAATCGCCAACCAGCCAATCGTTAGCCCTCCCGCCCACCATCGCCAACCAGCCAACCTTAAACCCTCCCGCCCACCATCGCCAACCAGCCAACCGTTTGCCCTCCCACCCACAATCGCCAACCAGCCATCCTTAAGCCCTCCCTCCCGCCTTCTCCAACCAGCCATCCGTTTGCCCACCAGCCCGCCATCACCAACCACCCAACCGATTGCCCACACGCCACCATCAACAACCACCCAACCGATAGCTCACCATCGCCAAGGAGCCAACACAGGACAATTCCACCTTCCGAACCCTCCCACCAACCAACTCTAAGCCCAGCCGAGTTGTTAATTAAACAAAGACAGATTGCGACCGCGTCACATCAAATCTTGCATCGAGTTTCCACAACGATAAAAACAAGCCACATCACAGTCATTAAAGACACATGCACCTTTTTCTCTCCACTTCCACCCTCGCCGCACAATTTCAACACACGATTAATAATACCACCTTCTTAATTGTTAACTACATTATAGGATTGCGTGTTCAGGATCATTATAACAGCGATGAAATTTATTGTTCGAAATCTCGAACCACAACGCAAACGCGCAACGCAATTTCCTGCACTCTTTGTTTTGTTACATTCCTTAGGCACTACATTTAAGATCTTGCACTAATACTTAGCTCTAGTATATGTAGGACGTATATTGTGATATATATAAATTGAGAGTCTCGTTTTTGAAAAAATAGTTACCAAAATTCCAATTGAACAAATATCAGTTGTTCTCTTCCAGTATTTCCAGTTGCGATACATCTTAAGATGCCGACATACTATTACATAATTGTGTATTACCGATTGTTCTATTAGTTATAATTTCATAAAATGATGTTGAAAATATGAAAAATAAACGAAACCAACCAACCAACCAATGTCTCTCCCGCCCACCATCGCCAACCAGCCAAACGTTAGCCCTCCCGCCCACCATCGCCAACCAGCCAACCGTAAACCCTCCCGCCCATCATCGCCAACCAGCCAACCGTTTGCCCTCCCACCCACCATCGCCAACCAGTCATCCTTAAGCCCTCCCTCCCGCCTTCAACAACCAGCCTTCCGTTTGCCCACCAGCCCGCCATCACCAACCACCCAACCGATTGACCACCCGCCCACCATCACCAACCACCCTACAGATTGCTCACCATCGCCAAGGAGCCAACACAGGACAATTCCACCTTCCGAACCCTCCCACCAACCAACTCTAAACCAAGCCGGGTTGTTAACTAAACAAAGACAGATCGCGACCGCGTCACATCAAATCATGCATCGAGTTTCCACAACGATAAAAACAAGCCACTTCACAGTCATTAAAGACACATGCACCTTTTTCTCTCCACTTCAACACTCGCCGCACGATTTCAACACACGATTAATAATACCACCTTCTTAATTGTTAACTACATTATAGGATTGCGTGTTCAGGATCATTATAACAGCGATGAAAGATATTGTTCGAAATCTCGAACCACAACGCAAACGCGCAACGCAATTTCCTGCACTCTTTGTTTTGTTACATTCCTTAGGCACTACATTTAAGATCTTGCACTAATACTTAACTCTATTATATGTATGACGTATATTGTGATATATATAAATTGAGAGTCTCGTTTTTGAGAAAATAGTTACCAAAATTCCAATTGAACAAATATCAGTTGTTCTCTTCCAGTATTTCCAGTTGCGATACGTCTTAAGATGCCGACATTCTATTATATAATTGTGTATTACCGATTGTTCTATTAGTTATAATTTCATAAAATGATGTTGAAATATGAAAAATAAACGAAACCAACCAACCAACCAATGTCCCTCCCGTCCACCATCGCCAACCAGCCAACCGTTAGCCCTACCGCCCACCATCACCAACCAGCCAACCGTAAATCCTCCCGCCCACCACCGCCAACCAGCCAACCGTTTGCCCTCCCTCCCACCATCGCCAACCAGCCATCCTTAAGCCCTCCCTCCCGCCTTCTCCAACCAGCCATCCGTTTGCCAACCAGCCCGCAATCACCAACCACCCAACCGATTGCCCACCCGCCACCATCACCAACCACCCAACAGATTGCTCACCATCGCCAAGGAGCCAACGCAGGACAATTCCACCATCCGAACCCTCCCACCAACCAACTCTAAACCCAGCCGGGTTGTTAATTAAACCAAGACAGATCGCGACCGCGTCACATCAAATCATGCATCGAGTTTCCACAACGATAAAAACAAGCCACTTCACAGTCATTAAAGACACATGCACCTTTTTCTCTCCACTTCCACACTCGCCGCACGATTTCAACACACGATTAATAAAACCACCTTCTTAATTGTTAACTACATTATTGGATTGGGTGTTCAGGATCATTATAACATCGATGAAAGATATTGTTCGAAATCTCGAACCACAACGCAAACGCTCAACGCAATTTCCTGCACTCTTTGTTTTGTTACATTCCTTAGACACTACATTTAAGATCTTGCACTAATACTTAGCTCTAGTATATGTATGACGTATATTGTGATATATATAAATTGAGAGTCTCGTTTTTGTGAAAATAGTTACCAAAATTTCAATTGAACAAATATCAGTTGTTCTCTTCCGGTATTTCCAGTTGCGATTCGTCTTAAGATGCCAACATACTATTATATAATTGTGTATTACCGATTGTTCTATTAGTTATAATTTCATAAAATGATGTTAAAAATATGAAAAATAAACGAAACCAACCAACCAACCAATGTCCCTCCCGCCCACCATCGCCAACCAGCCAACCGTTTGCCCTCCCACCCACCATCGCCAACCAGCCATCCTTAAGCTCTCCCTCCCGCCTTCTCCAACCAGCCATCCGTTTGCCACCCAGCCCGCCATCACCAACCACCCAACCGATTGCCCACCCGCCACCATCACCAACCACCAAACAGATTGTTCACCATCGCCAAGGAGCCAACACAGGACAATTCCACCTTCCGAACCCTCCCACCAACCAACTCTAAACCCAGCCGGGTTGTTAACTAAACAAAGACAGATCGCGACCGCGTCACATCAAATCATGCATCGAGTTTCCACAACGATAAAAACAAGCCACTTCACAGTCATTAAAGACACATGCACCTTTTTCTCTCCACTTCCACACTCGCCGCACGATTTCAAAACACGATTAATAATACCACCTTCTTAATTGTTAACTACATTATAGGATTGCGTGTTCAGGATCATTATAACAGCGATGAAAGATATTGTTCGAAATCTCGAACCACAACGCAAACGCGAAACGCAATTTCCGGCACTCTCTGTTTTGTTACATTCCTTAGGCACTACATTTAAGATCTTGCACTAATACTTAGCTCTAGTATATGTAGGACGTATATTGTGATATATACAGGGTGTTTCTAAAGGTCGTTTACAACGCTTGGGAGGTGATTCCTCACACGAAAACAAGCAAAAAGTCTAAGTTCCATTTCTACGACTGAGGCTTCGTTTCCGAGATAGGAGCCTCGCAAAAGGTGACAAAGTGAACGTCACACCTGACTGGGACGAATACTATCACATATAGAGAGGCGGTTCCAAGGGAATCATAAAGGAATCGTATGTGCTCAGTGCGGAAGTCACTATGAAAAGTTCACTGCACGCATGCGCAATGGAGTCCTCAAAGGAATTGAGGATTTCCAGCAAGAACAATGCATGGAAAAGGTATGTAACGCAGCAAGAAGGACCGTGACAATGAGAAATGCGTTCAAGACAACACATCCCGACCTCAAACATCAAAACATGAGCACCGAACACAAAATCCGAAAAGTTGAGCACGGTTGCATACCCCAGTTACACGCGAGGAATGAACGAATCATGTCATGTGGCATACGAGAGACACATTACTCCACCAGGAGGAGGGAAAGAAAAACACAATATCAGATGATTGCGACAACGTGTATTTTTACACGCGACAACTACGTAATATCCCCCCCCCCACACACACAACAAACAACAAATACTACAATGTCTTATGCACAGACAGTCCGTGTCACTGTACACCAACTGAAGATCTCACTTTCACCACACAAAGGGGGTGGGGAGCAATACCAAAAGTGTTCGCACGCGATCATTGTGACGTAAAAGAGACCAGTTTTGGAAGCGCTGCACAGGCAAGTCTGGCTCTCGTAGTCTACGTTTGACCTTCATGACTGCTGTTCCCGCGAGAGGAGCTCGAAGGGTTGGTTCTCTCCGGCAGTCGTCCCAATCGTGTTGCAGGTGCTGGGATATGATCAGCAGTTCGCTCTAGGTTGTCATACGCATTGAAGAGTACTAGTATGTTGTATTGAAAGAAGTTGACGTGGTGGAGTGGGCAAGTCAAGTATCGCAACAATTGGTCTGTGGTGTTCGTACGGTGATACGGCCAATTTGTGCAGTGTGTCAGTGTTAAACAAAAACAATACTTTGCAGTTCCACCTCCCTATTACACAGATGGCTGCGTTTACGACCCAGCAGCTAGCAGACATGCATCTCATGTATGGGGAGGCACGTGGTAATAGCCGTGAGGCAAGGCGTCTTTATGGAGAACGCTTTCCACATAGACGTTTACCGTCTCACACCTTCTTTCAGGTAGTGGACAGTCGACTGCGTGAAACAGGGTCAGTGTTACCACCGCGGCAAGAAGTTAGAAGACCCCGAAGTGTACGTACACATGAGTTTGCAGAAGATGTGTTAATAGCGGTCGCAGAACATCCTGGCACCAGTACGCGAGTGCTCGCTCGGGCACGAAACACGTCTCATGTGAATGTTTGGCGAGTGTTGTCAGAGGAAGGAATGCACCCTTTTAAACTGCAGAAAGTACAAGAACTGTTACCTCGTGACTTTCGCCCTCGTATGGAGTTTTGCCAATGGTTGTTGCATCAGCTGGACACAAACCCTCACTTCGGGGCAAACGTATTGTGGACAGATGAAGCCATTTTCACTAGGATGGATGTCTTCAATAGTAGAAACAGTCATGTATGGGACTTTGACAACCCACATGCACTTTTTGTGGCCCATCACCAGCACAGGTTTTCAGTGAATGTGTGGTGCGGGATAGTACATGATCATTTAATTGGACCATACATTCTCCCTGTTCGCCTGAATGGTCGCACGTATCATGCATTTCTTAGTGAGGTTCTGCCTGAACTGTTGGAGACCGTACCTTTGGCACTGCGGCAAGAAATGTGGTACCAACACGATGGTGCACCAGCTCATTTCGATTGTAATGTACGACATTTCCTGCATGACGTGTTTCGCAATAGGTTCATTGGTAGGGATGAGCCTGTGCCTTGGCCACCGAGGTCGCCAGATCTCAACTCGATTTTTTCTTCTGGGGAGAAATGAAAACCCTCGTATACGACACACCTGTCACATCAGCTGAGGACCTCGTTGCTCGCATCAACGTCGCCGCCGCAACGGTAGCAGATACACCTGGCTTGTTTGCTCGTACTCGATATTCCTTGATTCGTCGCTGTCATCTCTGCGTAGAAGTAAACGGCAAAAATTTTGAAAACCGTCTGTGATTATTGCCCTCGGCAAATCTCAGTGAGAACACTCTTGGTATTGCTCCCCACCCCCTTTGTGTGGTGAAAGTGACATCTTCAGTTGGTGTACAGTGACACGGACTGTCTGTGCGTAAGATATTGTAGCATTTGTTGTTTGTTGTGTGTGTGTGGGGGGGGGGATATTACGTAGTTGTCGCGTGTAAAAATACACGTTGTCGCAATCATCTGATATTGTGTTTTTCTTTCCCTCCTCCTGGTGGAGTAATGTGTCTCTCGTATGCCACATGACATGATTCGTTCATTCCTCGCGTGTAACTGGGGTATGCAACCGTGCTCAACTTTTCGGATTTTGTGTTCGGTGCTCATGTTTTGATGTTTGAGGTCGGGATGTGTTGTCTTGAATGCATTTCTCATTGTCACGGTCCTTCTTGCTGCGTTACATACCCTTTCCATGGATTGTTCTTGCTGGAAATCCCCAATTCCTTTAAGGACTCCATTGCGCATGCGTGCAGTGAACTTTTTATAGTGACTTCCGCACTGAGCACATACGATTCCTTTATGATTCCCTTGGAACCGCCTCTCTATCTGTTATATTATTCGTCCCAGTTAGGTGTGACGTTCACTTTGTCACCTTTTGCGAGGCTCCTATCTCGGAAACGAAGCCTCAGTCGTAAAAATGGAAGTTAGACCTTTTGCTTGTTTTCGTGTGAGGAATCACCTCCCAAGCGTTGTAAACGACCTTTAGAAACACCCTGTATAAATTGAGAGTCTCGTTTTTGAGAAAATAGTTACCAAAATTCCAATTGAACAAATATCAGTTGTTCTCTTCCAGTATTTCCAGTTGCGATACGACTTAAGATGCCGACATACTATTATATAATTGTGTATTACCGATTGATCTATTAGTTATAATTTCATAAAATGATGTTGAAAATATGAAAAATAAACGAAACCAACCAACCAACCAATGTCCCTCCCGCCCACCATCGCCAACCAGCCAACCGTTAGCCCTCCCGCCCATCATCGCCAACCAGCCAACCGTAAACCCTCCCGCCCACCATCGCCAACCAGCCAACCGTTTGCCCTCCCACCCACCATCGCCAACCAGACATCCTTAAGCCCTCCCTCCCGCCTTCTCCAACCAGCCATCCGTTTGCCCACCAGCCCGCCATCACCAACCACCCAATCGATTGCCCACCCGCCACCATCACCAACCACCCAACAGATTGCTCACAATCGCCAAGGAGCCAACACAGGACAATTCCACCTTCCGAACCCTCCCACCAACCAACTCTAAACCCAGCCGGGTTGTTAATTAAACAAAGACAGATCGCGACCGCGTCACATCAAATCATGCATCGTGTTTCCACAACGATAAAAACAAGCCACTTCACAGTCATTAAAGACACATGCACCTTTTTCTCGCCACTTCCACACTCGCCGCACGATTTCAACACATGATTAATAATACCACCTTCTTAATTGTTAACTACATTATAGGATTGCGTGTTCAGGATCATTATAACAGCGATGAAAGATATTGTTCGAAATCTCGAACCACAACGCAAACGCACAACGCAATTTCCTGCACTCTTTGTTTTGTTACATTCCTTAAGCACTACATTTAAGATCTTGCACTAATACTTAACTCTAGTATATGTATGACGTATATTGTGATATATATAAATTGAGAGTCTCGTTTTTGAGAAAATAGTTACCAAAATTCCAATTGAACAAATATCAGTTGTTCTCTTCCAGTATTTCCAGTTGCGATACGTCTTAAGATGCCGACATTCTATTATATAATTGTGTATTACCGATTGTTCTATTAGCTATAATTTCATAAAATGATGTTGAAAATATGAAAAATAAACGAAACCAACAAACCAACCAATGTCCCTCCCGCCCAACATCGCCAACCAGCCAACCGTTAGCCCTCCCGCCCACCATCGCCAAACAGCCAACCGTAAATCCTCCCGCCCACCATCGCCAACCAGCCAACCGTTTGCCCTCCCACCCACAATCGCCAACCAGCCATCCTTAAGCCCTCCCTCCCGCCTTCTCCAACCAGCCATCCGTTTGCCAACCAGCCCGCCATCACAAACCACCCAACCGATTGCCCACCCGCCACCATCACCAACCACCCAACAGATTGCTCACCATCGCCAACGAGCCAACGCAGGACAATTCCACCATCCGTACCCTCCCACCAACCAACTCTAAACCCAGCCGGGTTGTTAATTAAACCAAGACAGATCGCGACCGCGTCACATCAAATCATGCATCGAGTTTCCACAACTATAAAAACAAGCCACTTCCCAGTCATTAAAGACACATGCACCTTTTTCTCTCCACTTCCACACTCGCCGCACGATTTCAACACACGATTAATAATACCACCTTCTTAATTGTTAACTACATTATAGGATTGCGTGTTCAGGATCATTATAACATCGATGAAAGATATCGTTCGAAATCTCGAACCACAACGCAAACGCTCAACGCAATTTCCTGCACTCTTTGTTTTGTTACATTCCTTAGGCACTACATTTAAGATCTTGCACTAATACTTAGCTCTAGTATATGTATGACGTATATTGTGATATATATAAATTGAGAGTCTCGTTTTTGTGAAAATAGTTACCAAAATTTCAATTGAACAAATATCAGTTGTTCTCTTCCAGTATTTCCAGTTGCGATACGTCTTAAGATGCCAACATACTATTATATAATTGTGTATTACCGATTCTTCTATTAGTTATAATTTCATAAAATGATGTTGAAAATATGAAAAATAAACGAAACAAACCAACCAACCAATGTCCCTCCCGCCCACCATCGCCAACCAGCCAACCGTTTGCCCTCCCACCCACCATCGCCAACCAGCCATCCTTAAGCCCTCCCTCCCGCCTTCTCCAACCAGCCGTCCGTTTGCCACCCAGCCCGCCATCACCAAACACCCAACCGATTGCCTACCCGCCACCATCACCAACCACCCAACAGATTGTTCACCATCGCCAAGGAGCCAACACAGGACAATTCCACCTTCCGAACCTTCCCACCAACCAACTCTAAACCCAGCCGGGTTGTTAACTAAACAAAGACAGATCGCGACCGCGTCACATCAAATCATGCATCGAGTTTCCACAACGATAAAAACAAGCCACTTCACAGTCATTAAAGACACATGCACCTTTTTCTCTCCACTTCCACACTCGCCGCACGATTTCAAAACACGATTAATAATACCACCTTCTTAATTGTTAACTACATTATAGGATTGCGTGTTCAGGATCATTATAACAGCGATGAAAGATATTGTTCGAAATCTCGAACCACAACGCAAACGCGAAACGCAATTTCCGGCACTCTCTGTTTTGTTACATTCCTTAGGCACTACATTTAAGATCTTGCACTAATACTTAGCTCTAGTATATGTAGGACGTATATTGTGATATATACAGGGTGTTTCTAAAGGTCGTTTACAACGCTTGGGAGGTGATTCCTCACACGAAAACAAGCAAAAAGTCTAAGTTCCATTTCTACGACTGAGGCTTCGTTTCCGAGATAGGAGCCTCGCAAAAGGTGACAAAGTGAACGTCACACCTGACTGGGACGAATACTATCACATATAGAGAGGCGGTTCCAAGGGAATCATAAAGGAATCGTATGTGCTCAGTGCGGAAGTCACTATGAAAAGTTCACTGCACGCATGCGCAATGGAGTCCTCAAAGGAATTGAGGATTTCCAGCAAGAACAATGCATGGAAAAGGTATGTAACGCAGCAAGAAGGACCGTGACAATGAGAAATGCGTTCAAGACAACACATCCCGACCTCAAACATCAAAACATGAGCACCGAACACAAAATCCGAAAAGTTGAGCACGGTTGCATACCCCAGTTACACGCGAGGAATGAACGAATCATGTCATGTGGCATACGAGAGACACATTACTCCACCAGGAGGAGGGAAAGAAAAACACAATATCAGATGATTGCGACAACGTGTATTTTTACACGCGACAACTACGTAATATCCCCCCCCCACACACACAACAAACAACAAATACTACAATGTCTTATGCACAGACAGTCCGTGTCACTGTACACCAACTGAAGATGTCACTTTCACCACACAAAGGGGGTGGGGAGCAATACCAAAAGTGTTCGCACGCGATCATTGTGACGTAAAAGAGACCAGTTTTGGAAGCGCTGCACAGGCAAGTCTGGCTCTCGTAGTCTACGTTTGACCTTCATGACTGCTGTTCCCGCGAGAGGAGCTCGAAGGGTTGGTTCTCTCCGGCAGTCGTCCCAATCGTGTTGCAGGTGCTGGGATATGATCAGCAGTTCGCTCTAGGTTGTCATACGCATTGAAGAGTACTAGTATGTTGTATTGAAAGAAGTTGACGTGGTGGAGTGGGCAAGTCAAGTATCGCAACAATTGGTCTGTGGTGTTCGTACGGTGATACGGCCAATTTGTGCAGTGTGTCAGTGTTAAACAAAAACAATACTTTGCAGTTCCACCTCCCTATTACACAGATGGCTGCGTTTACGACCCAGCAGCTAGCAGACATGCATCTCATGTATGGGGAGGCACGTGGTAATAGCCGTGAGGCAAGGCGTCTTTATGGAGAACGCTTTCCACATAGACGTTTACCGTCTCACACCTTCTTTCAGGTAGTGGACAGTCGACTGCGTGAAACAGGGTCAGTGTTACCACCGCGGCAAGAAGTTAGAAGACCCCGAAGTGTACGTACACATGAGTTTGCAGAAGATGTGTTAATAGCGGTCGCAGAACATCCTGGCACCAGTACGCGAGTGCTCGCTCGGGCACGAAACACGTCTCATGTGAATGTTTGGCGAGTGTTGTCAGAGGAAGGAATGCACCCTTTTAAACTGCAGAAAGTACAAGAACTGTTACCTCGTGACTTTCGCCCTCGTATGGAGTTTTGCCAATGGTTGTTGCATCAGCTGGACACAAACCCTCACTTCGGGGCAAACGTATTGTGGACAGATGAAGCCATTTTCACTAGGATGGATGTCTTCAATAGTAGAAACAGTCATGTATGGGACTTTGACAACCCACATGCACTTTTTGTGGCCCATCACCAGCACAGGTTTTCAGTGAATGTGTGGTGCGGGATAGTACATGATCATTTAATTGGACCATACATTCTCCCTGTTCGCCTGAATGGTCGCACGTATCATGCATTTCTTAGTGAGGTTCTGCCTGAACTGTTGGAGACCGTACCTTTGGCACTGCGGCAAGAAATGTGGTACCAACACGATGGTGCACCAGCTCATTTCGATTGTAATGTACGACATTTCCTGCATGACGTGTTTCGCAATAGGTTCATTGGTAGGGATGAGCCTGTGCCTTGGCCACCGAGGTCGCCAGATCTCAACTCGATTTTTTCTTCTGGGGAGAAATGAAAACCCTCGTATACGACACACCTGTCACATCAGCTGAGGACCTCGTTGCTCGCATCAACGTCGCCGCCGCAACGGTAGCAGATACACCTGGCTTGTTTGCTCGTACTCGATATTCCTTGATTCGTCGCTGTCATCTCTGCGTAGAAGTAAACGGCAAAAATTTTGAAAACCGTCTGTGATTATTGCCCTCGGCAAATCTCAGTGAGAACACTCTTGGTATTGCTCCCCACCCCCTTTGTGTGGTGAAAGTGACATCTTCAGTTGGTGTACAGTGACACGGACTGTCTGTGCGTAAGATATTGTAGCATTTGTTGTTTGTTGTGTCTGTGTGGGGGGGGGGGATATTACGTAGTTGTCGCGTGTAAAAATACACGTTGTCGCAATCATCTGATATTGTGTTTTTCTTTCCCTCCTCCTGGTGGAGTAATGTGTCTCTCGTATGCCACATGACATGATTCGTTCATTCCTCGCGTGTAACTGGGGTATGCAACCGTGCTCAACTTTTCGGATTTTGTGTTCGGTGCTCATGTTTTGATGTTTGAGGTCGGGATGTGTTGTCTTGAATGCATTTCTCATTGTCACGGTCCTTCTTGCTGCGTTACATACCCTTTCCATGGATTGTTCTTGCTGGAAATCCCCAATTCCTTTAAGGACTCCATTGCGCATGCGTGCAGTGAACTTTTTATAGTGACTTCCGCACTGAGCACATACGATTCCTTTATGATTCCCTTGGAACCGCCTCTCTATCTGTTATATTATTCGTCCCAGTTAGGTGTGACGTTCACTTTGTCACCTTTTGCGAGGCTCCTATCTCGGAAACGAAGCCTCAGTCGTAAAAATGGAAGTTAGACTTTTTGCTTGTTTTCGTGTGAGGAATCACCTCCCAAGCGTTGTAAACGACCTTTAGAAACACCCTGTATAAATTGAGAGTCTCGTTTTTGAGAAAATAGTTACCAAAATTCCAATTGAACAAATATCAGTTGTTCTCTTCCAGTATTTCCAGTTGCGATACGACTTAAGATGCCGACATACTATTATATAATTGTGTATTACCGATTGATCTATTAGTTATAATTTCATAAAATGATGTTGAAAATATGAAAAATAAACGAAACCAACCAACCAACCAATGTCCCTCCCGCCCACCATCGCCAACCAGCCAACCGTTAGCCCTCCCGCCCATCATCGCCAACCAGCCAACCGTAAACCCTCCCGCCCACCATCGCCAACCAGCCAACCGTTTGCCCTCCCACCCACCATCGCCAACCAGACATCCTTAAGCCCTCCCTCCCGCCTTCTCCAACCAGCCATCCGTTTGCCCACCAGCCCGCCATCACCAACCACCCAATCGATTGCCCACCCGCCACCATCACCAACCACCCAACAGATTGCTCACAATCGCCAAGGAGCCAACACAGGACAATTCCACCTTCCGAACCCTCCCACCAACCAACTCTAAACCCAGCCGGGTTGTTAATTAAACAAAGACAGATCGCGACCGCGTCACATCAAATCATGCATCGTGTTTCCACAACGATAAAAACAAGCCACTTCACAGTCATTAAAGACACATGCACCTTTTTCTCGCCACTTCCACACTCGCCGCACGATTTCAACACATGATTAATAATACCACCTTCTTAATTGTTAACTACATTATAGGATTGCGTGTTCAGGATCATTATAACAGCGATGAAAGATATTGTTCGAAATCTCGAACCACAACGCAAACGCACAACGCAATTTCCTGCACTCTTTGTTTTGTTACATTCCTTAAGCACTACATTTAAGATCTTGCACTAATACTTAACTCTAGTATATGTATGACGTATATTGTGATATATATAAATTGAGAGTCTCGTTTTTGAGAAAATAGTTACCAAAATTCCAATTGAACAAATATCAGTTGTTCTCTTCCAGTATTTCCAGTTGCGATACGTCTTAAGATGCCGACATTCTATTATATAATTGTGTATTACCGATTGTTCTATTAGCTATAATTTCATAAAATGATGTTGAAAATATGAAAAATAAACGAAACCAACAAACCAACCAATGTCCCTCCCGCCCAACATCGCCAACCAGCCAACCGTTAGCCCTCCCGCCCACCATCGCCAAACAGCCAACCGTAAATCCTCCCGCCCACCATCGCCAACCAGCCAACCGTTTGCCCTCCCACCCACAATCGCCAACCAGCCATCCTTAAGCCCTCCCTCCCGCCTTCTCCAACCAGCCATCCGTTTGCCAACCAGCCCGCCATCACAAACCACCCAACCGATTGCCCACCCGCCACCATCACCAACCACCCAACAGATTGCTCACCATCGCCAACGAGCCAACGCAGGACAATTCCACCATCCGTACCCTCCCACCAACCAACTCTAAACCCAGCCGGGTTGTTAATTAAACCAAGACAGATCGCGACCGCGTCACATCAAATCATGCATCGAGTTTCCACAACTATAAAAACAAGCCACTTCCCAGTCATTAAAGACACATGCACCTTTTTCTCTCCACTTCCACACTCGCCGCACGATTTCAACACACGATTAATAATACCACCTTCTTAATTGTTAACTACATTATAGGATTGCGTGTTCAGGATCATTATAACATCGATGAAAGATATCGTTCGAAATCTCGAACCACAACGCAAACGCTCAACGCAATTTCCTGCACTCTTTGTTTTGTTACATTCCTTAGGCACTACATTTAAGATCTTGCACTAATACTTAGCTCTAGTATATGTATGACGTATATTGTGATATATATAAATTGAGAGTCTCGTTTTTGTGAAAATAGTTACCAAAATTTCAATTGAACAAATATCAGTTGTTCTCTTCCAGTATTTCCAGTTGCGATACGTCTTAAGATGCCAACATACTATTATATAATTGTGTATTACCGATTCTTCTATTAGTTATAATTTCATAAAATGATGTTGAAAATATGAAAAATAAACGAAACAAACCAACCAACCAATGTCCCTCCCGCCCACCATCGCCAACCAGCCAACCGTTTGCCCTCCCACCCACCATCGCCAACCAGCCATCCTTAAGCCCTCCCTCCCGCCTTCTCCAACCAGCCGTCCGTTTGCCACCCAGCCCGCCATCACCAAACACCCAACCGATTGCCTACCCGCCACCATCACCAACCACCCAACAGATTGTTCACCATCGCCAAGGAGCCAACACAGGACAATTCCACCTTCCGAACCTTCCCACCAACCAACTCTAAACCCAGCCGGGTTGTTAACTAAACAAAGACAGATCGCGACCGCGTCACATCAAATCATGCATCGAGTTTCCACAACGATAAAAACAAGCCACTTCACAGTCATTAAAGACACATGCACCTTTTTCTCTCCACTTCCACACTCGTCGCACGATTTCAAAACACGATTAATAATACCACCTTCTTAATTGTTAACTACATTATAGGATTGCGTGTTCAGGATCATTATAACAGCGATGAAAGATATTGTTCGAAATCTCGAACCACAACGTAAACGCGAAACGCAATTTCCGGCACTCTCTGTTTTGTTACATTCCGTAGGCACTACATTTAAGATCTTGCACTAATACTTAGCTCTAGTATATGTAGGACGTATATTGTGATATATATAAATTGAGAGTCTCGTTTTTGAGAAAATAGTTACCAAAATTCCATTTGAACAAATATCAGTTGTTCTCTTCCAGTATTTCCAGTTGCGATACATCTTAAGATGCCGACATACTATTATATAATTGTGTATTACCGATTGTTCTATTAGTTATAATTTCATAAAATGATGTTGAAAATATGAAAAATAAACGAAACCAACCAACCAACCAATGTCCCTCCCGCCCACCATCGCCAACCAGCCAACCGTAAACCCTTCCGCCCACCATCGCCAACCAGCCAACCGTTTGCCCTCCCACCCACCATCGCCAACCAGACATCCTTAAGCCCTCCCTCCCGCCTTCTCCAACCAGCCATCCGTTTGCCCACCAGCCCGCCATCACCAACCACCCAATCAATTGCCCACCCGCCACCATCACCAACCACCCAACAGATTGCTCACCATCGACAACGAGCCAACGCAGGACAATTCCACCATCCGAACCCTCCCACCAACCAACTCTAAACCCAGCCGGGTTGTTAATTAAACCAAGACAGATCGCGACCGCGTCACATCAAATCATGCATCGAGTTTCCACAACTATAAAAACAAGCCACTTCCCAGTCATTAAAGACACATGCACCTTTTATTCTCCACTTCCACA
The DNA here is from genome assembly GCF_977018435.1 of Lepisma saccharinum. NCBI lineage: Eukaryota > Metazoa > Arthropoda > Insecta > Zygentoma > Lepismatidae > Lepisma > Lepisma saccharinum. Next base: position 61,438,628 of record NC_139246.1, on the reverse strand, counting down.
CTCGCCGCACGATTTCAACACACGATTAATAATACCACCTTCTTAATTGTTAACTACATTATAGGATTGCGTGTTCAGGATCATTATAACATCGATGAAAGATATCGTTCGAAATCTCGAACCACAACGCAAACGCTCAACGCAATTTCCTGCACTCTTTGTTTTGTTACATTCCTTAGGCACTACATTTAAGATCTTGCACTAATACTTAACTCTAGTATATGTATGACGTATATTGTGATATATATAAATTGAGAGTCTGGTTTTTGTGAAAATAGTTACCAAAATTTCAATTGAACAAATATCAGTTGTTCTCTTCCAGTATTTCCAGTTGCGATACGTCTTAAGATGCCAACATACTATTATATAATTGTGTATTACCGATTGTTCTATTAGTTATAATTTCATAAAATGATGTTGAAAATATGAAAAATAAACGAAACCAACCAACCAACCAATGTCCCTCCCGCCCACCATCGCCATCCAGCCAACCGTTTGCCCTCCCACCCACCATCGCCAACCAGCCATCCTTAAGCCTTACCTCCCGCCTTCTCCAACCAGCCATCCGTTTGTCCACCAGCCCGCCATCACCAACCACCCAATTGATTGCCCACCCGCCACCATCACCAACCACACAACAGATTGCTCACAATCGCCAAGGAGCCAACACAGGACAATTCCACCTTCCGAACCCTCCCACCAACCAACTCTAAACCCAGCCGGGTTGCTAATTAAACAAAGACAGATCGCGACCGCGTCACATCAAATCATGCATCGAGTTTCCACAACGATAAAAACAAGCTACTTCACAGTCATTAAAGACACATGCACCTTTTTCTCTCCACTTCCACACTCGCCGCACGATTTCAACACATGATTAATAATACCACCTTCTTAATTGTTAACTACATTATAGGATTGTGTGTTCAGGATCATTATAACAGCGATGAAAGATATTGTTCGAAATCTCGAACCACAACGCAAACGCGCAACGCAATTTCCTGTACTCTTTGTTTTGTTACATTCCTTAAGCACTACATTTAAGATCTTGCACTAATACTTAACTCTAGTATATGTATGACGTATATTGTGATATATATAAATTGAGAGTCTCGTTTTTGAGAAAATAGTTACCAAAATTCCAATTGAACAAATATCAGTTGTTCTCTTCCAGTATTTCCAGTTCCGATACGTCTTAAGATGCCGACATTCTATTATATAATTTTGTATTACCGATTGTTCTATTAGTTATAATTTCATAAAATGATGTTGAAAATATGAAAAATAAACGAAACCAACCAACCAACCAATGTCCTTCCCGCCCACCATCGCCAACCAGCCAACCGTTAGCCCTCCCGCCCACCATCGCCAACCAGCCAACCGTAAATCCTCCCGCCCACCATCGCCAACCAGCCAACCGTTTGCCCTCCCACCCACCATCGCCAACCAGCCATCCTTAAGCCCTCCCTCCCGCCTTCTCCAACCAGCCATCCGTTTGCCAACCAACCCGCCATCACAAACCACCCAACCGATTGCCCACCCGCCACCATCACCAACCACCCAACAGATTGCTCACCATCGACAACGAGCCAACGCAGGACAATTCCACCATCCGAACCCTCCCACCAACCAACTCTAAACCCAGCCGGGTTGTTAATTAAACCAAGACAGATCGCGACCGCGTCACATCAAATCATGCATCGAGTTTCCACAACTATAAAAACAGGCCAATTCCCAGTCATTAAAGACACATGCACCTTTTTCTCTCCACTTCCACACTCGCCGCACGATTTCAACACACGATTAATAATACCACCTTCTTAATTGTTAACTACGTTATAGGATTACGTGTTCAGGATCATTATAACATCGATGAAAGATATCGTTCGAAATCTCGAACCACAACGCAAACGCTCAACGCAATTTCCTGCACTCTTTGTTTTGTTACATTCCTTAGGCACTACATTTAAGATCTTGCACTAATACTTAGCTCTAGTATATGTATGACGTATATTGTGATATATATAAATTGAGAGTCTCGTTTTTGAGAAAATAGTTACCAAAATTCCAATTGAACAAATATCAGTTGTTCTCTTCCAGTATTTCCAGTTGCGATACGTCTTAAGATGCCGACATTCTATTATATAATTGTGTATTACCGATTGTTCTATTAGTTATAATTTCATAAAATGATGTTGAAATATGAAAAATAAACGAAACCAACCAACCAACCAATGTCCCTCCCGCCCACCATCGCCAACCAGCCAACCGTTAGCCCTACCGCCCACCATCACCAAGCAGCCAACCGTAAATCCTCCCGCCCACCATCGCCAACCAGCCAACCGTTTGCCCTCCCACCCACCATCGCCAACCAGCCATCCTTAAGCCCTCCCTCCCGCCTTCTCCAACCAGCCATCCGTTTGTCAACCAGCCCGCAATCACCAACCACCCAACCGATTGCCCACCCGCCACCATCACCAACCACCCAACAGATTGCTCACCATCGCCAAGGAGCCAACGCAGGACAATTCTACCATCCGAACCCTCCCACCAACCAACTCTAAACCCAGCCGGGTTGTTAATTAAACCAAGACAGATCGCGACCGCGTCACATCAAATCATGCATCGAGTTTCCACAACGATAAAAACAAGCCACTTCACAGTCATTAAAGACACATGCACCTTTTTCTCTCCACTTCCACACTCGCCGCACGATTTCAACACACGATTAATAATACCACCTTATTAATTGTTAACTACATTATAGGATTGCGTGTTCAGGATCATTATAACATCGATGAAAGATATTTTTCGAAATCTCGAACCACAACGCAAACGCTCAACGCAATTTCCTGCACTCTTTGTTTTGTTACATTCCTTAGGCACTACATTTAAGATCTTGCACTAATACTTAGCTCTAGTATATGTATGACGTATATTGTGATATATATAAATTGAGAGTCTCGTTTTTGTGAAAATAGTTACCAAAATTTCAATTGAACAAATATCAGTTGTTCTCTTCCGGTATTTCCAGTTGCGATTCGTCTTAAGATGCCGACATACTATTACATAATTGTGTATTACCGATTGTTCTATTAGTTATAATTTCATAAAATGATGTTGAAAATATGAAAAATAAACGAAACCAACCAACCAACCAATGTCTCTCCCGCCCACCATCGCCAACCAGCCAAACGTTAGCCCTCCCGCCCACCATCGCCAACCAGCCAACCGTAAACCCTCCCGCCCATCATCGCCAACCAGCCAACCGTTTGCCCTCCCACCCACCATCGCCAACCAGTCATCCTTAAGCCCTCCCTCCCGCCTTCAACAACCAGCCTTCCGTTTGCCCACCAGCCCGCCATCACCAACCACCCAACCGATTGACCACCCGCCCACCATCACCAACCACCCTACAGATTGCTCACCATCGCCAAGGAGCCAACACAGGACAATTCCACCTTCCGAACCCTCCCACCAACCAACTCTAAACCAAGCCGGGTTGTTAACTAAACAAAGACAGATCGCGACCGCGTCACATCAAATCATGCATCGAGTTTCCACAACGATAAAAACAAGCCACTTCACAGTCATTAAAGACACATGCACCTTTTTCTCTCCACTTCCACACTCGCCGCACGATTTCAACACACGATTAATAATACCACCTTCTTAATTGTTAACTACATTATAGGATTGCGTGTTCAGGATCATTATAACAGCGATGAAAGATATTGTTCGAAATCTCGAACCACAACGCAAACGCGCAACGCAATTTCCTGCACTCTTTGTTTTGTTACATTCCTTAGGCACTACATTTAAGATCTTGCACTAATACTTAACTCTAGTATATGTATGACGTATATTGTGATATATATAAATTGAGAGTCTCGTTTTTGAGAAAATAGTTACCAAAATTCCAATTGAACAAATATCAGTTGTTCTCTTCCAGTATTTCCAGTTGCGATACGTCTTAAGATGCCGACATTCTATTATATAATTGTGTATTACCGATTGTTCTATTAGTTATAATTTCATAAAATGATGTTGAAATATGAAAAATAAACGAAACCAACCAACCAACCAATGTCCCTCCCGTCCACCATCGCCAACCAGCCAACCGTTAGCCCTACCGCCCACCATCACCAACCAGCCAACCGTAAATCCTCCCGCCCACCACCGCCAACCAGCCAACCGTTTGCCCTCCCGCCCACCATCGCCAACCAGCCATCCTTAAGCCCTCCCTCCCGCCTTCTCCAACCAGCCATCCGTTTGCCAACCAGCCCGCAATCACCAACCACCCAACCGATTGCCCACCCGCCACCATCACCAACCACCCAACAGATTGCTCACCATCGCCAAGGAGCCAACGCAGGACAATTCCACCATCCGAACCCTCCCACCAACCAACTCTAAACCCAGCCGGGTTGTTAATTAAACCAAGACAGATCGCGACCGCGTCACATCAAATCATGCATCGAGTTTCCACAACGATAAAAACAAGCCACTTCACAGTCATTAAAGACACATGCACCTTTTTCTCTCCACTTCCACACTCGCCGCACGATTTCAACACACGATTAATAAAACCACCTTCTTAATTGTTAACTACATTATTGGATTGGGTGTTCAGGATCATTATAACATCGATGAAAGATATTGTTCGAAATCTCGAACCACAACGCAAACGCTCAACGCAATTTCCTGCACTCTTTGTTTTGTTACATTCCTTAGACACTACATTTAAGATCTTGCACTAATACTTAGCTCTAGTATATGTATGACGTATATTGTGATATATATAAATTGAGAGTCTCGTTTTTGTGAAAATAGTTACCAAAATTTCAATTGAACAAATATCAGTTGTTCTCTTCCGGTATTTCCAGTTGCGATTCGTCTTAAGATGCCAACATACTATTATATAATTGTGTATTACCGATTGTTCTATTAGTTATAATTTCATAAAATGATGTTAAAAATATGAAAAATAAACGAAACCAACCAACCAACCAATGTCCCTCCCGCCCACCATCGCCAACCAGCCAACCGTTTGCCCTCCCACCCACCATCGCCAACCAGCCATCCTTAAGCTCTCCCTCCCGCCTTCTCCAACCAGCCATCCGTTTGCCACCCAGCCCGCCATCACCAACCACCCAACCGATTGCCCACCCGCCACCATCACCAACCACCAAACAGATTGTTCACCATCGCCAAGGAGCCAACACAGGACAATTCCACCTTCCGAACCCTCCCACCAACCAACTCTAAACCCAGCCGGGTTGTTAACTAAACAAAGACAGATCGCGACCGCGTCACATCAAATCATGCATCGAGTTTCCACAACGATAAAAACAAGCCACTTCACAGTCATTAAAGACACATGCACCTTTTTCTCTCCACTTCCACACTCGCCGCACGATTTCAAAACACGATTAATAATACCACCTTCTTAATTGTTAACTACATTATAGGATTGCGTGTTCAGGATCATTATAACAGCGATGAAAGATATTGTTCGAAATCTCGAACCACAACGCAAACGCGAAACGCAATTTCCGGCACTCTCTGTTTTGTTACATTCCTTAGGCACTACATTTAAGATCTTGCACTAATACTTAGCTCTAGTATATGTAGGACGTATATTGTGATATATACAGGGTGTTTCTAAAGGTCGTTTACAACGCTTGGGAGGTGATTCCTCACACGAAAACAAGCAAAAAGTCTAAGTTCCATTTCTACGACTGAGGCTTCGTTTCCGAGATAGGAGCCTCGCAAAAGGTGACAAAGTGAACGTCACACCTGACTGGGACGAATACTATCACATATAGAGAGGCGGTTCCAAGGGAATCATAAAGGAATCGTATGTGCTCAGTGCGGAAGTCACTATGAAAAGTTCACTGCACGCATGCGCAATGGAGTCCTCAAAGGAATTGAGGATTTCCAGCAAGAACAATGCATGGAAAAGGTATGTAACGCAGCAAGAAGGACCGTGACAATGAGAAATGCGTTCAAGACAACACATCCCGACCTCAAACATCAAAACATGAGCACCGAACACAAAATCCGAAAAGTTGAGCACGGTTGCATACCCCAGTTACACGCGAGGAATGAACGAATCATGTCATGTGGCATACGAGAGACACATTACTCCACCAGGAGGAGGGAAAGAAAAACACAATATCAGATGATTGCGACAACGTGTATTTTTACACGCGACAACTACGTAATATCCCCCCCCCACACACACAACAAACAACAAATACTACAATGTCTTATGCACAGACAGTCCGTGTCACTGTACACCAACTGAAGATGTCACTTTCACCACACAAAGGGGGTGGGGAGCAATACCAAAAGTGTTCGCACGCGATCATTGTGACGTAAAAGAGACCAGTTTTGGAAGCGCTGCACAGGCAAGTCTGGCTCTCGTAGTCTACGTTTGACCTTCATGACTGCTGTTCCCGCGAGAGGAGCTCGAAGGGTTGGTTCTCTCCGGCAGTCGTCCCAATCGTGTTGCAGGTGCTGGGATATGATCAGCAGTTCGCTCTAGGTTGTCATACGCATTGAAGAGTACTAGTATGTTGTATTGAAAGAAGTTGACGTGGTGGAGTGGGCAAGTCAAGTATCGCAACAATTGGTCTGTGGTGTTCGTACGGTGATACGGCCAATTTGTGCAGTGTGTCAGTGTTAAACAAAAACAATACTTTGCAGTTCCACCTCCCTATTACACAGATGGCTGCGTTTACGACCCAGCAGCTAGCAGACATGCATCTCATGTATGGGGAGGCACGTGGTAATAGCCGTGAGGCAAGGCGTCTTTATGGAGAACGCTTTCCACATAGACGTTTACCGTCTCACACCTTCTTTCAGGTAGTGGACAGTCGACTGCGTGAAACAGGGTCAGTGTTACCACCGCGGCAAGAAGTTAGAAGACCCCGAAGTGTACGTACACATGAGTTTGCAGAAGATGTGTTAATAGCGGTCGCAGAACATCCTGGCACCAGTACGCGAGTGCTCGCTCGGGCACGAAACACGTCTCATGTGAATGTTTGGCGAGTGTTGTCAGAGGAAGGAATGCACCCTTTTAAACTGCAGAAAGTACAAGAACTGTTACCTCGTGACTTTCGCCCTCGTATGGAGTTTTGCCAATGGTTGTTGCATCAGCTGGACACAAACCCTCACTTCGGGGCAAACGTATTGTGGACAGATGAAGCCATTTTCACTAGGATGGATGTCTTCAATAGTAGAAACAGTCATGTATGGGACTTTGACAACCCACATGCACTTTTTGTGGCCCATCACCAGCACAGGTTTTCAGTGAATGTGTGGTGCGGGATAGTACATGATCATTTAATTGGACCATACATTCTCCCTGTTCGCCTGAATGGTCGCACGTATCATGCATTTCTTAGTGAGGTTCTGCCTGAACTGTTGGAGACCGTACCTTTGGCACTGCGGCAAGAAATGTGGTACCAACACGATGGTGCACCAGCTCATTTCGATTGTAATGTACGACATTTCCTGCATGACGTGTTTCGCAATAGGTTCATTGGTAGGGATGAGCCTGTGCCTTGGCCACCGAGGTCGCCAGATCTCAACTCGATTTTTTCTTCTGGGGAGAAATGAAAACCCTCGTATACGACACACTTGTCACATCAGCTGAGGACCTCGTTGCTCGCATCAACGTCGCCGCCGCAACGGTAGCAGATACACCTGGCTTGTTTGCTCGTACTCGATATTCCTTGATTCGTCGCTGTCATCTCTGCGTAGAAGTAAACGGCAAAAATTTTGAAAACCGTCTGTGATTATTGCCCTCGGCAAATCTCAGTGAGAACACTCTTGGTATTGCTCCCCACCCCCTTTGTGTGGTGAAAGTGACATCTTCAGTTGGTGTACAGTGACACGGACTGTCTGTGCGTAAGATATTGTAGCATTTGTTGTTTGTTGTGTGTGTGTGGGGGGGGGGGATATTACGTAGTTGTCGCGTGTAAAAATACACGTTGTCGCAATCATCTGATATTGTGTTTTTCTTTCCCTCCTCCTGGTGGAGTAATGTGTCTCTCGTATGCCACATGACATGATTCGTTCATTCCTCGCGTGTAACTGGGGTATGCAACCGTGCTCAACTTTTCGGATTTTGTGTTCGGTGCTCATGTTTTGATGTTTGAGGTCGGGATGTGTTGTCTTGAATGCATTTCTCATTGTCACGGTCCTTCTTGCTGCGTTACATACCCTTTCCATGGATTGTTCTTGCTGGAAATCCCCAATTCCTTTAAGGACTCCATTGCGCATGCGTGCAGTGAACTTTTTATAGTGACTTCCGCACTGAGCACATACGATTCCTTTATGATTCCCTTGGAACCGCCTCTCTATCTGTTATATTATTCGTCCCAGTTAGGTGTGACGTTCACTTTGTCACCTTTTGCGAGGCTCCTATCTCGGAAACGAAGCCTCAGTCGTAAAAATGGAAGTTAGACTTTTTGCTTGTTTTCGTGTGAGGAATCACCTCCCAAGCGTTGTAAACGACCTTTAGAAACACCCTGTATAAATTGAGAGTCTCGTTTTTGAGAAAATAGTTACCAAAATTCCAATTGAACAAATATCAGTTGTTCTCTTCCAGTATTTCCAGTTGCGATACGACTTAAGATGCCGACATACTATTATATAATTGTGTATTACCGATTGATCTATTAGTTATAATTTCATAAAATGATGTTGAAAATATGAAAAATAAACGAAACCAACCAACCAACCAATGTCCCTCCCGCCCACCATCGCCAACCAGCCAACCGTTAGCCCTCCCGCCCATCATCGCCAACCAGCCAACCGTAAACCCTCCCGCCCACCATCGCCAACCAGCCAACCGTTTGCCCTCCCACCCACCATCGCCAACCAGACATCCTTAAGCCCTCCCTCCCGCCTTCTCCAACCAGCCATCCGTTTGCCCACCAGCCCGCCATCACCAACCACCCAATCGATTGCCCACCCGCCACCATCACCAACCACCCAACAGATTGCTCACAATCGCCAAGGAGCCAACACAGGACAATTCCACCTTCCGAACCCTCCCACCAACCAACTCTAAACCCAGCCGGGTTGTTAATTAAACAAAGACAGATCGCGACCGCGTCACATCAAATCATGCATCGTGTTTCCACAACGATAAAAACAAGCCACTTCACAGTCATTAAAGACACATGCACCTTTTTCTCGCCACTTCCACACTCGCCGCACGATTTCAACACATGATTAATAATACCACCTTCTTAATTGTTAACTACATTATAGGATTGCGTGTTCAGGATCATTATAACAGCGATGAAAGATATTGTTCGAAATCTCGAACCACAACGCAAACGCACAACGCAATTTCCTGCACTCTTTGTTTTGTTACATTCCTTAAGCACTACATTTAAGATCTTGCACTAATACTTAACTCTAGTATATGTATGACGTATATTGTGATATATATAAATTGAGAGTCTCGTTTTTGAGAAAATAGTTACCAAAATTCCAATTGAACAAATATCAGTTGTTCTCTTCCAGTATTTCCAGTTGCGATACGTCTTAAGATGCCGACATTCTATTATATAATTGTGTATTACCGATTGTTCTATTAGCTATAATTTCATAAAATGATGTTGAAAATATGAAAAATAAACGAAACCAACAAACCAACCAATGTCCCTCCCGCCCAACATCGCCAACCAGCCAACCGTTAGCCCTCCCGCCCACCATCGCCAAACAGCCAACCGTAAATCCTCCCGCCCACCATCGCCAACCAGCCAACCGTTTGCCCTCCCACCCACAATCGCCAACCAGCCATCCTTAAGCCCTCCCTCCCGCCTTCTCCAACCAGCCATCCGTTTGCCAACCAGCCCGCCATCACAAACCACCCAACCGATTGCCCACCCGCCACCATCACCAACCACCCAACAGATTGCTCACCATCGCCAACGAGCCAACGCAGGACAATTCCACCATCCGTACCCTCCCACCAACCAACTCTAAACCCAGCCGGGTTGTTAATTAAACCAAGACAGATCGCGACCGCGTCACATCAAATCATGCATCGAGTTTCCACAACTATAAAAACAAGCCACTTCCCAGTCATTAAAGACACATGCACCTTTTTCTCTCCACTTCCACACTCGCCGCACGATTTCAACACACGATTAATAATACCACCTTCTTAATTGTTAACTACATTATAGGATTGCGTGTTCAGGATCATTATAACATCGATGAAAGATATCGTTCGAAATCTCGAACCACAACGCAAACGCTCAACGCAATTTCCTGCACTCTTTGTTTTGTTACATTCCTTAGGCACTACATTTAAGATCTTGCACTAATACTTAGCTCTAGTATATGTATGACGTATATTGTGATATATATAAATTGAGAGTCTCGTTTTTGTGAAAATAGTTACCAAAATTTCAATTGAACAAATATCAGTTGTTCTCTTCCAGTATTTCCAGTTGCGATACGTCTTAAGATGCCAACATACTATTATATAATTGTGTATTACCGATTCTTCTATTAGTTATAATTTCATAAAATGATGTTGAAAATATGAAAAATAAACGAAACAAACCAACCAACCAATGTCCCTCCCGCCCACCATCGCCAACCAGCCAACCGTTTGCCCTCCCACCCACCATCGCCAACCAGCCATCCTTAAGCCCTCCCTCCCGCCTTCTCCAACCAGCCGTCCGTTTGCCACCCAGCCCGCCATCACCAAACACCCAACCGATTGCCTACCCGCCACCATCACCAACCACCCAACAGATTGTTCACCATCGCCAAGGAGCCAACACAGGACAATTCCACCTTCCGAACCTTCCCACCAACCAACTCTAAACCCAGCCGGGTTGTTAACTAAACAAAGACAGATCGCGACCGCGTCACATCAAATCATGCATCGAGTTTCCACAACGATAAAAACAAGCCACTTCACAGTCATTAAAGACACATGCACCTTTTTCTCTCCACTTCCACACTCGTCGCACGATTTCAAAACACGATTAATAATACCACCTTCTTAATTGTTAACTACATTATAGGATTGCGTGTTCAGGATCATTATAAAAGCGATGAAAGATATTGTTCGAAATCTCGAACCACAACGTAAACGCGAAACGCAATTTCCGGCACTCTCTGTTTTGTTACATTCCTTAGGCACTACATTTAAGATCTTGCACTAATACTTAGCTCTAGTATATGTAGGACGTATATTGTGATATATATAAATTGAGAGTCTCGTTTTTGAGAAAATAGTTACCAAAATTCCATTTGAACAAATATCAGTTGTTCTCTTCCAGTATTTCCAGTTGCGATACATCTTAAGATGCCGACATACTATTATATAATTGTGTATTACCGATTGTTCTATTAGTTATAATTTCATAAAATGATGTTGAAAATATGAAAAATAAACGAAACCAACCAACCAACCAATGTCCCTCCCGCCCACCATCGCCAACCAGCCAACCGTAAACCCTTCCGCCCACCATCGCCAACCAGCCAACCGTTTGCCCTCCCACCCACCATCGCCAACCAGACATCCTTAAGCCCTCCCTCCCGCCTTCTCCAACCAGCCATCCGTTTGCCCACCAGCCCGCCATCACCAACCACCCAATCAATTGCCCACCCGCCACCATCACCAACCACCCAACAGATTGCTCACCATCGACAACGAGCCAACGCAGGACAATTCCACCATCCGAACCCTCCCACCAACCAACTCTAAACCCAGCCGGGTTGTTAATTAAACCAAGACAGATCGCGACCGCGTCACATCAAATCATGCATCGAGTTTCCACAACTATAAAAACAAGCCACTTCCCAGTCATTAAAGACACATGCACCTTTTATTCTCCACTTCCACACTCGCCGCACGATTTCAACACACGATTAATAATACCACCTTCTTAATTGTTAACTACATTATAGGATTGCGTGTTCAGGATCATTATAACATCGATGAAAGATATCGTTCGAAATCTCGAACCACAACGCAAACGCTCAACGCAATTTCCTGCACTCTTTGTTTTGTTACATTCCTTAGGCACTACATTTAAGATCTTGCACTAATACTTAACTCTAGTATATGTATGACGTATATTGTGATATATATAAATTGAGAGTCTGGTTTTTGTGAAAATAGTTACCAAAATTTCAATTGAACAAATATCAGTTGTTCTCTTCCAGTATTTCCAGTTGCGATACGTCTTAAGATGCCAACATACTATTATATAATTGTGTATTACCGATTGTTCTATTAGTTATAATTTCATAAAATGATGTTGAAAATATGAAAAATAAACGAAACCAACCAACCAACCAATGTCCCTCCCGCCCACCATCGCCATCCAGCCAACCGTTTGCCCTCCCACCCACCATCGCCAACCAGCCATCCTTAAGCCTTACCTCCCGCCTTCTCCAACCAGCCATCCGTTTGTCCACCAGCCCGCCATCACCAACCACCCAATTGATTGCCCACCCGCCACCATCACCAACCACACAACAGATTGCTCACAATCGCCAAGGAGCCAACACAGGACAATTCCACCTTCCGAACCCTCCCACCAACCAACTCTAAACCCAGCCGGGTTGCTAATTAAACAAAGACAGATCGCGACCGCGTCACATCAAATCATGCATCGAGTTTCCACAACGATAAAAACAAGCTACTTCACAGTCATTAAAGACACATGCACCTTTTTCTCTCCACTTCCACACTCGCCGCACGATTTCAACACATGATTAATAATACCACCTTCTTAATTGTTAACTACATTATAGGATTGTGTGTTCAGGATCATTATAACAGCGATGAAAGATATTGTTCGAAATCTCGAACCACAACGCAAACGCGCAACGCAATTTCCTGCACTCTTTGTTTTGTTACATTCCTTAAGCACTACATTTAAGATCTTGCACTAATACTTAACTCTAGTATATGTATGACGTATATTGTGATATATATAAATTGAGAGTCTCGTTTTTGAGAAAATAGTTACCAAAATTCCAATTGAACAAATATCAGTTGTTCTCTTCCAGTATTTCCAGTTCCGATACGTCTTAAGATGCCGACATTCTATTATATAATTTTGTATTACCGATTGTTCTATTAGTTATAATTTCATAAAATGATGTTGAAAATATGAAAAATAAACGAAACCAACCAACCAACCAATGTCCTTCCCGCCCACCATCGCCAACCAGCCAACCGTTAGCCCTCCCGCCCACCATCGCCAACCAGCCAACCGTAAATCCTCCCGCCCACCATCGCCAACCAGCCAACCGTTTGCCCTCCCACCCACCATCGCCAACCAGCCATCCTTAAGCCCTCCCTCCCGCCTTCTCCAACCAGCCATCCGTTTGCCAACCAACCCGCCATCACAAACCACCCAACCGATTGCCCACCCGCCACCATCACCAACCACCCAACAGATTGCTCACCATCGACAACGAGCCAACGCAGGACAATTCCACCATCCGAACCCTCCCACCAACCAACTCTAAACCCAGCCGGGTTGTTAATTAAACCAAGACAGATCGCGACCGCGTCACATCAAATCATGCATCGAGTTTCCACAACTATAAAAACAGGCCAATTCCCAGTCATTAAAGACACATGCACCTTTTTCTCTCCACTTCCACACTCGCCGCACGATTTCAACACACGATTAATAATACCACCTTCTTAATTGTTAACTACATTATAGGATTACGTGTTCAGGATCATTATAACATCGATGAAAGATATCGTTCGAAATCTCGAACCACAACGCAAACGCTCAACGCAATTTCCTGCACTCTTTGTTTTGTTACATTCCTTAGGCACTACATTTAAGATCTTGCACTAATACTTAGCTCTAGTATATGTATGACGTATATTGTGATATATATAAATTGAGAGTCTCGTTTTTGAGAAAATAGTTACCAAAATTCCAATTGAACAAATATCAGTTGTTCTCTTCCAGTATTTCCAGTTGCGATACGTCTTAAGATGCCGACATTCTATTATATAATTGTGTATTACCGATTGTTCTATTAGTTATAATTTCATAAAATGATGTTGAAATATGAAAAATAAACGAAACCAACCAACCAACCAATGTCCCTCCCGCCCACCATCGCCAACCAGCCAACCGTTAGCCCTACCGCCCACCATCACCAAGCAGCCAACCGTAAATCCTCCCGCCCACCATCGCCAACCAGCCAACCGTTTGCCCTCCCACCCACCATCGCCAACCAGCCATCCTTAAGCCCTCCCTCCCGCCTTCTCCAACCAGCCATCCGTTTGTCAACCAGCCCGCAATCACCAACCACCCAACCGATTGCCCACCCGCCACCATCACCAACCACCCAACAGATTGCTCACCATCGCCAAGGAGCCAACGCAGGACAATTCTACCATCCGAACCCTCCCACCAACCAACTCTAAACCCAGCCGGGTTGTTAATTAAACCAAGACAGATCGCGACCGCGTCACATCAAATCATGCATCGAGTTTCCACAACGATAAAAACAAGCCACTTCACAGTCATTAAAGACACATGCACCTTTTTCTCTCCACTTCCACACTCGCCGCACGATTTCAACACACGATTAATAATACCACCTTATTAATTGTTAACTACATTATAGGATTGCGTGTTCAGGATCATTATAACATCGATGAAAGATATTTTTCGAAATCTCGAACCACAACGCAAACGCTCAACGCAATTTCCTGCACTCTTTGTTTTGTTACATTCCTTAGGCACTACATTTAAGATCTTGCACTAATACTTAGCTCTAGTATATGTATGACGTATATTGTGATATATATAAATTGAGAGTCTCGTTTTTGTGAAAATAGTTACCAAAATTTCAATTGAACAAATATCAGTTGTTCTCTTCCGGTATTTCCAGTTGCGATTCGTCTTAAGGTGCCAACATACTATTATATAATTGTGTATTACCGATTGTTCTATTAGTTATAATTTCATAAAATGATGTTAAAAATATGAAAAATAAACGAAACCAACCAACCAACCAATGTCCCTCCCGCCCACCATCGCCAACCAGCCAACCGTTTGCCCTCCCACCCACCATCGCCAACCAGCCATCCTTAAGCTCTCCCTCCCGCCTTCTCCAACCAGCCATCCGTTTGCCACCCAGACCGCCATCACCAACCACCCAACCGATTGCCCACCCGCCACCATCACCAACCACCCAACAGATTGTTCACCATCGCCAAGGAGCCAACACAGGACAATTCCACCTTCCGAACCCTCCCACCAACCAACTCTAAACCCAGCCGGGTTGTTAACTAAACAAAGACAGATCGCGACCGCGTCACATCAAATCATGCATCGAGTTTCCACAACGATAAAAACAAGCCACTTCACAGTCATTAAAGACACATGCACCTTTTTCTCTCCACTTCCACACTCGCCGCACGATTTCAAAACACGATTAACAATTCCACCTTCTTAATTGTTAACTACATTATAGGATTGCGTGTTCAGGATCATTATAACAGCGATGAAAGATATTGTTCGAAATCTCGAACCACAACGCAAACGCGAAACGCAATTTCCGGCACTCTCTGTTTTGTTACATTCCTTAGGCACTACATTTAAGATCTTGCACTAATACTTAGCTCTAGTATATGTAGGACGTATATTGTGATATATATAAATTGAGAGTCTCGTTTTTGAGAAAATAGTTACCAAAATTCCAATTGAACAAATATCAGTTGTTCTCTTCCAGTATTTCCAGTTGCGATACGTCTTAAGATGCCGACATTCTATTATATAATTGTGTATTACCGATTGTTCTATTAGCTATAATTTCATAAAATGATGTTGAAAATATGAAAAATAAACGAAACCAACCAACCAACCAATGTCCCTCCCGCCCACCATCGCCAACCAGCCAACCGTTAGCCCTCCCGCCCACCATCGCCAACCAGCCAACCGTTAATCCTCCCGCCCACCATCGCCAACCAGCCAACCGTTTGCCCTCCCACGCACAATCGCCAACCAGCCATCCTTAAGCCCTCCCTCCCGCCTTCTCCAACCAGCCATCCGTTTGCCAACCAGCCCGCCATCACAAACCACCCAACCGATTGCCCACCCGCCACCATCACCAACCACCCAACAGATTGCTCACCATCGCCAACGAGCCAACGCAGGACAATTCCACCATCCGTACCCTCCCACCAACCAACTCTAAACCCAGCCGGGTTGTTAATTAAACCAAGACAGATCGCGACCGCGTCACATCAAATCATGCATCGAGTTTCCACAACTATAAAAACAAGGCACTTCCCAGTCATTAAAGACACATGCACCTTTTTCTCTCCACTTCCACACTCGCCGCATGATTTCAACACACGATTAATAATACCACCTTCTTAATTGTTAACTACATTATAGGATTGCGTGTTCAGGATCATTATAACATCGATGAAAGATATCGTTCGAAATCTCGAACCACAACGCAAACGCTCAACGCAATTTCCTGCACTCTTTGTTTTTTACATTCCTTAGGCAATACATTTAAGATCTTGCACTAATACTTAGCTCTAGTATATGTATGACGTATATTGTGATATATATAAATTGAGAGTCTCGTTTTTGTGAAAATAGTTACCAAAATTTCAATTGAACAAATATCAGTTGTTCTCTTCCAGTATTTCCAGTTGCGATACGTCTTAAAATGCCAACATACTATTATATAATTGTGTATTACCGATTGTTCTATTAGTTATAATTTCATAAAATGATGTTGAAAATATGAAAAATAAACGAAACAAACCAACCAACCAATGTCCCTCCCGCCCACCATCGCCAACCAGCCAACCGTTTGCCCTCCCACCCACCATCGCCAACCAGCCATCCTTAAGCCCTCCCTCCCGCCTTCTCCAACCAGCCATCCGTTTGCCACCCAGCCCGCCATCACCAAACACCCAACCGATTGCCCACCCGCCACCATCACCAACCACCCAACAGATTGTTCACCATCGCCAAGGAGCCAACACAGGACAATTCCACCTTCCGAAACTTCCCACCAACCAACTCTAAACCCAGCCGGGTTGTTAACTAAACAAAGACAGATCGCGACCGCGTCACATCAAATCATGCATCGAGTTTCCACAACGATAAAAACAAGCCACTTCACAGTCATTAAAGACACATGCACCTTTTTCTCTCCACTTCCACACTCGCCGCACGATTTCAAAACACGATTAATAATACCACCTTCTTAATTGTTAACTACATTATAAGATTGCGTGTTCAGGATCATTATAACAGCGATGAAAGATATTGTTCGAAATCTCGAACCACAACGCAAACGCGAAACGCAATTTCCGGCACTCTCTGTTTTGTTACATTCCTTAGGCACTACATTTAAGATCTTGCACTAATACTTAGCTCTAGTATATGTAGGACGTATATTGTGATATATATAAATTGAGAGTCTCGTTTTTGAGAAAATAGTTACCAAAATTCCATTTGAACAAATATCAGTTGTTCTCTTCCAGTATTTCCAGTTGCGATACATCTTAAGATGCCGACATACTATTATATAATTGTGTATTACCGATTGTTCTATTAGTTATAATTTCATAAAATGATGTTGAAAATATGAAAAATAAACGAAACCAACCAACCAACCAATGTCCCTCCCGCCCACCATCGCCAACCAGCCAACCGTTAGCCTTCCCGCCCACCATCGCCAACCAGCCAACCGTAAACCCTCCCGCCCACCATCGCCAACCAGCCAACCGTTTGCCCTCCCACCCACCATCGCCAACCAGACATCCTTAAGCCCTCCCTCCCGCCTTCTCCAACCAGCCATCCGTTTGCCCACCAGCCCGCCATCACCAACCACCCAATCGATTGCCCACCCGCCACCATCACCAACCACCCAACAGATTGCTCACCATCGACAACGAGCCAACGCAGGACAATTCCACCATCCGAACCCTCCCACCAACCAACTCTAAACCCAGCCGGGTTGTTAATTAAACCAAGACAGATCGCGACCGCGTCACATCAAATCATGCATCGAGTTTCCACAACTATAAAAACAAGCCACTTCCCAGTCATTAAAGACACATGCACCTTTTTCTCTCCACTTCCACACTCGCCGCACGATTTCAACACACGATTAATAATACCACCTTCTTAATTGTTAACTACATTATAGGATTGCGTGTTCAGGATCATTATAACATCGATGAAAGATATCGTTCGAAATCTCGAACCACAACGCAAACGCTCAACGCAATTTCCTGCACTCTTTGTTTTGTTACATTCCTTAGGCACTACATTTAAGATCTTGCACTAATACTTAGCTCTAGTATATGTATGACGTATATTGTGATATATATAAATTGAGAGTCTGGTTTTTGTGAAAATAGTTACCAAAATTTCAATTGAACAAATATCAGTTGTTCTCTTCCAGTATTTCCAGTTGCGATACGTCTTAAGATGCCAACATACTATTATATAATTGTGTATTACCGATTGTTCTATTAGTTATAATTTCATAAAATGATGTTGAAAATATGAAAAATAAACGAAACCAACCAACCAACCAATGTCCCTCCCGCCCACCATCGCCAACCAGCCAACCGTTTGCCCTCCCACCCACCATCGCCAACCAGCCATCCTTAAGCCCTACCTCCCGCCTTCTCCAACCAGCCATCCGTTTGTCCACCAGCCCGCCATCACCAACCACCCAATTGATTGCCCACCCGCCACCATCACCAACCACCCAACAGATTGCTCACAATCGCCAAGGAGCCAACACAGGACAATTCCACCTTCCGAACCCTCCCACCAACCAACTCTAAACCCAGCCGGGTTGCTAATTAAACAAAGACAGATCGCGACCGCGTCACATCAAATCATGCATCGAGTTTCCACAACGATAAAACCAAGCTACTTCACAGTCATTAAAGACACATGCACCTTTTTCTCTCCACTTCCACACTCGCCGCACGATTTCAACACATGATAAATAATACCACCTTCTTAATTGTTAACTACATTATAGGATTGTGTGTTCAGGATCATTATAACAGCGATGAAAGATATTGTTCGAAATCTCGAACCACAACGCAAACGCGCAACGCAATTTCCTGCACTCTTTGTTTTGTTACATTCCTTAAGCACTACATTTAAGATCTTGCACTAATACTTAACTCTAGTATATGTATGACGTATATTGTGATATATATAAATTGAGAGTCTCGTTTTTGAGAAAATAGTTACCAAAATTCCAATTGAACAAATATCAGTTGTTCTCTTCCAGTATTTCCAGTTGCGATACGTCTTAAGATGCCGACATTCTATTATATAATTTTGTATTACCGATTGTTCTATTAGTTATAATTTCATAAAATGATGTTGAAAATATGAAAAATAAACGAAACCAACCAACCAACCAATGTCCTTCCCGCCCACCATCGCCAACCAGCCAACCGTTAGCCCTCCCGCCCACCATCGCCAACCAGCCAACCGTAAATCCTCCCGCCCACCATCGCCAACCAGCCAACCGTTTGCCCTCCCACCCACAATCGCCAACCAGCCATCCTTAAGCCCTCCCTCCCGCCTTCTCCAACCAGCCATCCGTTTGCCAACCAACCCGCCATCACAAACCACCCAACCGATTGCCCACCCGCCACCATCACCAACCACCCAACAGATTGCTCACCATCGACAACGAGCCAACGCAGGACAATTCCACCATCCGAACCCTCCCACCAACCAACTCTAAACCCAGCCGGGTTGTTAATTAAACCAAGACAGATCGCGACCGCGTCACATCAAATCATGCATCGAGTTTCCACAACTATAAAAACAAGCCAATTCCCAGTCATTAAAGACACATGCACCTTTTTCTCTCCACTTCCACACTCGCCGCACGATTTCAACACACGATTAATAATACCACCTTCTTAATTGTTAACTACATTATAGGATTACGTGTTCAGGATCATTATAACATCGATGAAAGATATCGTTCGAAATCTCGAACCACAACGCAAACGCTCAACGCAATTTCCTGCACTCTTTGTTTTGTTACATTCCTTAGGCACTACATTTAAGATCTTGCACTAATACTTAGCTCTAGTATATGTATGACGTATATTGTGATATATATAAATTGAGAGTCTCGTTTTTGTGAAAATAGTTACCAAAATTTCAATTGAACAAATATCAGTTGTTCTCTTCCAGTATTTCCAGTTGCGATACGTCTTAAGATGCCAACATACTATTATATAATTGTGTATTACCGATTGTTCTATTAGTTATAATTTCATAAAATGATGTTGAAAATATGAAAAATAAACGAAACCAACCAACCAACCAATGTCCCTCCCGCCCACCATCGCCAACCAGCCAACCGTTTGCCCTCCCACCCACCATCGCCAACCAGCCATCCTTAAGCCCTCCCTCCCGCCTTCTCCAACCAGCCATCCGTTTGCCACCCAGCCCGCCATCACCAAACACCCAACCGATTGCCCACCCGCCACCATCACCAACCACCCAACAGATTGTTCACCATCGCCAAGGAGCCAACACAGGACAATTCCACCTTCCGAACCCTCCCACCAACCAACTCGAAACCCAGCCGGGTTGTTAACTAAACAAAGACAGATCGCGACCGCGTCACATCAAATCATGCATCGAGTTTCCACAACGATAAAAACAAGCCACTTCACAGTCATTAAAGACACATGCACCTTTTTCTCTCCACTTCCACACTCGCCGCACGATTTCAAAACACGATTAATAATACCACCTTCTTAATTGTTAACTACATTATAGGATTGCGTGTTCAGGATCATTATAACAGCGATGAAAGATATTGTTCGAAATCTCGAACCACAACGCAAACGCGAAACGCAATTTCCGGCACTCTCTGTTTTGTTACATTCCTTAGGCACTACATTTAAGATCTTGCACTAATACTTAGCTCTAGTATATGTAGGACGTATTTTGTGATATATATAAATTGAGAGTCTCGTTTTTGAGAAAATAGTTATCAAAATTCCAATTGAACAAATATCAGTTGTTCTCTTCCAGTATTTCCAGTTGCGATACGACTTAAGATGCCGAAATACTATTATATAATTGTGTATTACCGATTGATCTATTAGTTATAATTTCATAAAATGATGTTGAAAATATGAAAAATAAACGAAACCAACCAACCAACCAATGTCCCTCCCGCCCACCATCGCCAACCAGCCAACCGTTTGCCCTTTCACCCACCATCGCCAACCAGCCATTTTTAAGCCCTCCCTCCCGCCTTCTCCAACCAGCCATCCGTTTGCCCACCAGCCCGCCATCACCAACCACCCAACCGATTGCCCACCCGCCACCATCACCAACCACCCAACAGATTGTTCACCATCGCCAAGAAGCTAACATAGGACAATTCCTCCTTCGGAACCCTCCCACCAACCAACTCTAAACCCAGCCGGGTTGTTAACTAAACAAAGACAGATCGCGACCGCGTCACATCAAATCATGCATCTAGTTTCCACAACGATAAAAACAAGACACTTCACCGTCATTAAAGACACATGAACCTTTTTCTCTCCACTTCCACACTCGCCGCAAGATTTCAACACACGATTAATTGTACCACCCTCCTAAGTGTTGACTACATTATAGGATTGCGTGTTCAGGATCATTATAACAGCGATGAAAGATATTTCTCAAAATCTCGAACCACAACGCAAACGCGCAACGCAATTTCCTGCACTCTTTGTTTTGTTACATTCCTTAGGCACTACATTTAAGATCTTGCACTAATACTTAGCTCTAGTATATGTATGATCTATATTGTGATATATATAAATTGAGAGTCTCGTTTTTGAGAAAATAGTTACCAAAATTCCAATTGAACAAATATCAGTTGTTCTCTTCCAGTATTTCCAGTTTCGATACGTCTTAAGATGCCGACATACTATTATATAATTGTGTATTACCGATTGTTCTATTAGTTATAATCTCATAAAATGATGTTGAAAATATGAAAAATAAACGAAACCAACCAACCAACCAATGTCCCTCCCGCCCACCATCGCCAACCAGCCAACCGTTAGCCCTCCCGCCCACCATCGCCAACCAGCCAACCGTAAACCCTCCCGCCCACCATCGCCAACCAGCCAACCGTTTGCCCTCCCACCCACCATCGCCAACCAGACATCCTTAAGCCCTCCCTCCCGCCTTCTCCAACCAGCCATCCGTTTGCCCACCAGCCCGCCATCACCAACCACCCAATCGATTGCCCACCCGCCACCATCACCAACCACCCAAGAGATTGCTCACAATCGCCAAGGATCCAACACAGGACAATTCCACCTTCCGAACCCTCCCACCAACCAACTCTAAACCCAGCCGGGTTGTTAATTAAACAAAGACAGATCGCGACCGCGTCACATCAAATCATGCATCGAGTTTCCACAACGATAAAAACAAGCCACTTCACAGTCATTAAAGACACATGCACCTTTTTCTCTCCACTTCCACACTCGCCGCACGATTTCAACATATGATTAATAATACCACCTTCTTAATTGTTAACTACATTATAGGATTGCGTGTTCAGGATCATTATAACAGCGATGAAAGATATTGTTCGAAATCTCGAAGTACAACGCAAACGCGCAACGCAATTTCCTGCACTCTTTGTTTTGTTACATTCCTTAAGCACTACATTTAAGATCTTGCACTAATACTTAACTCTAGTATATGTATGACGTATATTGTGATATATATAAATTTAGAGTCTCGTTTTTGAGAAAATAGTTACCAAAATTCCAATTGAACAAATATCAGTTGTTCTCTTCCAGTATTTCCAGTTGCGATACGTCTTAAGATGCCGACATACTATTATATAATTGTGTATTACCGATTGTTCTATTAGCTATAATTTCATAAAATGATGTTGAAAATATGAAAAATAAACGAAACCAACCAACCAACCAATGTCCCTCCCGCCCACCATCGCCAACCAGCCAACCGTTAGCCCTCCCGCCCACCATCGCCAACCAGCCAACCGTAAATCCTCCCGCCCACCATCGCCAACCAGCCAACCGTTTGCCCTCCCACCCACAATCGCCAACCAGCCATCCTTAAGCCCTCCCTCCCGCCTTCTCCAACCAGCCATCCGTTTGCCAACCAGCCCGCCATCACAAACCACCCAACCGATTGCCCACCCGCCACCATCACCAACCACCCAACAGATTGCTCACCATCGCCAACGAGCCAACGCAGGACAATTCCACCATCCGAACCCTCCCACCAACCAACTCTAAACCCAGCCGGGTTGTTAATTAAACAAAGACAGATCGCGACCACGTCACATCAAATCATGCATCGAGTTTCCACAACGATAAAAACAAGCCACTTCACAGTCATTAAAGACACATGCACCTTTTTCTCTCCACTTCCACACTCGCCGCACGATTTCAACACACGATTAATAATACCACCTTCTTAATTGTTAACTACATTATAGGATTGCGTGTTCAGGATCATTATAACAGCGATGAAAGATATTGTTCGAAATCTCGAACCACAACGCAAACGCGAAACGCAATTTCCGGCACTCTTTGTTTTGTTACATTCCTTAGGCACTACATTTAAGATCTTGCACTAATACTTAGCTCTAGTATATGTATGACGTATATTGTGATATATATAAATTGAGAGTATCGTTTTTGAGAAAATAGTTACCAAAATTCCATTTGAACAAATATCAGTTGTTCTCTTCCAGTATTTCCAGTTGCGATAGATCTTAAGATGCCGACATACTATTATATAATTGTGTATTACCGATTGTTCTATTAGTTATAATTTCATAAAATGATGTTGAAAATATGAAAAATAAACGAAACCAACCAACCAACCAATGTCCCTCCCGCCCACCATCGCCAACCAGCCAACCGTTAGCCCTCCCGCCCACCATCGCCAACCAGCCAACCGTAAACCTTCCCGCCCACCATCGCCAACCAGCCAACCGTTTGCCCTCCCACCCACCATCGCCAACCAGCAATCCTTAAGCCCTACCTCCCGCCTTCTCCAACCAGCCATCCGTTTGCCCACCAGCCCGCCATCACCAACCACCCAATCGATTGCCCACCCGCCACCATCACCAACCACCCAACAGATTGCTCACAATCGCCAAGGAGCCAACACAGGACAATTCCACCTTCCGAACACTCCCACCAACCAACTCTAAACCCAGCCGGGTTGTTAATTAAACAAAGACAGATCGCGACCGCGTCACATCAAATCATGCATCGAGTTTCCACAACGTTAAAAACAAGCCACATCACAGTCATTAAAGACACATGCACCTTTTTCTCTCCACTTCCACACTCGCCGCACGATTTCAACACACGATTAATAATACCACCTTCTTAATTGTTAACTACATTATAGGATTGCGTGTTCAGGATCATTATAACAGCGATGAAAGATATTGTTCTAAATCTCGAACCACAACGCAAACGCGCAAAGCAATTTCCTGCACTCTTTGTTTTGTTACATTCCTTAGGCACTACATTTAAGATCTTGCACTAATACTTAGCTCTAGTATATGTAGGACGTATATTGTGATATATATAAATTGAGAGTCTCGTTTTTGAGAAAATAGTTACCAAAATTCCAATTGAACAAATATCAGTTGTTCTCTTCCAGTATTTCCAGTTGCTATACGTCTTAAGATGCCGACATACTATTATATAATTGTGTATTACCGATTGTTCTATTAGTTATAATTTCATAAAATGATGTTGAAATTATGAAAAATAAACGAAACCAACCAAAGAACCAATGTCCCTCCCGCCCACCATCGCCAACCAGCCAACCGTTAGCCCTCCCGCCCACCATCGCCAACCAGCCAACCGTAAAACCTCCCGCCCACCATCGCCAACCAGCCAACCGTTTGCCATCCCACACATCATCGCCAACCAGCCATTCTTAAGCCCTCCCTCCCGCCTTCTTCAACCAGCCATCCGTTTGCCCACCAGCCCGCCATCACCAACCACCCAATCGATTGCCCACCCGCCACCATCACCAACCACCCAACAGATTGCTCACAATCGCCAAGGAGCCAACACAGGACAATTCCACCTTCCGAACCCTCCCACCAACCAACTCTAAACCCAGCCGGGTTGTTAATTAAACAAAGACAGATCGCGACCGCGTCACATCAAATCATGCATCGAGTTTCCACAACGATAAAAACAAGCCACATCACAGTCATTAAAGACACATGAACCTTTTTCTCTCCACTTCCACACTCGCCGCACGATTTCAACACACGATTAATAATACCACCTTCTTAATTGTTAACTACATTATAGGATTGCGTGTTCAGGATCATTATAACAGCGATGAAAGATATTGTTCGAAATCTCGAACCACAACGCAAACGCGCAAAGCAATTTCCTGCACTCTTTGTTTTGTTACATTCCTTAGGCACTACATTTAAGATCTTGCACTAATACTTAGCTCTAGTATATGTAGGACGTATATTGTGATATATATAAATTGAGAGTCTCGTTTTGAGAAAATAGTTACCAAAATTCCAATTGAACAAATATCGGTTGTTCTCTTCCAGTATTTCCAGTCTTAAGATGCCGACATACTATTATATAATTGTGTATTACCGATTGTTCTATTAGTTATAATTTCATAAAATGATGTTGAAAATATGAAAAATAAACGAAACCAACTTACCAAACAATGTCCCTCCCGCCCAAAATCGCCAACCAGCCAATCGTTAGCCCTCCCGCCCACCATCGCCAACCAGCCAACCTTAAACCCTCCCGCCCTCCATCGCCAACCACCCAACCGTTTGCCCTCCCACCCACAATCGCCAACCAGCCATCCTTAAGCCCTCCCTCCCGCCTTCTCCAACCAGCCATCCGTTTGCCCTCCAGCCCGCCATCACCAACCACCCAACCGATTGCCCACACGCCACCATCAACAACCACCCAACCGATAGCTCACCATCGCCAAGGAGCCAACACAGGACAATTCCACCTTCCGAACCCTCCCACCAACCAACTCTAAGCCCAGCCGAGTTGTTAATTAAACAAAGACAGATTGCGACCGCGTCACATCAAATCTTGCATCGAGTTTCCACAACGATAAAAACAAGCCACATCACAGTCATTAAAGACACATGCACCTTTTTCTCTCCACTTCCACCCTCGCCGCACAATTTCAACACACGATTAATAATACCACCTTCTTAATTGTTAACTACATTATAGGATTGCGTGTTCAGGATCATTATAACTGCGATGAAAGTTATTGTTCGAAATCTCGAACCACAACGCAAACGCGCAACGCAATTTCCTGCACTCTTTGTTTTGTTACATTCCTTAGGCACTACATTTAAGATCTTGCACTAATACTTAGCTCTAGTATATGTAGGACGTATATTGTGATATATATAAATTGAGAGTCTCGTTTTTGAGAAAATAGTTACCAAAATTCCAATTGAACAAATATCAGTTGTTCTCTTCCAGTATTTCCAGTTGCGATACATCTTAAGATGCCGACATACTATTACATAATTGTGTATTACCGATTGTTCTATTAGTTATAATTTCATAAAATGATGTTGAAAATATGAAAAATAAACGAAACCAACCAACCAACCAATGTCTCTCCCGCCCACCATCGCCAACCAGCCAACCGTTAGCCCTCCCGCCCACCATCGCCAACCAGCCAACCGAAAAAACCCTCCCGCCCATCATCGCCAACCAGCCAACCGTTTGCCCTCCCACCCACCATCGCCAACCAGACATCCTTAAGCCCTCCCTCCCGCCTTCTCCAACCAGCCATCCGTTTGCCCACCAGCCCGCCATCACCAACCACCCAATCGATTGCCCACCCGCCACCATCACCAACCACCCAACAGATTGCTCACCATCGACAACGAGCCAACGCAGGACAATTCCACCATCCGAACCCTCCCACCAACCAACTCTAAACCCAGCCGGGTTGTTAATTAAACAAAGACAGATCGCGACCGCGTCACATCAAATCATGCATCGAGTTTCCACAACGATAAAAACAAGCCACTTCACAGTCATTAAAGACACATGCACCTTTTTCTCTCCACTTCCACACTCGCCGCACGATTTCAACACATGATTAATAATACCACCTTCTTAATTGTTAACTACATTATAGGATTGCGTGTTCAGGATCATTATAACAGCGATGAAAGATATTGTTCGAAATCTCGAACCACAACGCAAACGCGCAACGCAATTTCCTGCACTCTTTGTTTTGTTACATTCCTTAAGCACTACATTTAAGATCTTGCACTAATACTTAACTCTAGTATATGTATGACGTATATTGTGATATATATAAATTGAGAGTCTCGTTTTTGAGAAAATAGTTACCAAAATTCCAATTGAACAAATATCAGTTGTTCTCTTCCAGTATTTCCAGTTGCGATACGTCTTAAGATGCCGACATTCTATTATATAATTGTGTATTACCGATTGTTCTATTAGCTATAATTTCATAAAATGATGTTGAAAATATGAAAAATAAACGAAACCAACCAACCAACCAATGTCCCTCCCGCCCAACATCGCCAACCAGCCAACCGTTAGCCCTCCCGCCCACCATCGCCAACCAGCCAACCGTAAATCCTCCCGCCCACCATCGCCAACCAGCCAACCGTTTGCCCTCCCACCCACAATCGCCAACCAGCCATTCTTAAGCCCTCCCTCCCGCCTTCTCCAACCAGCCATCCGTTTGCCAACCAGCCCGCCATCACAAACCACCCAACCGATTGCCCACCCGCCACCATCACCAACCACCCAACAGATTGCTCACCATCGCCAACGAGCCAACGCAGGACAATTCCACCATCCGTACCCTCCCACCAACCAACTCTAAACCCAGCCGGGTTGTTAATTAAACCAAGACAGATCGCGACCGCGTCACATCAAATCATGCATCGAGTTTCCACAACTATAAAAACAAGCCACTTCCCAGTCATTAAAGACACATGCACCTTTTTCTCTCCACTTCCACACTCGCCGCACGATTTCAACACACGATTAATAATACCACCTTCTTAATTGTTAACTACATTATAGGATTGCGTGTTCAGGATCATTATAACATCGATGAAAGATATCGTTCGAAATCTCGAACCACAACGCAAACGCTCAACGCAATTTCCTGCACTCTTTGTTTTGTTACATTCCTTAGGCACTACATTTAAGATCTTGCACTAATACTTAGCTCTAGTATATGTATGACGTATATTGTGATATATATAAATTGAGAGTCTCGTTTTTGTGAAAATAGTTACCAAAATTTCAATTGAACAAATATCAGTAGTTCTCTTCCAGTATTTCCAGTTGCGATACGTCTTAAGATGCCAACATACTATTATATAATTGTGTATTACCGATTGTTCTATTAGTTATAATTTCATAAAATGATGTTGAAAATATGAAAAATAAACGAAACAAACCAACCAACCAATGTCCCTCCCGCCCACCATCGCCAACCAGCCAACCGTTTGCCCTCCCACCCACCATCGCCAACCAGCCATCCTTAAGCCCTCCCTCCCGCCTTCTCCAACCAGCCATCCGTTTGCCACCCAGCCCGCCATCACCAACCATACAACCGATTGCCCACCCGCCACCATCACCAACCACCCAACAGATTGCTCACCATCGCCAAGGAGCCAACGCAGGACAATTCCACCATCCGAACCCTCCCAACAACCAACTCTAAACCCAGCCGGGTTGTTAATTAAACCAAGACAGATCGCGACCGCGTCACATCAAATCATGCATCGAGTTTCCACAACGATAAAAACAAGCCACTTCACAGTCATTAAAGACACATGCACCTTTTTCTCTCCACTTCCACACTCGCCGCACGATTTCAACACACGATTAATAATACCACCTTCTTAATTGTTAACTACATTATAGGATTGGGTGTTCAGGATCATTATAACATCGATGAAAGATATTGTTCGAAATCTCGAACCACAACGCAAACGCTCAACGCAATTTCCTGCACTCTTTGTTTTGTTACATTCCTTAGACACTACATTTAAGATCTTGCACTAATACTTAGCTCTAGTATATGTATGACGTATATTGTGATATATATAAATTGAGAGTCTCGTTTTTGTGAAAATAGTTACCAAAATTTCAATTGAACAAATATCAGTTGTTCTCTTCCGGTATTTCCAGTTGCGATTCGTCTTAAGATGCCAACATACTATTATATAATTGTGTATTACCGATTGTTCTATTAGTTATAATTTCATAAAATGATGTTAAAAATATGAAAAATAAACGAAACCAACCAACCAACCAATGTCCCTCCCGCCCACCATCGCCAACCAGCCAACCGTTTGCCCTCCCACCCACCATCGCCAACCAGCCATCCTTAAGCTCTCCCTCCCGCCTTCTCCAACCAGCCATCCGTTTGCCACCCAGCCCGCCATCACCAACCACCCAACCGATTGCCCACCCGCCACCATCACCAACCACCCAACAGATTGTTCACCATCGCCAAGGAGCCAACACAGGACAATTCCACCTTCCGAACCCTCCCACCAACCAACTCTAAACCCAGCCGGGTTGTTAACTAAACAAAGACAGATCGCGACCGCGTCACATCAAATCATGCATCGAGTTTCCACAACGATAAAAACAAGCCACTTCACAGTCATTAAAGACACATGCACCTTTTTCTCTCCACTTCCACACTCGCCGCACGATTTCAAAACACGATTAATAATACCACCTTCTTAATTGTTAACTACATTATAGGATTGCGTGTTCAGGATCATTATAACAGCGATGAAAGATATTGTTCGAAATCTCGAACCACAACGCAAACGCGAAACGCAATTTCCGGCACTCTCTGTTTTGTTACATTCCTTAGGCACTACATTTAAGATCTTGCACTAATACTTAGCTCTAGTATATGTAGGACGTATATTGTGATATATATAAATTGAGAGTCTCGTTTTTGAGAAAATAGTTACCAAAATTCCAATTGAACAAATATCAGTTGTTCTCTTCCAGTATTTCCAGTTGCGATACGACTTAAGATGCCGACATACTATTATATAATTGTGTATTACCGATTGATCTATTAGTTATAATTTCATAAAATGATGTTGAAAATATGAAAAATAAACGAAACCAACC
Organism: Lepisma saccharinum; assembly: GCF_977018435.1. Classification (NCBI taxonomy): domain Eukaryota; kingdom Metazoa; phylum Arthropoda; class Insecta; order Zygentoma; family Lepismatidae; genus Lepisma; species Lepisma saccharinum. The sequence goes on along the minus strand of NC_139246.1, from coordinate 61,408,372 downwards.
AACCAACCAATGTCCCTCCCGCCCACCATCGCCAACCAGCCAACCGTTTGCCCTCCCACCCACCATCGCCAACCAGCCATTTTTAAGCCCTCCCTCCCGCCTTCTCCAACCAGCCATCCGTTTGCCCACCAGCCCGCCATCACCAACCACCCAACCGATTGCCCACCCGCCACCATCACCAACCACCCAACAGATTGTTCACAATCGCCAAGGACCTAACACAGGACAATTCCACCTTCCGAATCCTCGCACCAACCAACTCTAAACCCAGCCGGGTTGTTAACTAAACAAAGACAGATCGCGACCGCGTCACATCAAATCATGCATCGAGTTTCCACAACGATAAAAACAAGACACTTCACCGTCATTAAAGACACATGAACCTTTTTCTCTCCACTTCCACACTCGCCGCAAGATTTCAACACACGATTAATTGTACCACCCTCCTAAGTGTTGACTACATTATAGGATTGCGTGTTCAGGATCATTATAACAGCGATGAAAGATATTTCTCAAAATCTCGAACCACAACGCAAACGCGCAACGCAATTTCCTGCACTCTTTGTTTTGTTACATTCCTTAGGCACTACATTTAAGATCTTGCACTAATACTTAGCTCTAGTATATGTATGACCTATATTGTGATATATATAAATTGAGAGTCTCGTTTTTGAGAAAATAGTTACCAAAATTCCAATTGAACAAATATCAGTTGTTCTCTTCCAGTATTTCCAGTTTCGATACGTCTTAAGATGCCGACATACTATTATATAATTGTGTATTACCGATTGTTCTATTAGTTATAATTTCATAAAATGATGTTGAAAATATGAAAAATAAACGAAACCAACCAACCAACCAATGTCCCTCCCGCCCACCATCGCCAACCAGCCAACCGTTAGCCCTCCCGCCCACCATCGCCAACCAGCCAACCGTAAACCCTCCCGCCCACCATCGCCAACCAGCCAACCGTTTGCCCTCCCACCCACCATCGCCAACCAGACATCCTTAAGCCCTCCCTCCCGCCTTCTCCAACCAGCCATCCGTTTGCCCACCAGCCCGCCATCACCAACCACCCAATCGATTGCCCACCCGCCACCATCACCAACCACCCAACAGATTGCTCACAATCGCCAAGGAGCCAACACAGGACAATTCCACCTTCCGAACCCTCCCACCAACCAACTCTAAACCCAGCCGGGTTGTTAATTAAACAAAGACAGATCGCGACCGCGTCACATCAAATCATGCATCGAGTTTCCACAACGATAAAAACAAGCCACTTCACAGTCATTAAAGACACATGCACCTTTTTCTCTCCACTTCCACACTCGCCGCACGATTTCAACACATGATTAATAATACCACCTTCTTAATTGTTAACTACATTATAGGATTGCGTGTTCAGGATCATTATAACAGCGATGAAAGATATTGTTCGAAATCTCGAACCACAACGCAAACGCGCAACGCAATTTCCTGCACTCTTTGTTTTGTTACATTCCTTAAGCACTACATTTAAGATCTTGCATTAATACTTAACTCTAGTATATGTATGACGTATATTGTGATATATATAAATTGAGAGTCTCGTTTTTGAGAAAATAGTTACCAAAATTCCAATTGAACAAATATCAGTTGTTCTCTTCCAGTATTTCCAGTTGCGATACGTCTTAAGATGCCGACATTCTATTATATAATTGTGTATTACCGATTGTTCTATTAGCTATAATTTCATAAAATGATGTTGAAAATATGAAAAATAAACGAAACCAACCAACCAACCAATGTCCCTCCCGCCCAACATCGCCAACCAGCCAACCGTTAGCCCTCCCGCCCACCATCGCCAACCAGCCAACCGTAAATCCTCCCGCCCACCATCGCCAACCAGCCAACCGTTTGCCCTCCCACCCACAATCGCCAACCAGCCATCCTTAAGCCCTCCCTCCCGCCTTCTCCAACCAGCCATCCGTTTGCCAACCAGCCCGCCATCACAAACCACCCAACCGATTGCCCACCCGCCACCATCACCAACCACCCAACAGATTGCTCACCATCGCCAACGAGCCAACGCAGGACAATTCCACCATCCGTACCCTCCCACCAACCAACTCTAAACCCAGACGGGTTGTTAATTAAACCAAGACAGATCGCGACCGCGTCACATCAAATCATGCATCGAGTTTCCACAACTATAAAAACAAGCCACTTCCCAGTCATTAAAGACACATGCACCTTTTTCTCTCCACTTCCACACTCGCCGCACGATTTCAACACACGATTAATAATACCACCTTCTTAATTGTTAACTACATTATAGGATTGCGTGTTCAGGATCATTATAACATCGATGAAAGATATCGTTCGAAATCTCGAACCACAACGCAAACGCTCAACGCAATTTCCTGCACTCTTTGTTTTGTTACATTCCTTAGGCACTACATTTAAGATCTTGCACTAATACTTAGCTCTAGTATATGTATGACGTATATTGTGATATATATAAATTGAGAGTCTCGTTTTTGTGAAAATAGTTACCAAAATTTCAATTGAACAAATATCAGTTGTTCTCTTCCAGTATTTCCAGTTGCGATACGTCTTAAGATGCCAACATACTATTATATAATTGTGTATTACCGATTGTTCTATTAGTTATAATTTCATAAAATGATGTTGAAAATATGAAAAATAAACGAAACAAACCAACCAACCAATGTCCCTCCCGCCCACCATCGCCAACCAGCCAACCGTTTGCCCTCCCACCCACCATCGCCAACCAGCCATCCTTAAGCCCTCCCTCCCGCCTTCTCCAACCAGCCATCCGTTTGCCACCCAGCCCGCCATCACCAAACACCCAACCGATTGCCCACCCGCCACCATCACCAACCACCCAACAGATTGTTCACCATCGCCAAGGAGCCAACACAGGACAATTCCACCTTCCGAACCTTCCCACCAAATAACTCTAAACCCAGCCGGGTTGTTAACTAAACAAAGACAGATCGCGACCGCGTCACATCAAATCATGCATCGAGTTTCCACAACGATAAAAACAAGCCACTTCACAGTCATTAAAGACACATGCACCTTTTTCTCTCCACTTCCACACTCGCCGCACGATTTCAAAACACGATTAATAATACCACCTTCTTAATTGTTAACTACATTATAGGATTGCGTGTTCAGGATCATTATAACAGCGATGAAAGATATTGTTCGAAATCTCGAACCACAACGCAAACGCGAAACGCAATTTCCGGCACTCTCTGTTTTGTTACATTCCTTAGGCACTACATTTAAGATCTTGCACTAATACTTAGCTCTAGTATATGTATGACGTATATTGTGATATATATAAATTGAGAGTCTCGTTTTTGAGAAAATAGTTACCAAAATTCCATTTGAACAAATATCAGTTGTTCTCTTCCAGTATTTCCAGTTGCGATACATCTTAAGATGCCGACATACTATTATATAATTGTGTATTACCGATTGTTCTATTAGTTATAATTTCATAAAATGATGTTGAAAATATGAAAAATAAACGAAACCAACCAACCAACCAATGTCCCTCCCGCCCACCATCGCCAACCAGCCAACCGTTAGCCTTCCCGCCCACCATCGCCAACCAGCCAACCGTAAACCCTTCCGCCCACCATCGCCAACCAGCCAACCGTTTGCCCTCCCACCCACCATCGCCAACCAGACATCCTTAAGCCCTCCCTCCCGCCTTCTCCAACCAGCCATCCGTTTGCTCACCAGCCCGCCATCACCAACCACCCAATCGATTGCCCACCCGCCACCATCACCAACCACCCAACAAATTGCTCACCATCGACAACGAGCCAACGCAGGACAATTCCACCATCCGAACCCTCCCACCAACCAACTCTAAACCCAGCCGGGTTGTTAATTAAACCAAGACAGATCGCGACCGCGTCACATCAAATCATGCATCGAGTTTCCACAACTATAAAAACAAGCCACTTCCCAGTCATTAAAGACACATGCACCTTTTATTCTCCACTTCCACACTCGCCGCACGATTTCAACACACGATTAATAATACCACCTTCTTAATTGTTAACTACATTATAGGATTGCGTGTTCAGGATCATTATAACATCGATGAAAGATATCGTTCGAAATCTCGAACCACAACGCAAACGCTCAACGCAATTTCCTGCACTCTTTGTTTTGTTACATTCCTTAGGCACTACATTTAAGATCTTGCACTAATACTTAGCTCTAGTATACGTATGACGTATATTGTGATATATATAAATTGAGAGTCTGGTTTTTGTGAAAATAGTTACCAAAATTTCAATTGAACAAATATCAGTTGTTCTCTTCCAGTATTTCCAGTTGCGATACGTCTTAAGATGCCAACATACTATTATATAATTGTGTATTACCGATTGTTCTATTAGTTATAATTTCATAAAATGATGTTGAAAATATGAAAAATAAACGAAACCAACCAACCAACCAATGTCCCTCTCGCCCACCATTGCCAACCAGCCAACCGTTAGCCCTCCCGCCCACCATCGCCAACCAGCCAACCGTAAACCCTCCCGCCCAGCATCGCCAACCAGCCAACCGTTTGCCCTCCCACCCACCATCGCCAACCAGCCATCCTTAAACCCTCCCTCCCGCCTTCTCCAACCAGCCATCCGTTTGCCACCCAGCCCGCCATCACCAACCACCCAACCGATTGCCCACCCGCCACCATCACCAACCACCCAACAGATTGCTCACCATCGCCAAGGAGCCAACACAGGACAATTCCACCTTCCGAACCCTCCCACCAACCAACTCTAAACCCAGCCGGGTTGTTAATTAAACAAAGACAGATCGCGACCGCGTCACATCAAATCATGCATCGAGTTTCCACAACGATAAAAACAAGCCACTTCACAGTCATTAAAGACACATGCACCTTTTTCTCTCCACTTCCACACTCGCCGCACGATTTCAACACACGATTAATAATACCACCTTCTTAATTATTAACTACATTATAGGATTGCGTGTTCAGGATCATTATAACAGCGATGAAAGATATTGTTCGAAATCTCGAACCACAACGCAAACGCGAAACGCAATTTCCGGCACTCTTTGTTTTGTTACATTCCTTATGCACTACATTTAAGATCTTGCACTAATACTTAGCTCTAGTATATGTATGACGTATATTGTGATATATATAAATTGAGAGTATCGTTTTTGAGAAAATAGTTACCAAAATTCCATTTGAACAAATATCAGTTGTTCTCTTCCAGTATTTCCAGTTGCGATACATCTTAAGATGCCGACATACTATTATATAATTGTGTATTACCGATTGTTCTATTAGTTATAATTTCATAAAATGATGTTGAAAATATGAAAAATAAACGAAACCAACCAACCAACCAATGTCCCTCCCGCCCACCATCGCCAACCAGCCAACCGTTAGCCCTCCCGCCCACCATCGCCAACCAGCCAACCGTAAACCTTCCCGCCCACCATCGCCAACCAGCCAACCGTTTGCCCTCTCACCCACCATCGCCAACCAGCCATCCTTAAGCCCTACCTCCCGCCTTCTCCAACCAGCCATCCCTTTGCCCACCAGCCCGCCATCACCAACCACCCAATCGATTGCCCACCCGCCACCATCACCAACCACCCAACAGATTGCTCACAATCGCCAAGGAGCCAACACAGGACAATTCCACCTTCCGAACCCTCCCACCAACCAACTCTAAACCCAGCCGGGTTGTTAATTAAACAAAGACAGATCGCGACCGCGTCACATCAAATCATGGATCGAGTTTCCACAACGATAAAAACAAGCCACATCACAGTCATTAAAGACACATGCACCTTTTTCTCTCCACTTCCACACTCGCCGCACGATTTCAACACACGATTAATAATACCACCTTCTTAATTGTTAACTACATTATAGGATTGCGTGTTCAGGATCATTATAACAGCGATGAAAGATATTGTTCGAAATCTCGAACCACAACGCAAACGCGCAAAGCAATTTCCTGCACTCTTTGTTTTGTTACATTCCTTAGGCACTACATTTAAGATCTTGCACTAATACTTAGCTCTAGTATATGTATGACGTATATTGTGATATATATAAATTGAGAGTCTCGTTTTTGAGAAAATAGTTACCAAAATTCCAATTGAACAAATATCAGTTGTTCTCTTCCAGTATTTCCAGTTGCTATACGTCTTAAGATGCCGACATACTATTATATAATTGTGTATTACCGATTGTTCTATTAGTTATAATTTCATAAAATGATGTTGAAAATATGAAAAATAAACGAAACCAACCAAAGAACCAATGTCCCTCCCGCCCACCATCGCCAACCAGCCAACCGTTAGCCCTCCAGCCCACCATCGCCAACCAGCCAACCGTAAACCCTCCCGCCCACCATCGCCAACCAGCCAACCGTTTGCCCTCCCACCCACCATCGCCAACCAGCCATCCTTAAGCCCTCCCTCCCGCCTTCTCCAACCAGCCATCCGTTTGCCCACCAGCCCGCCATCACCAACCACCCAACCGATTGCCCACCCGCCACCATCACCAACCACCCAACAGATTGCTCACCATCGCCAAGGAGCCAACACAGGAAAATTCCACCTTCCAAACCCTCCCACCAACCAACTCTAAACCCAGCCGGGTTGTTAATTAAACAAAGACAAATCGCGACCGCGTCACATCAAATCATGCATCGAGTTTCCACAACGATAAAAACAAGCCACTTCACAGTCATTAGAGACACATGCACCTTTTTCTCTCCACTTCCACACTCGCCGCACGATTTCAACACACGATTAATAATACCACCTTCTTAATTGTTAACTACATTATATGATTGTGTGTTCAGGATCATTATAACAGCGATGAAAGATATTGTTCGAAATCTCGAACCACAACGTAAACGCGCAACGCAATTTCCTGCACTCTATGTTTTTGTTACATTCCTCAGGCACTACATTTAAGATCTTGCACTAATACTTAGCTCTAGTATATGTAGGACATATATTGTGATATATATAAATTGAGAGTCTCGTTTTGAGAAAATAGTTACCAAAATTCCAATTGAACAAATATCGGTTGTTCTCTTCCAATATTTCCAGTCTTAAGATGCCGACATACTATTATATAATTGTGTATTACCGATTGTTCTATTAGTTATAATTTCATAAAATGATGTTGAAAATATGAAAAATAAACGAAACCAACTTACCAAACAATGTCCCTCCCGCCCACAATCGCCAACCAGCAAATCGTTAGCCCTCCCGCCCACCATCGCCAACCAGCCAACCTTAAACCCTCCCGCCCACCATCGCCAACCAGCCAACCGTTTGCCCTCCCACCCACCATCGCCAACCAGCCATCCTTAAGCCCTCCCTCCCGCCTTCTCCAACCAGCCATCCGTTTGCCCACCAGCCCGCCATCACCAACCACCCAACCGATTGCCCACACGCCACCATCAACAACCACCCAACCGATAGCTCACCATCGCCAAGGAGCCAACACAGGACAATTCCACCTTCCGAACCCTCCCACCAACCAACTCTAAGCCCAGCCGAGTTGTTAATTAAACAAAGACAGATTGCGACCGCGTCACATCAAATCTTGCATCGAGTTTCCACAACGATAAAAACAAGCCACATCACAGTCATTAAAGACACATGCACCTTTTTCTCTCCACTTCCACCCTCGCCGCACAATTTCAACACACGATTAATAATACCACCTTCTTAATTGTTAACTACATTATAGGATTGCGTGTTCAGGATCATTATAACAGCGATGAAATTTATTGTTCGAAATCTCGAACCACAACGCAAACGCGCAACGCAATTTTCCTGCACTCTTTGTTTTGTTACATTCCTTAGGCACTACATTTAAGATCTTGCACTAATACTTAGCTCTAGTATATGTAGGACGTATATTGTGATATATATAAATTGAGAGTCTCGTTTTTGAAAAAATAGTTACCAAAATACCAATTGAACAATTATCAGTTGTTCTCTTCCAGTATTTCCAGTTGCGATACATCTTAAGATGCCGACATACTATTACATAATTGTGTATTACCGATTGTTCTATTAGTTATAATTTCATAAAATGATGTTGAAAATATGAAAAATAAACGAAACCAACCAACCAACCAATGTCTCTCCCGCCCACCATCGCCAACCAGCCAAACGTTAGCCCTCCCGCCCACCATCGCCAACCAGCCAACCGTAAACCCTCCCGCCCACCATCGCCAACCAGCCAACCGTTTGCCCTCCCACCCACCATCGCCAACCAGTCATCCTTAAGCCCTCCCTCCCGCCTTCAACAACCAGCCTTCCGTTTGCCCACCAGCCCGCCATCACCAACCACCCAACCGATTGACCACCCGCCCACCATCACCAACCACCCTACAGATTGCTCACCATCGCCAAGGAGCCAACACAGGACAATTCCACCTTCCGAACCCTCCCACCAACCAACTCTAAACCAAGCCGGGTTGTTAACTAAACAAAGACAGATCGCGACCGCGTCACATCAAATCATGCATCGAGTTTCCACAACGATAAAAACAAGCCACTTCACAGTCATTAAAGACACATGCACCTTTTTCTCTCCACTTCCACACTCGCCGCACGATTTCAACACACGATTAATAATACCACCTTCTTAATTGTTAACTACATTATAGGATTGCGTGTTCAGGATCATTATAACAGCGATGAAAGATATTGTTCGAAATCTCGAACCACAACGCAAACGCGCAACGCAATTTCCTGCACTCTTTGTTTTGTTACATTCCTTAGGCACTACATTTAAGATCTTGCACTAATACTTAACTCTAGTATATGTATGACGTATATTGTGATATATATAAATTGAGAGTCTCGTTTTTGAGAAAATAGTTACCAAAATTCCAATTGAACAAATATCAGTTGTTCTCTTCCAGTATTTCCAGTTGCGATACGTCTTAAGATGCCGACATTCTATTATATAATTGTGTATTACCGATTGTTCTATTAGCTATAATTTCATAAAATGATGTTGAAAATATGAAAAATAAACGAAACCAACCAACCAACCAATGTCCCTCCCGCCCAACATCGCCAACCAGCCAACCGTTAGCCCTCCCGCCCACCATCGCCAACCAGCCAACCGTAAATCCTCCCGCCCACCATCGCCAACCAGCCAACCGTTTGCCCTCCCACCCACAATCGCCAACCAGCCATCCTTAAGCCCTCCCTCCCGCCTTCTCCAACCAGCCATCCGTTTGCCAACCAGCCCGCCATCACAAACCACCCAACCGATTGCCCACCCGCCACCATCACCAACCACCCAACAGATTGCTCACCATCGCCAACGAGCCAACGCAGGACAATTCCACCATCCGTACCCTCCCACCAACCAACTCTAAACCCAGCCGGGTTGTTAATTAAACCAAGACAGATCGCGACCGCGTCACATCAAATCATGCATCGAGTTTCCACAACTATAAAAACAAGCCACTTCCCAGTCATTAAAGACACATGCACCTTTTTCTCTCCACTTCCACACTCGCCGCACGATTTCAACACACGATTAATAATACCACCTTCTTAATTGTTAACTACATTATAGGATTGCGTGTTCAGGATCATTATAACATCGATGAAAGATATCGTTCGAAATCTCGAACCACAACGCAAACGCTCAACGCAATTTCCTGCACTCTTTGTTTTGTTACATTCCTTAGGCACTACATTTAAGATCTTGCACTAATACTTAGCTCTAGTATATGTATTACGTATATTGTGATATATATAAATTGAGAGTCTCGTTTTTGTGAAAATAGTTACCAAAATTTCAATTGAACAAATATCAGTTGTTCTCTTCCAGTATTTCCAGTTGCGATACGTCTTAAGATGCCAACATACTATTATATAATTGTGTATTACCGATTGTTCTATTAGTTATAATTTCATAAAATGATGTTGAAAATATGAAAAATAAACGAAACAAACCAACCAACCAATGTCCCTCCCGCCCACCATCGCCAACCAGCCAACCGTTTGCCCTCCCACCCACCATCGCCAACCAGCCATCCTTAAGCCCTCCCTCCCGCCTTCTCCAACCAGCCATCCGTTTGCCACCCAGCCCGCCATCACCAAACACCCAACCGATTGCCCACCCGCCACCATCACCAACCACCCAACAGATTGTTCACCATCGCCAAGGAGCCAACACAGGACAATTCCACCTTCCGAACCTTCCCACCAACCAACTCTAAACCCAGCCGGGTTGTTAACTAAACAAAGACAGATCGCGACCGCGTCACATCAAATCATGCATCGAGTTTCCACAACGATAAAAACAAGCCACTTCACAGTCATTAAAGACACATGCACCTTTTTCTCTCCACTTCCACACTCGCCGCACGATTTCAAAACACGATTAATAATACCACCTTCTTAATTGTTAACTACATTATAGGATTGCGTGTTCAGGATCATTATAACAGCGATGAAAGATATTGTTCGAAATCTCGAACCACAACGCAAACGCGAAACGCAATTTCCGGCACTCTCTGTTTTGTTACATTCCTTAGGCACTACATTTAAGATCTTGCACTAATACTTAGCTCTAGTATATGTAGGACGTATATTGTGATATATATAAATTGAGAGTCTCGTTTTTGAGAAAATAGTTACCAAAATTCCATTTGAACAAATATCAGTTGTTCTCTTCCAGTATTTCCAGTTGCGATACATCTTAAGATGCCGACATACTATTATATAATTGTGTATTACCGATTGTTCTATTAGTTATAATTTCATAAAATGATGTTGAAAATATGAAAAATAAACGAAACCAACCAACCAACCAATGTCCCTCCCGCCCACCATCGCCAACCAGCCAACCGTTAGCCTTCCCGCCCACCATCGCCAACCAGCCAACCGTAAACCCTTCCGCCCACCATCGCCAACCAGCCAACCGTTTGCCCTCCCACCCACCATCGCCAACCAGACATCCTTAAGCCCTCCGTCCCGCCTTCTCCAACCAGCCATCCGTTTGCCCACCAGCCCGCCATCACCAACCACCCAATCGATTGCCCACCCGCCACCATCACCAACCACCCAACAGATTGCTCACCATCGACAACGAGCCAACGCAGGACAATTCCACCATCCGAACCCTCCCACCAACCAACTCTAAACCCAGCCGGGTTGTTAATTAAACCAAGACAGATCGCGACCGCGTCACATCAAATCATGCATCGAGTTTCCACAACTATAAAAACAAGCCACTTCCCAGTCATTAAAGACACATGCACCTTTTATTCTCCACTTCCACACTCGCCGCACGATTTCAACACACGATTAATAATACCACCTTCTTAATTGTTAACTACATTATAGGATTGCGTGTTCAGGATCATTATAACATCGATGAAAGATATCGTTCGAAATCTCGAACCACAACGCAAACGCTCAACGCAATTTCCTGCACTCTTTGTTTTGTTACATTCCTTAGGCACTACATTTAAGATCTTGCACTAATACTTAGCTCTAGTATATGTATGACGTATATTGTGATATATATAAATTGAGAGTCTCGTTTTTGAGAAAATATTTACCAAAATTCCAATTGAACAAATATCAGTTGTTCTCTTCCAGTATTTCCAGTTGCTATACGTCTTAAGATGCCGACATACTATTATATAATTGTGTATTACCGATTGTTCTATTAGTTATAATTTCATAAAATGATGTTGAAAATATGAAAAATAAACGAAACCAACCAAAGAACCAATGTCCCTCCCGCCCACCATCGCCAACCATCCAACCGTTAGCCCTCCCGCCCACCATCGCCAACCAGCCAACCGTAAACCCTCCCGCCCACCATCGCCAACCAGCCAACCGTTTGCCCTCCCACCCACCATCGCCAACCAGCCATCCTTAAGCCCTCCCTCCCGCCTTCTCCAACCAGCCATCCGTTTGCCCACCAGCCCGCCATCACAAACCACCCAACCGATTGCCCACCCGCCACCATCACCAACCACCCAACAGATTGCTCACCATCGCCAAGGAAACAACACAGGAAAATTCCACCTTCCAAACCCTCCCACCAACCAACTCTAAACCCAGCCGGGTTGTTAATTAAACAAAGACAAATCGCGACGCGCCACATCAAATCATGCATCGAGTTTCCACAACGATAAAAACAAGCCACTTCACAGTCATTAGAGACACATGCACCTTTTTCTCTCCACTTCCACACTCGCCGCACGATTTCAACACACGATTAATAATACCACCTTCTTAATTGTTAACTACATTATATGATTGTGTGTTCAGGATCATTATAACAGCGATGAAAGATATTGTTCGAAATCTCGAACCACAACGTAAACGCGCAACGCAATTTCCTGCACTCTATGTTTTTGTTACATTCCTCAGGCACTACATTTAAGATCTTGCACTAATACTTAGCTCTAGTATATGTAGGACGTATATTGTGATATATATAAATTGAGAGTCTCGTTTTGAGAAAATAGTTACCAAAATTCCAATTGAACAAATATCGGTTGTTCTCTTCCAGTATTTCCAGTCTTAAGATGCCGACATACTATTATATAATTGTGTATTACCGATTGTTCTATTAGTTGTAATTTCATAAAATGATGTTGAAAATATGAAAAATAAACGAAACCAACTTACCAAACAATGTCCCTCCCGCCCACAATCGCCAACCAGCCAATCGTTAGCCCTCCCGCCCACCATCGCCAACCAGCCAACCTTAAACCCTCCCGCCCACCATCGCCAACCAGCCAACCGTTTGCCCTCCCACCCACAATCGCCAACCAGCCATCCTTAAGCCCTCCCTCCCGCCTTCTCCAACCAGCCATCCGTTTGCCCACCAGCCCGCCATCACCAACCACCCAACCGATTGCCCACACGCCACCATCAACAACCACCCAACCGATAGCTCACCATCGCCAAGGAGCCAACACAGGACAATTCCACCTTCCGAACCCTCCCACCAACCAACTCTAAGCCCAGCCGAGTTGTTAATTAAACAAAGACAGATTGCGACCGCGTCACATCAAATCTTGCATCGAGTTTCCACAACGATAAAAACAAGCCACATCACAGTCATTAAAGACACATGCACCTTTTTCTCTCCACTTCCACCCTCGCCGCACAATTTCAACACACGATTAATAATACCACCTTCTTAATTGTTAACTACATTATAGGATTGCGTGTTCAGGATCATTATAACAGCGATGAAATTTATTGTTCGAAATCTCGAACCACAACGCAAACGCGCAACGCAATTTCCTGCACTCTTTGTTTTGTTACATTCCTTAGGCACTACATTTAAGATCTTGCACTAATACTTAGCTCTAGTATATGTAGGACGTATATTGTGATATATATAAATTGAGAGTCTCGTTTTTGAAAAAATAGTTACCAAAATTCCAATTGAACAAATATCAGTTGTTCTCTTCCAGTATTTCCAGTTGCGATACATCTTAAGATGCCGACATACTATTACATAATTGTGTATTACCGATTGTTCTATTAGTTATAATTTCATAAAATGATGTTGAAAATATGAAAAATAAACGAAACCAACCAACCAACCAATGTCTCTCCCGCCCACCATCGCCAACCAGCCAAACGTTAGCCCTCCCGCCCACCATCGCCAACCAGCCAACCGTAAACCCTCCCGCCCATCATCGCCAACCAGCCAACCGTTTGCCCTCCCACCCACCATCGCCAACCAGTCATCCTTAAGCCCTCCCTCCCGCCTTCAACAACCAGCCTTCCGTTTGCCCACCAGCCCGCCATCACCAACCACCCAACCGATTGACCACCCGCCCACCATCACCAACCACCCTACAGATTGCTCACCATCGCCAAGGAGCCAACACAGGACAATTCCACCTTCCGAACCCTCCCACCAACCAACTCTAAACCAAGCCGGGTTGTTAACTAAACAAAGACAGATCGCGACCGCGTCACATCAAATCATGCATCGAGTTTCCACAACGATAAAAACAAGCCACTTCACAGTCATTAAAGACACATGCACCTTTTTCTCTCCACTTCCACACTCGCCGCACGATTTCAACACACGATTAATAATACCACCTTCTTAATTGTTAACTACATTATAGGATTGCGTGTTCAGGATCATTATAACAGCGATGAAAGATATTGTTCGAAATCTCGAACCACAACGCAAACGCGCAACGCAATTTCCTGCACTCTTTGTTTTGTTACATTCCTTAGGCACTACATTTAAGATCTTGCACTAATACTTAACTCTAGTATATGTATGACGTATATTGTGATATATATAAATTGAGAGTCTCGTTTTTGAGAAAATAGTTACCAAAATTCCAATTGAACAAATATCAGTTGTTCTCTTCCAGTATTTCCAGTTGCGATACGTCTTAAGATGCCGACATTCTATTATATAATTGTGTATTACCGATTGTTCTATTAGTTATAATTTCATAAAATGATGTTGAAATATGAAAAATAAACGAAACCAACCAACCAACCAATGTCCCTCCCGTCCACCATCGCCAACCAGCCAACCGTTAGCCCTACCGCCCACCATCACCAACCAGCCAACCGTAAATCCTCCCGCCCACCACCGCCAACCAGCCAACCGTTTGCCCTCCCTCCCACCATCGCCAACCAGCCATCCTTAAGCCCTCCCTCCCGCCTTCTCCAACCAGCCATCCGTTTGCCAACCAGCCCGCAATCACCAACCACCCAACCGATTGCCCACCCGCCACCATCACCAACCACCCAACAGATTGCTCACCATCGCCAAGGAGCCAACGCAGGACAATTCCACCATCCGAACCCTCCCACCAACCAACTCTAAACCCAGCCGGGTTGTTAATTAAACCAAGACAGATCGCGACCGCGTCACATCAAATCATGCATCGAGTTTCCACAACGATAAAAACAAGCCACTTCACAGTCATTAAAGACACATGCACCTTTTTCTCTCCACTTCCACACTCGCCGCACGATTTCAACACACGATTAATAAAACCACCTTCTTAATTGTTAACTACATTATTGGATTGGGTGTTCAGGATCATTATAACATCGATGAAAGATATTGTTCGAAATCTCGAACCACAACGCAAACGCTCAACGCAATTTCCTGCACTCTTTGTTTTGTTACATTCCTTAGACACTACATTTAAGATCTTGCACTAATACTTAGCTCTAGTATATGTATGACGTATATTGTGATATATATAAATTGAGAGTCTCGTTTTTGTGAAAATTGTTACCAAAATTTCAATTGAACAAATATCAGTTGTTCTCTTCCGGTATTTCCAGTTGCGATTCGTCTTAAGATGCCAACATACTATTATATAATTGTGTATTACCGATTGTTCTATTAGTTATAATTTCATAAAATGATGTTAAAAATATGAAAAATAAACGAAACCAACCAACCAACCAATGTCCCTCCCGCCCACCATCGCCAACCAGCCAACCGTTTGCCCTCCCACCCACCATCGCCAACCAGCCATCCTTAAGCTCTCCCTCCCGCCTTCTCCAACCAGCCATCCGTTTGCCACCCAGCCCGCCATCACCAACCACCCAACCGATTGCCCACCCGCCACCATCACCAACCACCAAACAGATTGTTCACCATCGCCAAGGAGCCAACACAGGACAATTCCACCTTCCGAACCCTCCCACCAACCAACTCTAAACCCAGCCGGGTTGTTAACTAAACAAAGACAGATCGCGACCGCGTCACATCAAATCATGCATCGAGTTTCCACAACGATAAAAACAAGCCACTTCACAGTCATTAAAGACACATGCACCTTTTTCTCTCCACTTCCACACTCGCCGCACGATTTCAAAACACGATTAATAATACCACCTTCTTAATTGTTAACTACATTATAGGATTGCGTGTTCAGGATCATTATAACAGCGATGAAAGATATTGTTCGAAATCTCGAACCACAACGCAAACGCGAAACGCAATTTCCGGCACTCTCTGTTTTGTTACATTCCTTAGGCACTACATTTAAGATCTTGCACTAATACTTAGCTCTAGTATATGTAGGACGTATATTGTGATATATATAAATTGAGAGTCTCGTTTTTGAGAAAATAGTTACCAAAATTCCAATTGAACAAATATCAGTTGTTCTCTTCCAGTATTTCCAGTTGCGATACGACTTAAGATGCCGACATACTATTATATAATTGTGTATTACCGATTGATCTATTAATTATAATTTCATAAAATGATGTTGAAAATATGAAAAATAAACGAAACCAACCAACCAACCAATGTCCCTCCCGCCCACCATCGCCAACCAGCCAACCGTTAGCCCTCCCGCCCATCATCGCCAACCAGCCAACCGTAAACCCTCCCGCCCACCATCGCCAACCAGCCAACCGTTTGCCCTCCCACCCACCATCGCCAACCAGACATCCTTAAGCCCTCCCTCCCGCCTTCTCCAACCAGCCATCCGTTTGCCCACCAGCCCGCCATCACCAACCACCCAATCGATTGCCCACCCGCCACCATCACCAACCACCCAACAGATTGCTCACAATCGCCAA
This sequence comes from Lepisma saccharinum, assembly GCF_977018435.1. NCBI lineage: Eukaryota > Metazoa > Arthropoda > Insecta > Zygentoma > Lepismatidae > Lepisma > Lepisma saccharinum. The sequence goes on along the minus strand of NC_139246.1, from coordinate 61,391,734 downwards.
GGAGCCAACACAGGACAATTCCACCTTCCGAACCCTCCCACCAACCAACTCTAAACCCAGCCGGGTTGTTAATTAAACAAAGACAGATCGCGACCGCGTCACATCAAATCATGCATCGTGTTTCCACAACGATAAAAACAAGCCACTTCACAGTCATTAAAGACACATGCACCTTTTTCTCGCCACTTCCACACTCGCCGCACGATTTCAACACATGATTAATAATACCACCTTCTTAATTGTTAACTACATTATAGGATTGCGTGTTCAGGATCATTATAACAGCGATGAAAGATATTGTTCGAAATCTCGAACCACAACGCAAACGCACAACGCAATTTCCTGCACTCTTTGTTTTGTTACATTCCTTAAGCACTACATTTAAGATCTTGCACTAATACTTAACTCTAGTATATGTATGACGTATATTGTGATATATATAAATTGAGAGTCTCGTTTTTGAGAAAATAGTTACCAAAATTCCAATTGAACAAATATCAGTTGTTCTCTTCCAGTATTTCCAGTTGCGATACGTCTTAAGATGCCGACATTCTATTATATAATTGTGTATTACCGATTGTTCTATTAGCTATAATTTCATAAAATGATGTTGAAAATATGAAAAATAAACGAAACCAACAAACCAACCAATGTCCCTCCCGCCCAACATCGCCAACCAGCCAACCGTTAGCCCTCCCGCCCACCATCGCCAAACAGCCAACCGTAAATCCTCCCGCCCACCATCGCCAACCAGCCAACCGTTTGCCCTCCCACCCACAATCGCCAACCAGCCATCCTTAAGCCCTCCCTCCCGCCTTCTCCAACCAGCCATCCGTTTGCCAACCAGCCCGCCATCACAAACCACCCAACCGATTGCCCACCCGCCACCATCACCAACCACCCAACAGATTGCTCACCATCGCCAACGAGCCAACGCAGGACAATTCCACCATCCGTACCCTCCCACCAACCAACTCTAAACCCAGCCGGGTTGTTAATTAAACCAAGACAGATCGCGACCGCGTCACATCAAATCATGCATCGAGTTTCCACAACTATAAAAACAAGCCACTTCCCAGTCATTAAAGACACATGCACCTTTTTCTCTCCACTTCCACACTCGCCGCACGATTTCAACACACGATTAATAATACCACCTTCTTAATTGTTAACTACATTATAGGATTGCGTGTTCAGGATCATTATAACATCGATGAAAGATATCGTTCGAAATCTCGAACCACAACGCAAACGCTCAACGCAATTTCCTGCACTCTTTGTTTTGTTACATTCCTTAGGCACTACATTTAAGATCTTGCACTAATACTTAGCTCTAGTATATGTATGACGTATATTGTGATATATATAAATTGAGAGTCTCGTTTTTGTGAAAATAGTTACCAAAATTTCAATTGAACAAATATCAGTTGTTCTCTTCCAGTATTTCCAGTTGCGATACGTCTTAAGATGCCAACATACTATTATATAATTGTGTATTACCGATTCTTCTATTAGTTATAATTTCATAAAATGATGTTGAAAATATGAAAAATAAACGAAACAAACCAACCAACCAATGTCCCTCCCGCCCACCATCGCCAACCAGCCAACCGTTTGCCCTCCCACCCACCATCGCCAACCAGCCATCCTTAAGCCCTCCCTCCCGCCTTCTCCAACCAGCCGTCCGTTTGCCACCCAGCCCGCCATCACCAAACACCCAACCGATTGCCTACCCGCCACCATCACCAACCACCCAACAGATTGTTCACCATCGCCAAGGAGCCAACACAGGACAATTCCACCTTCCGAACCTTCCCACCAACCAACTCTAAACCCAGCCGGGTTGTTAACTAAACAAAGACAGATCGCGACCGCGTCACATCAAATCATGCATCGAGTTTCCACAACGATAAAAACAAGCCACTTCACAGTCATTAAAGACACATGCACCTTTTTCTCTCCACTTCCACACTCGTCGCACGATTTCAAAACACGATTAATAATACCACCTTCTTAATTGTTAACTACATTATAGGATTGCGTGTTCAGGATCATTATAACAGCGATGAAAGATATTGTTCGAAATCTCGAACCACAACGTAAACGCGAAACGCAATTTCCGGCACTCTCTGTTTTGTTACATTCCTTAGGCACTACATTTAAGATCTTGCACTAATACTTAGCTCTAGTATATGTAGGACGTATATTGTGATATATATAAATTGAGAGTCTCGTTTTTGAGAAAATAGTTACCAAAATTCCATTTGAACAAATATCAGTTGTTCTCTTCCAGTATTTCCAGTTGCGATACATCTTAAGATGCCGACATACTATTATATAATTGTGTATTACCGATTGTTCTATTAGTTATAATTTCATAAAATGATGTTGAAAATATGAAAAATAAACGAAACCAACCAACCAACCAATGTCCCTCCCGCCCACCATCGCCAACCAGCCAACCGTAAACCCTTCCGCCCACCATCGCCAACCAGCCAACCGTTTGCCCTCCCACCCACCATCGCCAACCAGACATCCTTAAGCCCTCCCTCCCGCCTTCTCCAACCAGCCATCCGTTTGCCCACCAGCCCGTCATCACCAACCACCCAATCAATTGCCCACCCGCCACCATCACCAACCACCCAACAGATTGCTCACCATCGACAACGAGCCAACGCAGGACAATTCCACCATCCGAACCCTCCCACCAACCAACTCTAAACCCAGCCGGGTTGTTAATTAAACCAAGACAGATCGCGACCGCGTCACATCAAATCATGCATCGAGTTTCCACAACTATAAAAACAAGCCACTTCCCAGTCATTAAAGACACATGCACCTTTTATTCTCCACTTCCACACTCGCCGCACGATTTCAACACACGATTAATAATACCACCTTCTTAATTGTTAACTACATTATAGGATTGCGTGTTCAGGATCATTATAACATCGATGAAAGATATCGTTCGAAATCTCGAACCACAACGCAAACGCTCAACGCAATTTCCTGCACTCTTTGTTTTGTTACATTCCTTAGGCACTACATTTAAGATCTTGCACTAATACTTAACTCTAGTATATGTATGACGTATATTGTGATATATATAAATTGAGAGTCTGGTTTTTGTGAAAATAGTTACCAAAATTTCAATTGAACAAATATCAGTTGTTCTCTTCCAGTATTTCCAGTTGCGATACGTCTTAAGATGCCAACATACTATTATATAATTGTGTATTACCGATTGTTCTATTAGTTATAATTTCATAAAATGATGTTGAAAATATGAAAAATAAACGAAACCAACCAACCAACCAATGTCCCTCCCGCCCACCATCGCCATCCAGCCAACCGTTTGCCCTCCCACCCACCATCGCCAACCAGCCATCCTTAATCCTTACCTCCCGCCTTCTCCAACCAGCCATCCGTTTGTCCACCAGCCCGCCATCACCAACCACCCAATTGATTGCCCACCCGCCACCATCACCAACCACACAACAGATTGCTCACAATCGCCAAGGAGCCAACACAGGACAATTCCACCTTCCGAACCCTCCCACCAACCAACTCTAAACCCAGCCGGGTTGCTAATTAAACAAAGACAGATCGCGACCGCGTCACATCAAATCATGCATCGAGTTTCCACAACGATAAAAACAAGCTACTTCACAGTCATTAAAGACACATGCACCTTTTTCTCTCCACTTCCACACTCGCCGCACGATTTCAACACATGATTAATAATACCACCTTCTTAATTGTTAACTACATTATAGGATTGTGTGTTCAGGATCATTATAACAGCGATGAAAGATATTGTTCGAAATCTCGAACCACAACGCAAACGCGCAACGCAATTTCCTGCACTCTTTGTTTTGTTACATTCCTTAAGCACTACATTTAAGATCTTGCACTAATACTTAACTCTAGTATATGTATGACGTATATTGTGATATATATAAATTGAGAGTCTCGTTTTTGAGAAAATAGTTACCAAAATTCCAATTGAACAAATATCAGTTGTTCTCTTCCAGTATTTCCAGTTCCGATACGTCTTAAGATGCCGACATTCTATTATATAATTTTGTATTACCGATTGTTCTATTAGTTATAATTTCATAAAATGATGTTGAAAATATGAAAAATAAACGAAACCAACCAACCAACCAATGTCCTTCCCGCCCACCATCGCCAACCAGCCAACCGTTAGCCCTCCCGCCCACCATCGCCAACCAGCCAACCGTAAATCCTCCCGCCCACCATCGCCAACCAGCCAACCGTTTGCCCTCCCACCCACCATCGCCAACCAGCCATCCTTAAGCCCTCCCTCCCGCCTTCTCCAACCAGCCATCCGTTTGCCAACCAACCCGCCATCACAAACCACCCAACCGATTGCCCACCCGCCACCATCACCAACCACCCAACAGATTGCTCACCATCGACAACGAGCCAACGCAGGACAATTCCACCATCCGAACCCTCCCACCAACCAACTCTAAACCCAGCCGGGTTGTTAATTAAACCAAGACAGATCGCGACCGCGTCACATCAAATCATGCATCGAGTTTCCACAACTATAAAAACAGGCCAATTCCCAGTCATTAAAGACACATGCACCTTTTTCTCTCCACTTCCACACTCGCCGCACGATTTCAACACACGATTAATAATACCACCTTCTTAATTGTTAACTACATTATAGGATTACGTGTTCAGGATCATTATAACATCGATGAAAGATATCGTTCGAAATCTCGAACCACAACGCAAACGCTCAACGCAATTTCCTGCACTCTTTGTTTTGTTACATTCCTTAGGCACTACATTTAAGATCTTGCACTAATACTTAGCTCTAGTATATGTATGACGTATATTGTGATATATATAAATTGAGAGTCTCGTTTTTGAGAAAATAGTTACCAAAATTCCAATTGAACAAATATCAGTTGTTCTCTTCCAGTATTTCCAGTTGCGATACGTCTTAAGATGCCGACATTCTATTATAATTGTGTATTACCGATTGTTCTATTAGTTATAATTTCATAAAATGATGTTGAAATATGAAAAATAAACGAAACCAACCAACCAACCAATGTCCCTCCCGCCCACCATCGCCAACCAGCCAACCGTTAGCCCTACCGCCCACCATCACCAAGCAGCCAACCGTAAATCCTCCCGCCCACCATCGCCAACCAGCCAACCGTTTGCCCTCCCACCCACCATCGCCAACCAGCCATCCTTAAGCCCTCCCTCCCGCCTTCTCCAACCAGCCATCCGTTTGTCAACCAGCCCGCAATCACCAACCACCCAACCGATTGCCCACCCGCCACCATCACCAACCACCCAACAGATTGCTCACCATCGCCAAGGAGCCAACGCAGGACAATTCTACCATCCGAACCCTCCCACCAACCAACTCTAAACCCAGCCGGGTTGTTAATTAAACCAAGACAGATCGCGACCGCGTCACATCAAATCATGCATCGAGTTTCCACAACGATAAAAACAAGCCACTTCACAGTCATTAAAGACACATGCACCTTTTTCTCTCCACTTCCACACTCGCCGCACGATTTCAACACACGATTAATAATACCACCTTCTTAATTGTTAACTACATTATAGGATTGCGTGTTCAGGATCATTATAACATCGATGAAAGATATTTTTCGAAATCTCGAACCACAACGCAAACGCTCAACGCAATTTCCTGCACTCTTTGTTTTGTTACATTCCTTAGGCACTACATTTAAGATCTTGCACTAATACTTAGCTCTAGTATATGTATGACGTATATTGTGATATATATAAATTGAGAGTCTCGTTTTTGTGAAAATAGTTACCAAAATTTCAATTGAACAAATATCAGTTGTTCTCTTCCGGTATTTCCAGTTGCGATTCGTCTTAAGGTGCCAACATACTATTATATAATTGTGTATTACCGATTGTTCTATTAGTTATAATTTCATAAAATGATGTTAAAAATATGAAAAATAAACGAAACCAACCAACCAACCAATGTCCCTCCCGCCCACCATCGCCAACCAGCCAACCGTTTGCCCTCCCACCCACCATCGCCAACCAGCCATCCTTAAGCTCTCCCTCCCGCCTTCTCCAACCAGCCATCCGTTTGCCACCCAGACCGCCATCACCAACCACCCAACCGATTGCCCACCCGCCACCATCACCAACCACCCAACAGATTGTTCACCATCGCCAAGGAGCCAACACAGGACAATTCCACCTTCCGAACCCTCCCACCAACCAACTCTAAACCCAGCCGGGTTGTTAACTAAACAAAGACAGATCGCGACCGCGTCACATCAAATCATGCATCGAGTTTCCACAACGATAAAAACAAGCCACTTCACAGTCATTAAAGACACATGCACCTTTTTCTCTCCACTTCCACACTCGCCGCACGATTTCAAAACACGATTAACAATTCCACCTTCTTAATTGTTAACTACATTATAGGATTGCGTGTTCAGGATCATTATAACAGCGATGAAAGATATTGTTCGAAATCTCGAACCACAACGCAAACGCGAAACGCAATTTCCGGCACTCTCTGTTTTGTTACATTCCTTAGGCACTACATTTAAGATCTTGCACTAATACTTAGCTCTAGTATATGTAGGACGTATATTGTGATATATATAAATTGAGAGTCTCGTTTTTGAGAAAATAGTTACCAAAATTCCAATTGAACAAATATCAGTTGTTCTCTTCCAGTATTTCCAGTTGCGATACGTCTTAAGATGCCGACATTCTATTATATAATTGTGTATTACCGATTGTTCTATTAGCTATAATTTCATAAAATGATGTTGAAAATATGAAAAATAAACGAAACCAACCAACCAACCAATGTCCCTCCCGCCCACCATCGCCAACCAGCCAACCGTTAGCCCTCCCGCCCACCATCGCCAACCAGCCAACCGTTAATCCTCCCGCCCACCATCGCCAACCAGCCAACCGTTTGCCCTCCCACGCACAATCGCCAACCAGCCATCCTTAAGCCCTCCCTCCCGCCTTCTCCAACCAGCCATCCGTTTGCCAACCAGCCCGCCATCACAAACCACCCAACCGATTGCCCACCCGCCACCATCACCAACCACCCAACAGATTGCTCACCATCGCCAACGAGCCAACGCAGGACAATTCCACCATCCGTACCCTCCCACCAACCAACTCTAAACCCAGCCGGGTTGTTAATTAAACCAAGACAGATCGCGACCGCGTCACATCAAATCATGCATCGAGTTTCCACAACTATAAAAACAAGGCACTTCCCAGTCATTAAAGACACATGCACCTTTTTCTCTCCACTTCCACACTCGCCGCATGATTTCAACACACGATTAATAATACCACCTTCTTAATTGTTAACTACATTATAGGATTGCGTGTTCAGGATCATTATAACATCGATGAAAGATATCGTTCGAAATCTCGAACCACAACGCAAACGCTCAACGCAATTTCCTGCACTCTTTGTTTTTTACATTCCTTAGGCAATACATTTAAGATCTTGCACTAATACTTAGCTCTAGTATATGTATGACGTATATTGTGATATATATAAATTGAGAGTCTCGTTTTTGTGAAAATAGTTACCAAAATTTCAATTGAACAAATATCAGTTGTTCTCTTCCAGTATTTCCAGTTGCGATACGTCTTAAAATGCCAACATACTATTATATAATTGTGTATTACCGATTGTTCTATTAGTTATAATTTCATAAAATGATGTTGAAAATATGAAAAATAAACGAAACAAACCAACCAACCAATGTCCCTCCCGCCCACCATCGCCAACCAGCCAACCGTTTGCCCTCCCACCCACCATCGCCAACCAGCCATCCTTAAGCCCTCCCTCCCGCCTTCTCCAACCAGCCATCCGTTTGCCACCCAGCCCGCCATCACCAAACACCCAACCGATTGCCCACCCGCCACCATCACCAACCACCCAACAGATTGTTCACCATCGCCAAGGAGCCAACACAGGACAATTCCACCTTCCGAAACTTCCCACCAACCAACTCTAAACCCAGCCGGGTTGTTAACTAAACAAAGACAGATCGCGACCGCGTCACATCAAATCATGCATCGAGTTTCCACAACGATAAAAACAAGCCACTTCACAGTCATTAAAGACACATGCACCTTTTTCTCTCCACTTCCACACTCGCCGCACGATTTCAAAACACGATTAATAATACCACCTTCTTAATTGTTAACTACATTATAGGATTGCGTGTTCAGGATCATTATAACAGCGATGAAAGATATTGTTCGAAATCTCGAACCACAACGCAAACGCGAAACGCAATTTCCGGCACTCTCTGTTTTGTTACATTCCTTAGGCACTACATTTAAGATCTTGCACTAATACTTAGCTCTAGTATATGTAGGACGTATATTGTGATATATATAAATTGAGAGTCTCGTTTTTGAGAAAATAGTTACCAAAATTCCATTTGAACAAATATCAGTTGTTCTCTTCCAGTATTTCCAGTTGCGATACATCTTAAGATGCCGACATACTATTATATAATTGTGTATTACCGATTGTTCTATTAGTTATAATTTCATAAAATGATGTTGAAAATATGAAAAATAAACGAAACCAACCAACCAACCAATGTCCCTCCCGCCCACCATCGCCAACCAGCCAACCGTTAGCCTTCCCGCCCACCATCGCCAACCAGCCAACCGTAAACCCTCCCGCCCACCATCGCCAACCAGCCAACCGTTTGCCCTCCCACCCACCATCGCCAACCAGCCATCCTTAAGCCCTACCTCCCGCCTTCTCCAACCAGCCATCCGTTTGTCCACCAGCCCGCCATCACCAACCACCCAATTGATTGCCCACCCGCCACCATCACCAACCACCCAACAGATTGCTCACAATCGCCAAGGAGCCAACACAGGACAATTCCACCTTCCGAACCCTCCCACCAACCAACTCTAAACCCAGCCGGGTTGCTAATTAAACAAAGACAGATCGCGACCGCGTCACATCAAATCATGCATCGAGTTTCCACAACGATAAAAACAAGCTACTTCACAGTCATTAAAGACACATGCACCTTTTTCTCTCCACTTCCACACTCGCCGCACGATTTCAACACATGATAAATAATACCACCTTCTTAATTGTTAACTACATTATAGGATTGTGTGTTCAGGATCATTATAACAGCGATGAAAGATATTGTTCGAAATCTCGAACCACAACGCAAACGCGCAACGCAATTTCCTGCACTCTTTGTTTTGTTACATTCCTTAAGCACTACATTTAAGATCTTGCACTAATACTTAACTCTAGTATATGTATGACGTATATTGTGATATATATAAATTGAGAGTCTCGTTTTTGAGAAAATAGTTACCAAAATTCCAATTGAACAAATATCAGTTGTTCTCTTCCAGTATTTCCAGTTGCGATACGTCTTAAGATGCCGACATTCTATTATATAATTTTGTATTACCGATTGTTCTATTAGTTATAATTTCATAAAATGATGTTGAAAATATGAAAAATAAACGAAACCAACCAACCAACCAATGTCCTTCCCGCCCACCATCGCCAACCAGCCAACCGTTAGCCCTCCCGCCCACCATCGCCAACCAGCCAACCGTAAATCCTCCCGCCCACCATCGCCAACCAGCCAACCGTTTGCCCTCCCACCCACAATCGCCAACCAGCCATCCTTAAGCCCTCCCTCCCGCCTTCTCCAACCAGCCATCCGTTTGCCAACCAACCCGCCATCACAAACCACCCAAAAGATTGCCCACCCGCCACCATCACCAACCACCCAACAGATTGCTCACCATCGACAACGAGCCAACGCAGGACAATTCCACCATCCGAACCCTCCCACCAACCAACTCTAAACCCAGCCGGGTTGTTAATTAAACCAAGACAGATCGCGACCGCGTCACATCAAATCATGCATCGAGTTTCCACAACTATAAAAACAAGCCAATTCCCAGTCATTAAAGACACATGCACCTTTTTCTCTCCACTTCCACACTCGCCGCACGATTTCAACACACGATTAATAATACCACCTTCTTAATTGTTAACTACATTATAGGATTACGTGTTCAGGATCATTATAACATCGATGAAAGATATCGTTCGAAATCTCGAACCACAACGCAAACGCTCAACGCAATTTCCTGCACTCTTTGTTTTGTTACATTCCTTAGGCACTACATTTAAGATCTTGCACTAATACTTAGCTCTAGTATATGTATGACGTATATTGTGATATATATAAATTGAGAGTCTCGTTTTTGTGAAAATAGTTACCAAAATTTCAATTGAACAAATATCAGTTGTTCTCTTCCAGTATTTCCAGTTGCGATACGTCTTAAGATGCCAACATACTATTATATAATTGTGTATTACCGATTGTTCTATTAGTTATAATTTCATAAAATGATGTTGAAAATATGAAAAATAAACGAAACCAACCAACCAACCAATGTCCCTCCCGCCCACCATCGCCAACCAGCCAACCGTTTGCCCTTTCACCCACCATCGCCAACCAGCCATTTTTAAGCCCTCCCTCCCGCCTTCTCCAACCAGCCATCCGTTTGCCCACCAGCCCGCCATCACCAACCACCCAACCGATTGCCCACCCGCCACCATCACCAACCACCCAACAGATTGTTCACCATCGCCAAGAAGCTAACATAGGACAATTCCTCCTTCGGAACCCTCCCACCAACCAACTCTAAACCCAGCCGGGTTGTTAACTAAACAAAGACAGATCGCGACCGCGTCACATCAAATCATGCATCGAGTTTCCACAACGATAAAAACAAGACACTTCACCGTCATTAAAGACACATGAACCTTTTTCTCTCCACTTCCACACTCGCCGCAAGATTTCAACACACGATTAATTGTACCACCCTCCTAAGTGTTGACTACATTATAGGATTGCGTGTTCAGGATCATTATAACAGCGATGAAAGATATTTCTCAAAATCTCGAACCACAACGCAAACGCGCAACGCAATTTCCTGCACTCTTTGTTTTGTTACATTCCTTAGGCACTACATTTAAGATCTTGCACTAATACTTAGCTCTAGTATATGTATGATCTATATTGTGATATATATAAATTGAGAGTCTCGTTTTTGAGAAAATAGTTACCAAAATTCCAATTGAACAAATATCAGTTGTTCTCTTCCAGTATTTCCAGTTTCGATACGTCTTAAGATGCCGACATACTATTATATAATTGTGTATTACCGATTGTTCTATTAGTTATAATCTCATAAAATGATGTTGAAAATATGAAAAATAAACGAAACCAACCAACCAACCAATGTCCCTCCCGCCCACCATCGCCAACCAGCCAACCGTTAGCCCTCCCGCCCACCATCGCCAACCAGCCAACCGTAAACCCTCCCGCCCACCATCGCCAACCAGCCAACCGTTTGCCCTCCCACCCACCATCGCCAACCAGACATCCTTAAGCCCTCCCTCCCGCCTTCTCCAACCAGCCATCCGTTTGCCCACCAGCCCGCCATCACCAACCACCCAATCGATTGCCCACCCGCCACCATCACCAACCACCCAAGAGATTGCTCACAATCGCCAAGGATCCAACACAGGACAATTCCACCTTCCGAACCCTCCCACCAACCAACTCTAAACCCAGCCGGGTTGTTAATTAAACAAAGACAGATCGCGACCGCGTCACATCAAATCATGCATCGAGTTTCCACAACGATAAAAACAAGCCACTTCACAGTCATTAAAGACACATGCACCTTTTTCTCTCCACTTCCACACTCGCCGCACGATTTCAACATATGATTAATAATACCACCTTCTTAATTGTTAACTACATTATAGGATTGCGTGTTCAGGATCATTATAACAGCGATGAAAGATATTGTTCTAAATCTCGAACCACAACGCAAACGCGCAAAGCAATTTCCTGCACTCTTTGTTTTGTTACATTCCTTAGGCACTACATTTAAGATCTTGCACTAATACTTAGCTCTAGTATATGTAGGACGTATATTGTGATATATATAAATTGAGAGTCTCGTTTTTGAGAAAATAGTTACCAAAATTCCAATTGAACAAATATCAGTTGTTCTCTTCCAGTATTTCCAGTTGCTATACGTCTTAAGATGCCGACATACTATTATATAATTGTGTATTACCGATTGTTCTATTAGTTATAATTTCATAAAATGATGTTGAAATTATGAAAAATAAACGAAACCAACCAAAGAACCAATGTCCCTCCCGCCCACCATCGCCAACCAGCCAACCGTTAGCCCTCCCGCCCACCATCGCCAACCAGCCAACCGTAAAACCTCCCGCCCACCATCGCCAACCAGCCAACCGTTTGCCATCCCACACATCATCGCCAACCAGCCATTCTTAAGCCCTCCCTCCCGCCTTCTTCAACCAGCCATCCGTTTGCCCACCAGCCCGCCATCACCAACCACCTAATCGATTGCCCACCCGCCACCATCAACAACCACCCAACCGATAGCTCACCATCGCCAAGGAGCCAACACAGGACAATTCCACCTTCCGAACCCTCCCACCAACCAACTCTAAGCCCAGCCGAGTTGTTAATTAAACAAAGACAGATTGCGACCGCGTCACATCAAATCTTGCATCGAGTTTCCACAACGATAAAAACAAGCCACATCACAGTCATTAAAGACACATGCACCTTTTTCTCTCCACTTCCACCCTCGCCGCACAATTTCAACACACGATTAATAATACCACCTTCTTAATTGTTAACTACATTATAGGATTGCGTGTTCAGGATCATTATAACTGCGATGAAAGTTATTGTTCGAAATCTCGAACCACAACGCAAACGCGCAACGCAATTTCCTGCACTCTTTGTTTTGTTACATTCCTTAGGCACTACATTTAAGATCTTGCACTAATACTTAGCTCTAGTATATGTAGGACGTATATTGTGATATATATAAATTGAGAGTCTCGTTTTTGAGAAAATAGTTACCAAAATTCCAATTGAACAAATATCAGTTGTTCTCTTCCAGTATTTCCAGTTGCGATACATCTTAAGATGCCGACATACTATTACATAATTGTGTATTACCGATTGTTCTATTAGTTATAATTTCATAAAATGATGTTGAAAATATGAAAAATAAACGAAACCAACCAACCAACCAATGTCTCTCCCGCCCACCATCGCCAACCAGCCAACCGTTAGCCCTCCCGCCCACCATCGCCAACCAGCCAACCGAAAAAACCCTCCCGCCCATCATCGCCAACCAGCCAACCGTTTGCCCTCCCACCCACCATCGCCAACCAGTCATCCTTAAGCCCTCCCTCCCGCCTTCAACAACCAGCCTTCCGTTTGCCCACCAGCCCGCCATCACCAACCACCCAACCGATTGACCACCCGCCCACCATCACCAACCACCCTACAGATTGCTCACCATCGCCAAGGAGCCAAAACAGGACAATTCCACCTTCCGAACCCTCCCACCAACCAACTCTAAACCAAGCCGGGTTGTTAACTAAACAAAGACAGATCGCGACCGCGTCACATCAAATCATGCATCGAGTTTCCACAACGATTAAAACAAGCCACTTCACAGTCATTAAAGACACATGCACCTTTTTCTCTCCACTTCCACACTCGCCGCACGATTTCAACACACGATTAATAATACCACCTTCTTAATTGTTAACTACATTATAGGATTGCGTGCTCAGGATCATTATAACAGCGATGAAAGGTATTGTTCGAAATCTCGAACCACAACGCAAACGCGCAACGCAATTTCCGGCACTCTTTGTTTTGTTACATTCCTTAGGCACTACATTTAAGATCTTGCACTAATACTTAACTCTAGTATATGTATGACGTATATTGTGATATATATAAATTGAGAGTCTCGTTTTTGAGAAAATAGTTACCAAAATTCCAATTGAACAAATATCAGTTGTTCTCTTCCAGTATTTCCAGTTGCGATACGTCTTAAGAAGCCGACATTCTATTATATAATTGTGTATTACCGATTGTTCTATTAGTTACAATTTCATAAAATGATGTTGAAATATGAAAAATAAACGAAACCAACCAACCAACCAATGTCCCTCCCGCCCACCATCGCCAACCAGCCAACCGTTAGCCCTACCGCCCACCATCACCAACCAGCCAACCGTAAATCCTCCCGCCCACCATCGCCAACCAGCCAACCGTTTTCCTCCCACCCACCATCGCCAACCAGCCATCCTTAAGCCCTCCCTCCCGCCTTCTCCAACCAGCCATCCGTTTGCCAACCAGCCCGCAATGACCAACCACCCAACCGATTGCCCACCCGCCACCATCACCAACCACCCAACAGATTGCTCACCATCGCCAAGGAGCCAACGCAGGACAATTCCACCATCCGAACCCTCCCACCAACCAACTCTAAACCCAGCCGGGTTGTTAATTAAACCAAGACAGATCGCGACCGCGTCACATCAAATCATGCATCGAGTTTCCACAACGATAAAAACAAGACACTTCACAGTCATTAAAGACACATGCACCTTTTTCTCTCCACTTCCACACTCGCCGCACGATTTCAACACACGATTAATAATACCACCTTCTTAATTGTTAACTACATTATAGGATTGCGTGTTCAGGATCATTATAACATCGATGAAAGATATTGTTCGAAATCTCGAACCACAACGCAAACGCTCAACGCAATTTCCTGCACTCTTTGTTTTGTTACATTCCTTAGGCACTACATTTAAGATCTTGCACTAATACTTAGCTCTAGTATATGTATGACGTATATTGTGATATATATAAATTGAGAGTCTCGTTTTTGTGAAAATAGTTACCAAAATTTCAATTGAACAAATATCAGTTGTTCTCTTCCGGTATTTCCAGTTGCGATTCGTCTTAAGATGCCAACATACTATTATATAATTGTGTATTACCGATTGTTCTATTAGTTATAATTTCATAAAATGATGTTAAAAATATGAAAAATAAACGAAACCAACCAACCAACCAATGTCCCTCCCGCCCACCATCGCCAACCAGCCAACCGTTTGCCCTCCCACCCACCATCGCCAACCAGCCATCCTTAAGCTCTCCCTCCCGCCTTCTCCAACCAGCCATCCGTTTGCCACCCAGCCCGCCATCACCAACCACCCAACCGATTGCCCACCCGCCACCATCACCAACCACCCAACAGATTGTTCACCATCGCCAAGGAGCCAACACAGGACAATTCCACCTTCCGAACCCTCCCACCAACCAACTCTAAACCCAGCCGGGTTGTTAACTAAACAAAGACAGATCGCGACCGCGTCACATCAAATCATGCATCGAGTTTCCACAACGATAAAAACAAGCCACTTCACAGTCATTAAAGACACATGCACCTTTTTCTCTCCACTTCCACACTCGCCGCACGATTTCAAAACACGATTAATAATACCACCTTCTTAATTGTTAACTACATTATAGGATTGCGTGTTCAGGATCATTATAACAGCGATGAAAGATATTGTTCGAAATCTCGAACCACAACGCAAACGCGAAACGCAATTTCCGGCACTCTCTGTTTTGTTACATTCCTTAGGCACTACATTTAAGATCTTGCACTAATACTTAGCTCTAGTATATGTAGGACGTATATTGTGATATATATAAATTGAGAGTCTCGTTTTTGAGAAAATAGTTACCAAAATTCCAATTGAACAAATATCAGTTGTTCTCTTCCAGTATTTCCAGTTGCGATACGACTTAAGATGCCGACATACTATTATATAATTGTGTATTACCGATTGATCTATTAGTTATAATTTCATAAAATGATGTTGAAAATATGAAAAATAAACGAAACCAACCAACCAACCAATGTCCCTCCCGCCCACCATCGCCAACCAGCCAACCGTTAGCCCTCCCGCCCACCATCGCCAACCAGCCAACCGTAAACCCTCCCGCCCACCATCGCCAACCAGCCAACCATTTGCCCTCCCACCCACCATCGCCAACCAGACATCCTTAAGCCCTCCCTCCCGCCTTCTCCAACCAGCCATCCGTTTGCCCACCAGCCCGCCATCACCAACCACCCAATCGATTGCCCACCCGCCACCACCACCAACCACCCAACAGATTGCTCACAATCGCCAAGGAGCCAACACAGGACAATTCCACCTTCCGAACCCTCCCACCAACCAACTCTAAACCCAGCCGGGTTGTTAATTAAACAAAGACAGATCGCGACCGCGTCACATCAAATCATGCATCGAGTTTCCACAACGATAAAAACAAGCCTTTCACAGTCATTAAAGACACATGCACCTTTTTCTCTCCACTTCCACACTCGCCGCAAGATTTCAACACACGATTAATTGTACCACCCTCCTAAGTGTTGACTACATAATAGGATTGCGTGTTCAGGATCATTATAACAGCGATGAAAGATATTGCTCGAAATCTCGAACCACAACGCAAACGCGCAACGCAATTTCCTGCACTCTTTGTTTTGTTACATTCCTTAGGCACTACATTTAAGATCTTGCACTAATACTTAGCTCTAGTATATGTATGACGTATATTGTGATATATATAAATTGAGAGTCTCGTTTTTGAGAAAATAGTTACCAAAATTCCAATTGAACAAATATCAGTTGTTCTCTTCCAGTATTTCCAGTTGCGATACGACTTAAGATGCCGACATACTATTATATAATTGTGTATTACCGATTGATCTATTAGTTATAATTTCATAAAATGATGTTGAAAATATGAAAAATAAACGAAACCAACCAACCAACCAATGTCCCTCCCGCCCACCATCGCCAACCAGCCAACCGTTAGCCCTCCCGCCCACCATCGCCAACCAGCCAACCGTAAACCCTCCCGCCCACCATCGCCAACCAGCCAACCGTTTGCCCTCCCACCCACCATCGCCAACCAGACATCCTTAAGCCCTCCCTCCCGCCTTCTCCAACCAGCCATCCGTTTGCCCACCAGCCCGCCATCACCAACCACCCAATCGATTGCCCACCCGCCACCATCACCAACCACCCAACAGATTGCTCACAATCGCCAAGGAGCCAACACAGGACAATTCCACCTTCCGAACCCTCCCACCAACCAACTCTAAACCCAGCCGGGTTGTTAATTAAACAAAGACAGATCGCGACCGCGTCACATCAAATCATGCATCGAGTTTCCACAACGATAAAAACAAGCCACTTCACAGTCATTAAAGACACATGCACCTTTTTCTCTCCACTTCCACACTCGCCGCAAGATTTCAACACACGATTAATTGTACCACCCTCCTAAGTGTTGACTACATTATAGGATTGCGTGTTCAGGATCATTATAACAGCGATGAAAGATATTGCTCGAAATCTCGAACCACAACGCAAACGCGCAACGCAATTTCCTGCACTCTTTGTTTTGTTACATTCCTTAGGCACTACATTTAAGATCTTGCACTAATACTTAGCTCTAGTATATGTATGACGTATATTGTGATATATATAAATTGAGAGTCTCGTTTTTGAGAAAATAGTTACCAAAATTCCAATTGAACAAATATCAGTTGTTCTCTTCCAGTATTTCCAGTTGCGATACGTCTTAAGATGCCGACATACTATTATATAATTGTGTATTACCGATTGATCTATTAGTTATAATTTCATAAAATGATGTTGAAAATATGAAAAATAAACGAAACCAACCAACCAAACAATGTCCCTCCCGCCCACCATCGCCAACCAGCCAACCGTTAGCCCTCCCGCCCACCATCGCCAACCAGCCAACCGTAAACCCTCCCGCCCACCATCGCCAACCAGCCAACCGTTTGCCCTCCCACCCACCATCGCCAACCAGACATCCTTAAGCCCTCCCTCCCGCCTTCTCCAACCAGCCATCCGTTTGCCCACCAGCCCGCCAACACCAACCACCCAATCGATTGCCCACCCGCCACCATCACCAACCACCCAACAGATTGCTCACCATCGCCATGGAGCCAACACAGGAAAATTCCACCTTCCGAACCCTCCCACCAACCAACTCTAAACCCAGCCGGGTTGTTAATTAAACAAAGACAAATCGCGACCGCGTCACATCAAATCATGCATCGAGTTTCCACAACGATAAAAACAAGCCACTTCACAGTCATTAAAGACACATGCACCTTTTTTTCTCCACTTCCACACTCGCCGCACGATTTCAACACACGATTAATAATACCATCTTCTTAATTGTTAAATACATTATATGATTGTGTGTTCAGGATCATTATAACAGCGATGAAAGATATTGTTCGAAATCTCGAACCACAACGCAAACGCGCAACGCAATTTCCTGCACTCTATGTTTTTGTTACAATCCTCAGGCACTACATTTAAGATCTTGCACTAATACTTAGCTCTAGTATATGTAGGACGTATATTGTGATATATATAAATTGAGAGTCTCGTTTTGAGAAAATAGTTACCAAAATTCCAATTGAACAAATATCGGTTGTTCTCTTCCAGTATTTCCAGTCTTAAGATGCCGACATACTATTATATAATTGTGTATTACCGATTGTTCTATTAGTTATAATTTCATAAAATGATGTTGAAAATATGAAAAATAAACGAAACCAACTTACCAAACAATGTCCCTCCCGCCCAAAATCGCCAACCAGCAAATCGTTAGCCCTCCCGCCCACCATCGCCTACCAGCCAACCTTAAACCCTCCCGCCCACCATCGCCAACCAGCCAACCGTTTGCCCTCCCACCCACAATCGCCAACCAGCCATCCTTAAGCTCTCCCTCCCGCCTTCTCCAACCAGCCATCCGTTTGCCCACCAGCCCGCCATCACCAACCACCCAACCGATTGCCCACACGCCACCATCAACAACCACCCAACCGATAGCTCACCATCGCCAAGGAGCCAACACAGGACATTTCCACCTTCCGAACCCTCCCACCAACCAACTCTAAGCCCAGCCGAGTTGTTAATTAAACAAAGACAGATTGCGACCGCGTCACATCAAATCTTGCATCGAGTTTCCACAACGATAAAAACAAGCCACATCACAGTCATTAAAGACACATGCACCTTTTTCTCTCCACTTCCACCCTCGCCGCACAATTTCAACACACGATTAATAATACCACCTTCTTAATTGTTAACTACATTATAGGATTGCGTGTTCAGGATCATTATAACAGCGATGAAAGTTATTGTTCGAAATCTCGAACCACAACGCAAACGCGCAACGCAATTTCCTGCACTCTTTGTTTTGTTACATTCCTTAGGCACTACATTTAAGATCTTGCACTAATACTTAGCTCTAGTATATGTAGGACGTATATTGTGATATATATAAATTGAGAGTCTCGTTTTTGAGAAAATAGTTACCAAAATTCCAATTGAACAAATATCAGTTGTTCTCTTCCAGTATTTCCAGTTGCGATACATCCTAAGATGCCGACATACTATTACATAATTGTGTATTACCGATTGTTCTATTAGTTATAATTTCATAAAATGATGTTGAAAATATGAAAAATAAACGAAACCAACCAACCAACCAATGTCTCTCCCGCCCACCATCGCCAACCAGCCAACCGTTAGCCCTCCCGCCCACCATCGCCAACCAGCCAACCGAAAAAACCCTCCCGCCCATCATCGCCAACCAGCCAACCGTTTGCCCTCCCACCCACCATCGCCAACCAGTCATCCTTAAGCCCTCCCTCCCGCCTTCAACAACCAGCCTTCCGTTTGCCCACCAGCCCGCCATCACCAACCACCCAACCGATTGACCACCCGCCCACCATCACCAACCACCCTACAGATTGCTCACCATCGCCAAGGAGCCAACACAGGACAATTCCACCTTCCGAACCCTCCCACCAACCAACTCTAAACCAAGCCGGGTTGTTAACTAAACAAAGACAGATCGCGACCGCGTCACATCAAATCATGCATCGAGTTTCCACAACGATAAAAACAAGCCACTTCACAGTCATTAAAGACACATGCACCTTTTTCTCTCCACTTCCACACTCGCCGCAAGATTTCAACACACGATTAATTGTACCACCCTCCTAATTGTTGACTACATTATAGGATTGCGTGTTCAGGATCATTATAACAGCGATGAAAGATATTGCTCGAAATCTCGAACCACAACGCAAACGCGCAACGCAATTTCCTGCACTCTTTGTTTTGTTACATTCCTTAGGCACTACATTTAAGATCTTGCACTAATACTTAGCTCTAGTATATGTATGACGTATATTGTGATATATCTAAATTGAGAGTCTCGTTTTTGAGAAAATAGTTACCAAAATTCCAATTGAACAAATATCAGTTGTTCTCTTCCAGTATTTCCAGTTGCGATACGTCTTAAGATGCCGACATACTATTATATAATTGTGTATTACCGATTGTTCTATTAGTTATAATTTCATAAAATGATGTTGAAAATATGAAAAATAAACGAAACCAACCAACCAACCAATGTCCCTCTCGCCCACCATTGCCAACCAGCCAACCGTTAGCCCTCCCGCCCACCATCGCCAACCAGCCAACCGTAAACCCTCCCGCCCAGCATCGCCAACCAGCCAACCGTTTGCCCTCCCACCCACCATCGCCAACCAGCCATCCTTAAACCCTCCCTCCCGCCTTCTCCAACCAGCCATCCGCTTGCCACCCAGCCCGCCATCACCAACCACCCAACCGATTGCCCACCCGCCACCATCACCAACCACCCAACAGATTGCTCACCATCGCCAAGGAGCCAACACAGGACAATTCCACATTCCGAACCCTCCCACCAACCAACTCTAAACCCAGCCGGGTTGTTAATTAAACAAAGACAGATCGCGACCGCGTCACATCAAATCATGCATCGAGTTTCCACAACGATAAAAACAAGCCACTTCACAGTCATTAAAGACACATGCACCTTTTTCGCTCCACTTCCACACTCGCCGCACGATTTCAACACACGATTAATAATACCACCTTCTTAATTGTTAACTACATTATAGGATTGCGTGTTCAGGATCATTATAACAGCGATGAAAGATATTGTTCGAAATCTCGAACCACAACGCAAACGCGAAACGCAATTTCCGGCACTCTTTGTTTTGTTACATTCCTTAGGCACTACATTTAAGATCTTGCACTAATACTTAGCTCTAGTATATGTATGACGTATATTGTGATATATATAAATTGAGAGTATCGTTTTTGAGAAAATAGTTACCAAAATTCCATTTGAACAAATATCAGTTGTTCTCTTCCAGTATTTCCAGTTGCGATACATCTTAAGATGCCGACATACTATTATATAATTGTGTATTACCGATTGTTCTATTAGTTATAATTTCATAAAATGATGTTGAAAATATGAAAAATAAACGAAACCAACCAACCAACCAATGTCCCTCCCGCCCACCATCGCCAACCAGCCAACCGTTAGCCCTCCCGCCCACCATCGCCAACCAGCCAACCGTAAACCTTCCCGCCCACCATCGCCAACCAGCCAACCGTTTGCCCTCCCACCCACCATCGCCAACCAGCCATCCTTAAGCCCTACCTCCCGCCTTCTCCAACCAGCCATCCGTTTGCCCACCAGCCCGCCATCACCAACCACCCAATCGATTGCCCACCCGCCACCATCACCAACCACCCAACAGATTTCTCACAATCGCCAAGGAGCCAACACAGGACAATTCCACCTTCCGAACCCTCCCACCAACCAACTCTAAACCCAGCCGGGTTGTTAATTAAACAAAGACAGATCGCGACCGCGTCACATCAAATCATGCATCGAGTTTCCACAACGATAAAAACAAGCCACATCACAGTCATTAAAGACACATGCACCTTTTTCTCTCCACTTCCACACTCGCCGCACGATTTCAACACACGATTAATAATACCACCTTCTTAATTGTTAACTACATTATAGGATTGCGTGTTCAGGATCATTATAACAGCGATGAAAGATATTGTTCGAAATCTCGAACCACAACGCAAACGCGCAAAGCAATTTCCTGCACTCTTTGTTTTGTTACATTCCTTAGGCACTACATTTAAGATCTTGCACTAATACTTAGCTCTAGTATATGTAGGACGTATATTGTGATATATATAAATTGAGAGTCTCGTTTTTGAGAAAATAGTTACCAAAATTCCAATTGAACAAATATCAGTTGTTCTCTTCCAGTATTTCCAGTTGCTATACGTCTTAAGATGCCGACATACTATTATATAATTGTGTATTACCGATTGTTCTATTAGTTATAATTTCATAAAATGATGTTGAAAATAAGAAAAATAAACGAAACCAACCAAAGAACCAATGTCCCTCCCGCCCACCATCGCCAACCAGCCGACCGTTAGCCCTCCCGCCCACCATCGCCAACCAGCCAACCGTAAACCCTCCCGCCCACCATCGCCAACCAGCCAAACGTTTGCCCTCCCACCCACCATCGCCAACCAGCCATCTTTAAGCCCTCCCTCCCGCCTTCTCCAACCAGCCATCCGTTTGCCCACCAGCCCGCCATCACCAACCACCCAACCGATTGCCCACCCGCCACCATCACCAACCACCCAACAGATTGCTCACCATCGCCAAGGAGCCAACATAGGAAAATTCAACCTTCCAAACCCTCCCACCAACCAACTCTAAACCCAGCCGGGTTGTTAATTAAACAAAGACAAATCGCGACCGCGTCACATCAAATCATGCATCGAGTTTCCACAACGATAAAAACAAGCCACTTCACAGTCATTAAAGACACATGCACCTTTTTCTCTCCACTTCCACACTCGCCGCACGATTTCAACACACGATTAATAATACCACCTTCTTAATTTGTTAACTACATTATATGATTGTGTGTTCAGGATCATTATAACAGCGATGAAAGATATTGTTCGAAATCTCGAACCACAACGCAAACGCGCAACGCAATTTCCTGCACTCTATGTTTTTGTTACATTCCTCAGGCACTACATTTAAGATCTTGCACTAATACTTAGCTCTAGTATATGTAGGACGTATATTGTGATATATATAAATTGAGAGTCTCGTTTTGAGAAAATAGTTACCAAAATTCCAATTGAACAAATATCGGTTGTTCTCTTCCAGTATTTCCAGTCTTAAGATGGCGACATACTATTATATAATTGTGTATTACCGATTGTTCTATTAGTTATAATTTCATAAAATGATGTTGAAAATATGAAAAATAAACGAAACCAACTTACCAAACAATGTCCCTCCCGCCCACAATCGCCAACCAGCCAATCGTTAGCCCTCCCGCCCACCATCGCCAACCAGCCAACCTTAAACCCTCCCGCCCACCATCGCCAACCAACCAACCGTTTGCCCTCCCACCCACAATCGCCAACCAGCCATCCTTAAGCCCTCCCTCCCGCCTTCTCCAACCAGCCATCCGTTTGCCCACCAGCCCGCCATCACCAACCACCCAACCGATTGCCCACACGCCACCATCAACAACCACCCAACCGATAGCTCACCATCGCCAAGGAGCCAACACAGGACAATTCCACCTTCCGAACCCTCCCACCAACCAACTCTAAGCCCAGCCGAGTTGTTAATTAAACAAAGACAGATTGCGACCGCGTCACATCAAATCTTGCATCGAGTTTCCACAACGATAAAAACAAGCCACATCACAGTCATTAAAGACACATGCACCTTTTTCTCTCCACTTCCACCCTCGCCGCACAATTTCAACACACGATTAATAATACCACCTTCTTAATTGTTAACTACATTATAGGATTGCGTGTTCAGGATCATTATAACAGCGATGAAAGTTATTGTTCGAAATCTCGAACCACAACGCAAACGCGCAACGCAATTTCCTGCACTCTTTGTTTTGTTACATTCCTTAGGCACTACATTTAAGATCTTGCACTAATACTTAGCTCTAGTATATGTAGCACGTATATTGTGATATATATAAATTGAGAGTCTCGTTTTTGAGAAAATAGTTACCAAAATTCCAATTGAACAAATATCAGTTGTTCTCTTCCAGTATTTCCAGTTCCGATACATCTTAAGATGCCGACATACTATTACATAATTGTGTATTACCGATTGTTCTATTAGTTATAATTTCATAAACTGATGTTGAAAATATGAAAAATATACGAAACCAACCAACCAACCAATGTCTCTCCCGCCCACCATCGCCAACCAGCCAACCGTTAGCCCTCCCGCCCACCATCGCCAACCAGCCAACCGTAAACCCTCCCGCCCATCATCGCCAACCAGCCAACCGTTTGCCCTCCCACCCACCATCGCCAACCAGTCATCCTTAAGCCCTCCCTCCCGCCTTCAACAACCAGCCTTCCGTTTGCCCACCAGCCCGCCATCACCAACCACCCAACCGATTGACCACCCGCCCACCATCACCAACCACCCTACAGATTGCTCACCATCGCCAAGGAGCCAACACAGGACAATTCCACCTTCCGAACCCTCCCACCAACCAACTCTAAACCAAGCCGGGTTGTTAACTAAACAAAGACAGATCGCGACCGCGTCACATCAAATCATGCATCGAGTTTCCACAACGATAAAAACAAGCCACTTCACAGTCATTAAAGACACATGCACCTTTTTCTCTCCACTTCCACACTCGCCGCACGATTTCAACACACGATTAATAATACCACCTTCTTAATTGTTAACTACATTATAGGATTGCGTGTTCAGGATCATTATAACAGCGATGAAAGATATTGTTCGAAATCTCGAACCACAACGCAAACGCGAAACGCAATTTCCTGCACTCTTTGTTTTGTTACATTCCTTAGGCACTACATTTAAGATCTTGCACTAATACTTAACTCTAGTATATGTATGACGTATATTGTGATATATATAAATTGAGAGTCTCGTTTTTGAGAAAATAGTTACCAAAATTCCAATTGAACAAATATCAGTTGTTCTCTTCCAGTATTTCCAGTTGCGATACGTCTTAAGATGCCGACATTCTATTATATAATTGTGTATTACCGATTGTTCTATTAGTTATAATTTCATAAAATGATGTTGAAATATGAAAAATAAACGAAACCAACCAACCAACCAATGTCCCTCCCGCCCACCATCGCCAACCAGCCAACCGTTAGCCCTACCGCCCACCATCACCAACCAGCCAACCGCAAATCCTCCCGCCCACCATCGCCAACCAGCCAACCGTTTGCCCTCCCACCCACCATCGCCAACCAGCCATCCTTAAGCCCTCCCTCCCGCCTTCTCCAACCAGCCATCCGTTTGCCAACCAGCCCGCAATGACCAACCACCCAACCGATTGCCCACCCGCCACCATCACCAACCACCCAACAGATTGCTCACCATCGCCAAGGAGCCAACGCAGGACAATTCCACCATCCGAACCCTCCCACCAACCAACTCTAAACCCAGCCGGGTTGTTAATTAAACCAAGACAGATCGCGACCGCGTCACATCAAATCATGCATCGAGTTTCCACAACGATAAAAACAAGCCACTTCACAGTCATTAAAGACACATGCACCTTTTTCTCTCCACTTCCACACTCGCCGCACGATTTCAACACACGATTAATAATACCACCTTCTTAAGTGTTAACTGCATTATAGGATTGCGTGTTCAGGATCATTATAACATCGATGAAAGATATTGTTCGAAATCTCGAACCACAACGCAAACGCTCAACGCAATTTCCTGCACTCTTTGTTTTGTTACATTCCTTAGGCACTACGTTTAAGATCTTGCACTAATACTTAGCTCTAGTATATGTATGACGTATATTGTGATATATATAAATTGAGAGTCTCGTTTTTGTGAAAATAGTTACCAAAATTTCAATTGAACAAATATCAGTTGTTCTCTTCCGGTATTTCCAGTTGCGATTCGTCTTAAGATGCCAACATACTATTATATAATTGTGTATTACCGATTGTTCTATTAGTTATAATTTCATAAAATGATGTTAAAAATATGAAAAATAAACGAAACCAACCAACCAACCAATGTCCCTCCCGGACACCATCGCCAACCAGCCAACCGTTTGCCCTCCCACCCACCATCGCCAACCAGCCATTTTTAAGCCCTCCCTCCCGCCTTCTCCAACCAGCCATCCGTTTGCCCACCAGCCCGCCATCACCAACCACCCAACCGATTGCCCACCCGCCACCATCACCAACCACCCAACAGATTGTTCACCATCGCCAAGAAGCTAACATAGGACAATTCCACCTTCGGAACCCTCCCACCAACCAACTCTAAACCCAGCCGGGTTGTTAACTAAACAAAGACAGATCGCGACCGCGTCACATCAAATCATGCATCGAGTTTCCACAACGATAAAAACAAGACACTTCACCGTCATTAAAGACACATGAACCTTTTTCTCTCCACTTCCACACTCGCCGCAAGATTTCAACACACGATTAATTGTACCACCCTCCTAAGTGTTGACTACATTATAGGATTGCGTGTTCAGGATCATTATAACAGCGATGAAAGATATTTCTCAAAATCTCGAACCACAACGCAAACGCGCAACGCAATTTCCTGCACTCTTTGTTTTGTTACATTCCTTAGGCACTACATTTAAGATCTTGCACTAATACTTAGCTCTAGTATATGTATGACCTATATTGTGATATATATAAATTGAGAGTATCGTTTTTGAGAAAATAGTTACCAAAATTCCAATTGAACAAATATCAGTTTTTCTCTTCCAGTATTTCCAGTTTCGATACGTCTTAAGATGCCGACATACTATTATATAATTGTGTATTACCGATTGTTCTATTGGTTATAATTTCATAAAATGATGTTGAAAATATGAAAAATAAACGAAACCAACCAACCAACCAATGTCCTTCCCGCCCACCATCGCCAACCAGCCAACCGTTAGCCCTCCCGCCCACCATCGCCAACCAGCCAACCGTAAACCCTCCCGCCCACCATCGCCAACCAGCCAACCGTTTGCCCTCCCACACACCATCGCCAACCAGCCATCCTTAAGCCCTCCCTCCCGCCTTCTCCAACCAGCCATCCGTTTGCCCACCAGCCCGCCATCACCAACCACCCAATCGATTGCCCACCCGCCACCATCACCAACCACCCAACAGATTGCTCACAATCTCCAAGGAGCCAACACAGGACAATTCCACCTTCCGAACTCTCCCACCAACCAACTCTAAACCCAGCCGGGTTGTTAATTAAACAAAGACAGATCGCGACCGCGTCACATCAAATCATGCATCGAGTTTCCACAACGATAAAAACAAGCCACTTCACAGTCATTAAAGACACATGCACCTTTTTCTCTCCACTTCCACACTCGCCGCACGATTTCAACACATGATTAATAATACCACCTTCTTAATTGTTAACTACATTATAGGATTGCGTGTTCAGGATCATTATAACAGCGATGAAAGATATTGTTCGAAATCTCGAACCACAACGCAAACGCGCAACGCAATTTCCTGCACTCTTTGTTTTGTTACATTCCTTAAGCACTACATTTAAGATCTTGCACTAATACTTAACTCTAGTATATGTATGACGTATATTGTGATATGTATAAATTGAGAGTCTCGTTTTTGAGAAAATAGTTACCAAAATTCCAATTGAACAAATATCAGTTGTTCTCTTGCAGTATTTCCAGTTGCGATACGTCTTAAGATGCCGACATTCTATTATATAATTGTGTATTACCGATTGTTCTATTAGCTATAATTTCATAAAATGATGTTGAAAATATGAAAAATAAACAAAACCAACCAACCAACCAATGTCCCTCCCGCCCACCATCGCCAACCAGCCAACCGTTAGCCCTCCCGCCCACCATCGCCAACCAGCCAACCGTAAATCCTCCCGCCCACCATCGCCAACCAGCCAACCGTTTGCCCTCCCACCCACAATCGCCAACCAGCCATCCTTAAGCCCTCCCTCCCGCCTTCTCCAACCAGCCATCCGTTTGCCAACCAGCCCGCAATCACAAACCACCCAACCGATTGCCCACCCGCCACCATCACCAACCTCCCAACAGATTGCTCACCATCGCCAACGAGCCAACGCAGGACAATTCCACCATCCGAACCCTCCCACCAACCAAATCTAAACCCAGCCGGGTTGTTAATTAAACCAAGACAGATCGCGACCGCGTCACATCAAATCATGCATCGAGTTTGCACAACTATAAAAACAAGCCACTTCCCAGTCATTAAAGACACATGCACCTTTTTCTCTCCACTTCCACACTCGCCGCACGATTTCAACACACGATTAATAATACCACCTTCTTAATTGTTAACTACATTATAGGATTGCGTGTTCAGGATCATTATAACATCGATGAAAGATATCGTTCGAAATCTCGAACCACAACGCAAACGCTCAACGCAATTTCCTGCACTCTTTGTTTTGTTACATTCCTTAGGCACTACATTTAAGATCTTGCACTAATACTTAGCTCTAGTATATGTATGACGTATATTGTGATATATATAAATTGAGAGTCTCGTTTTTGTGAAAATAGTTACCAAAATTTCAATTGAACAAATATCAGTTGTTCTCTTCCAGTATTTCCAGTTGCGATACGTCTTAAGATGCCAACATACTATTATATAATTGTGTATTACCGATTGTTCTATTAGTTATAATTTCATAAAATGATGTTGAAAATATGAAAAATAAACGAAACAAACCAACCAACCAATGTCCCTCCCGCCCACTATCGCCAACCAGCCAACCGTTTGCCCTCCCACCCACCATCGCCAACCAGCCATCCTTAAGCCCTCCCTCCCGCCTTCTCCAACCAGCCATCCGTTTGCCACCCAGCCCGCCATCACCAACCACCCAACCGATTGCCCACCCGCCACCATCACCAACCACCCAACAGATTGTTCACCATCGCCAAGGAGCCAACACAGGACAATTCCACCTTCCGAACCCTCCCACCAACCAACTCAAAAACCCAGCCGGGTTGTTAACTAAACAAAGACAGATCGCGACCGCGTCACATCAAATCATGCATCGAGTTTCCACAAAGATAAAAACAAGCCACTTCACAGTCATTAAAGACACATGCACCTTTTTCTCTCCACTTCCACACTCGCCGCACGATTTCAAAACACGATTAATAATACCACCTTCTTAATTGTTAACTACATTATAGGATTGCGTGTTCAGGATCATTATAACAGCGATGAAAGATATTGTTCGAAATCTCGAACCACAACGCAAACGCGAAACGCAATTTCCGGCACTCTCTGTTTTGTTACATTCCTTAGGCACTACATTTAAGATCTTGCACTAATACTTAGCTCTAGTATATGTAGGACGTATATTGTGATATATATAAATTGAGAGTCTCGTTTTTGAGAAAATAGTTACCAAAATTCCAATTGAACAAATATCAGTTGTTCTCTTCCAGTATTTCCAGTTGCGATACGACTTAAGATGCCGACATACTATTATATAATTGTGTATTACCGATTGATCTATTAGTTATAATTTCATAAAATGATGTTGAAAATATGAAAAATAAACGAAACCAACCAACCAACCAATGTCCCTCCCGCCCACCATCGCCAACCAGCCAACCGTTTGCCCTCCCACCCACCATCGCCAACCAGCCATTTTTAAGCCCTCCCTCCCGCCTTCTCCAACCAGCCATCCGTTTGCCCACCAGCCCGCCATCACCAACCACCCAACCGATTGCCCACCCGCCACCATCACCAACCACCCAACAGATTGTTCACCATCGCCAAGGAGCTAACACAGGACAATTCCACCTTCCGAACCCTCCCACCAACCAACTCTAAACCCAGCCGGGTTGTTAACTAAACAAAGACAGATCGCGACCGCGTCACATCAAATCATGCATCGAGTTTCCACAACGATAAAAACAAGACACTTCACAGTCATTAAAGACACATGAACCTTTTTCTCTCCACTTCCACACTCGCCGCAAGATTTCAACACACGATTAATTATACCACCCTCCTAAGTGTTGACTACATTATAGGATTGCGTGTTCAGGATCATTATAACAGCGATGAAAGATATTGTTCGAAATCTCGAACCACAACGCAAACGCGCAACGCAATTTCCTGCACTCTATGTTTTTGTTACATTCCTCAGGCACTACATTTAAGATCTTGCACTAATACTTAGCTCTAGTATATGTAGGACGTATATTGTGATATATATAAATTGAGAGTCTCGTTTTGAGAAAATAGTTACCAAAATTCCAATTGAACAAATATCGGTTGTTCTCTTCCAGTATTTCCAGTCTTAAGATGCCGACATACTATTATATAATTGTGTATTACCGATTGTTCTATTAGTTATAATTTCATAAAATGATGTTGAAAATATGAAAAATAAACGAAACCAACTTACCAAACAATGTCCCTCCCGCCCACAATCGCCAACCAGCCAATCGTTAGCCCTCCCGCCCACCATCGCCAACCAGCCAACCTTAAACCCTTCCGCCCACCATCGCCAACCAGCCAACCGTTTGCCCTCCCACCCACAATCGCCAAACAGCCATCCTTAAGCCCTCCCTCCCGCCTTCTCCAACCAGCCATCCGTTTGCCCACCAGCCCGCCATCACCATCACCCAACAGATTGCCCACACGCCACCATCAACAACCACCCAACCGATAGCTCACCATCGCCAAGGAGCCAACACAGGACAATTCCACCTTCCGAACCCTCCCACCAACCAACTCTAAGCCCAGCCGAGTTGTTAATTAAACAAAGACAGATTGCGACCGCGTCACATCAAATCTTGCATCGAGTTTCCACAACGATAAAAACAAGCCACATCACAGTCATTAAAGACACATGCACCTTTTTCTCTCTACTTCCACCCTCGCCGCACAATTTCAACACACGATTAATAATACCACCTTCTTAATTGTTAACTACATTATAGGATTGCGTGTTCAGGATCATTATAACAGCGATGAAAGTTATTGTTCGAAATCTCGAACCACAACGCAAACGCGCAACGCAATTTCCTGCACTCTTTGTTTTGTTACATTCCTTAGGCACTACATTTAAGATCTTGCACTAATACTTAGCTCTAGTATATGTAGGACGTATATTGTGATATATATAAATTGAGAGTCTCGTTTTTGAGAAAATAGTTACCAAAATTCCAATTGAACAAATATCAGTTGTTCTCTTCCAGTATTTCCAGTTGCGATACATCTTAAGATGCCGACATACTATTACATAATTGTGTATTACCGATTGTTCTATTAGTTATAATTTCATAAAATGATGTTGAAAATATGAAAAATAAACGAAACCAACCAACCAACCAATGTCTCTCCCGCCCACCATCGCCAACCAGCCAACCGTTAGCCCTCCCGCCCACCATCGCCAACCAGCCAACCGTAAACCCTCCCGCCCATCATCGCCAACCAGCCAACCGTTTGCCCTCCCACCCACCATCGCCAACCAGTCATCCTTAAGCCCTCCCTCCCGCCTTCAACAACCAGCCTTCCGTTTGCCCACCAGCCCGCCATCACCAACCACCCAACCGATTGACCACCCGCCCACCATCACCAACCACCCTACAGATTGCTCACCATCGCCAAGGAGCCAACACAGGACAATTCCACCTTCCGAACCCTCCCACCAACCAACTCTAAACCAAGCCGGGTTGTTAACTAAACAAAGACAGATCGCGACCGCGTCACATCAAATCATGCATCGAGTTTCCACAACGATAAAAACAAGCCACTTCACAGTCATTAAAGACACATGCACCTTTTTCTCTCCACTTCCACACTCGCCGCACGATTTCAACACACGATTAATAATACCACCTTCTTAATTGTTAACTACATTATAGGATTGCGTGTTCAGGATCATTATAACAGCGATGAAAGATATTGTTCGAAATCTCGAACCACAACGCAAACGCGCAACGCAATTTCCTGCACTCTTTGTTTTGTTACATTCCTTAGGCACTACATTTAAGATCTTGCACTAATACTTAACTCTAGTATATGTATGACGTATATTGTGATATATATAAATTGAGAGTCTCGTTTTTGAGAAAATAGTTACCAAAATTCCAATTGAACAAATATCAGTTGTTCTCTTCCAGTATTTCCAGTTGCGATACGTCTTAAGATGCCGACATTCTATTATATAATTGTGTATTACCGATTGTTCTATTAGTTATAATTTCATAAAATGATGTTGAAATATGAAAAATAAACGAAACCAACCAACCAACCAATGTCCCTCCCGCCCACCATCGCCAACCAGCCAACCGTTAGCCCTACCGCCCACCATCACCAACCAGCCAACCGTAAATCCTCCCGCCCACCATCGCCAACCAGCCAACCGTTTGCCCTCCCACCCACCATCGCCAACCAGCCATCCTTAAGCCCTCCCTCCCGCCTTCTCCAACCAGCCATCCGTTTGCCAACCAGCCCGCAATCACCAACCACCCAACCGATTGCCCACCCGCCACCATCACCAACCACCCAACAGATTGCTCACCATCGCCAAGGAGCCAACGCAGGATAATTCCACCATCCGAACCCTCCCACCAACCAACTCTAAACCCAGCCGGGTTGTTAATTAAACCAAGACAGATCGCGACCGCGTCACATCAAATCATGCATCGAGTTTCCACAACGATAAAAACAAGCCACTTCACAGTCATTAAAGACACATGCACCTTTTTCTCTCCACTTCCACACTCGCCGCACGATTTCAACACACGATTAATAATACCACCTTCTTAATTGTTAACTACATTATAGGATTGCGTGTTCAGGATCATTATAACAGCGATGAAAGTTATTGTTCGAAATCTCGAACCACAACGCAAACGCTCAACGCAATTTCCTGCACTCTTTGTTTTGTTACATTCCTTAGGCACTACATTTAAGATCTTGCACTAATACTTAGCTCTAGTATATGTATGACGTATATTGTGATATATATAAATTGAGAGTCTCGTTTTTGTGAAAATAGTTACCAAAATTTCAATTGAACAAATATCAGTTGTTCTCTTCCGGTATTTCCAGTTGCGATTCGTCTTAAGATGCCAACATACTATTATATAATTGTGTATTACCGATTGTTCTATTAGTTATAATTTCATAAAATGATGTTAAAAATATGAAAAATAAACGAAACCAACCAACCAACCAATGTCCCTCCCGCCCACCATCGCCAACCAGCCAACCGTTAGCCCTCCCGCCCACCAGCCAACCGTAAACCCTCCCGCCCACCATCGCCAACCAGCCAACCGTTTGCCCTCCCACCCACCATCGCCAACCAGCCATCCTTAAGCCCTCCCTCCCGCCTTCTCCAACCAGCCATCCGTTTGCCCACCAGCCCGCCATCACCAACCACCCAACCGATTGCCCACCCGCCACCATCACCAACCACCCAACAGATTGCTCACCATCGCCAAGGAGCCAACACAGGAAAATTCCACCTTCCAAACCCTCCCACCAACCAACTCTAAACCCAGCCGGGTTGTTAATTAAACAAAGACAAATCGCGACCGCGTCACATCAAATCATGCATCGAGTTTCCACAACGATAAAAACAAGCCACTTCACAGTCATTAAAGACACATGCACCTTTTTCTCTCCACTTCCACACTCGCCGCACGATTTCAACACACGATTAAAAATACCACCTTCTTAATTGTTAACTACATTATACGATTGTGTGTTCAGGATCATTATAACAGCGATGAAAGATATTGTTCGAAATCTCGAACCACAACGCAAACGCGCAACGCAATTTCCTGCACTCTATGTTTTTGTTACATTCCTCAGGCACTACATTTAAGATCTTGCACTAATACTTAGCTCTAGTATATGTAGGACGTATATTGTGATATATATAAATTGAGAGTCTCGTTTTGAGAAAATAGTTACCAAAATTCCAATTGAACAAATATCGGTTGTTCTCTTCCAGTATTTCCAGTCTTAAGATGCCGACATACTATTATATAATTGTGTATTACCGATTGTTCTATTAGTTATAATTTCATAAAATGATGTTGAAAATATGAAAAATAAACGAAACCAACCTACCAAACAATGTCCCTCCCGCCCACAATCGCCAACCAGCCAACCGTAAACCCTCCCGCCCATCATCGCCAACCAGCCAACCGTAAACCCTCCCACCCACCATCGCCAACCAGCCATCCTTAAACCCTCCCTCCCGCCTTCTCCAACCAGCCATCCGTTTGCCCACCAGCCCGCCATCACCAACCACCCAACCGATTGCCCACACGCCACCATCAACAACCACCCAACCGATAGCTCACCATCGCCAAGGAGCCAACACAGGACAATTCCACCTTCCGAACTCTCCCACCAACCAACTCTAAACCCAGCCGAGTTGTTAATTAAACAAAGACAGATTGCGACCGCGTCACATCAAATCTTGCATCGAGTTTCCACAACGATAAAAACAAGCCACATCACAGTCATTAAAGACACATGCACCTTTTTCTCTCCACTTCCACCCTCGCCGCACAATTTCAACACACGATTAATAATACCACCTTCTTAATTGTTAACTACATTATAGGATTGCGTGTTCAGGATCATTATAACAGCGATGAAAGTTATTGTTCGAAATCTCGAACCACAACGCAAACGCGCAACGCAATTTCCTGCACTCTTTGTTTTGTTACATTCCTTAGGCACTACATTTAAGATCTTGCACTAATACTTAGCTCTAGTATATGTAGGACGTATATTGTGATATATATAAATTGAGAGTCTCGTTTTTGAGAAAATAGTTACCAAAATTCCAATTGAACAAATATCAGTTGTTCTCTTCCAGTATTTCCAGTTGCGATACATCTTAAGATGCCGACATACTATTACATAATTGTGTATTACCGATTGTTCTATTAGTTATAATTTCATAAAATGATGTTGAAAATATGAAAAATAAACGAAACCAACCAACCAACCAATGTCTCTCCCGCCCACCATCGCCAACCAGCCAACCGTTAGCGCTCCCGCCCACCATCGCCAACCAGCCAACCGTAAACCCTCCCGCCCATCATCGCCAACCAGCCAACCGTTTGCCCTCCCACCCACCATCGCCAACCAGTCATCCTTAAGCCCTCCCTCCCGCCTTCAACAATCAGCCTTCCGTTTGCCCACCAGCCCGCCATCACCAACCACCCAACCGATTGGCCACCCGCCCACCATCACCAACCACCCTACAGATTGCTCACCATCGCCAAGGAGCCAACACAGGACAATTCCACCTTCCGAACCCTCCCACCAACCAACTCTAAACCAAGC
This sequence comes from Lepisma saccharinum, assembly GCF_977018435.1. Taxonomy (NCBI): domain Eukaryota; kingdom Metazoa; phylum Arthropoda; class Insecta; order Zygentoma; family Lepismatidae; genus Lepisma; species Lepisma saccharinum. The sequence goes on along the minus strand of NC_139246.1, from coordinate 61,356,348 downwards.
CGGGTTGTTAACTAAACAAAGACAGATCGCGACCGCGTCACATCAAATCATGCATCGAGTTTCCACAACGATAAAAACAAGCCACTTCACAGTCATTAAAGACACATGCACCTTTTTCTCTCCACTTCCACACTCGCCGCACGATTTCAACACACGATTAATAATACCACCTTCTTAATTGTTAACTACATTATAGGATTGCGTGTTCAGGATCATTATAACAGCGATGAAAGATATTGTTCGAAATCTCGAACCACAACGCAAACGCGCAACGCAATTTCCTGCACTCTTTGTTTTGTTACATTCCTTAGGCACTACATTTAAGATCTTGCACTAATACTTAACTCTAGTATATGTATGACGTATATTGTGATATATATAAATTGAGAGTCTCGTTTTTGAGAAAATAGTTACCAAAATTCCAATTGAACAAATATCAGTTGTTCTCTTCCAGTATTTCCAGTTGCGATACGTCTTAAGATGCCGACATTCTATTATATAATTGTGTATTACCGATTGTTCTATTAGTTATAATTTCATAAAATGATGTTGAAATATGAAAAATAAACGAAACCAACCAACCAACCAATGTCCCTCCCGCCCACCATCGCCAACCAGCCAACCGTTAGCCCTACCGCCCACCATCACCAACCAGCCAACCGTAAATCCTCCCGCCCACCATCGCCAACCAGCCAACCGTTTGCCCTCCCACCCACCATCGCCAACCAGCCATCCTTAAGCCCTCCCTCCCGCCTTCTCCAACCAGCCATCCGTTTGCCAACCAGCCCGCAATCACCAACCACCCAACCGATTGCCCACCCGCCACCATCACCAACCACCCAACAGATTGCTCACCATCGCCAAGGAGCCAACGCAGGACAATTCCACCATCCGAACCCTCCCACCAACCAACTCTAAACCCAGCCGGGTTGTTAATTAAACCAAGACAGATCGCGACCGCGTCACATCAAATCATGCATCGAGTTTCCACAACGATAAAAACAAGCCACTTCACAGTCATTAAAGACACATGCACCTTTTTCTCTCCACTTCCACACACGCCGCACGATTTCAACACACGATTAATAATACCACCTTCTTAATTGTTAACTACATTATAGGATTGCGTGTTCAGGATCATTATAACAGCGATGAAAGTTATTGTTCGAAATCTCGAACCACAACGCAAACGCTCAACGCAATATCCTGCACTCTTTGTTTTGTTACATTCCTTAGGCACTACATTTAAGATCTTGCACTAATACTTAGCTCTAGTATATGTATGACGTATATTGTGATATATATAAATTGAGAGTCTCGTTTTTGTGAAAATAGTTACCAAAATTTCAATTGAACAAATATCAGTTGTTCTCTTCCGGTATTTCCAGTTGCGATTCGTCTTAAGATGCCAACATACTATTATATAATTGTGTATTACCGATTGTTCTATTAGTTATAATTTCATAAAATGATGTTAAAAATATGAAAAATAAACGAAACCAACCAACCAACCAATGTCCCTCCCGCCCACCATCGCCAACCAGCCAACCGTTAGCCCTCCCGCCCACCATCGCCAACCAGCCAACCGTAAACCCTCCCGCCCACCATCGCCAACCAGCCAACCGTTTGCCCTCCCACCCACCATCGCCAACCAGCCATCCTTAAGCCCTCCCTCCCGCCTTCTCCAACCAGCCATCCGTTTGCCCACCAGCCCGCCATCACCAACCACCCAACCGATTGACCACCCGCCACCATCACCAACCACCCAACAGATTGCTCACCATCGCCAAGGAGCCAACACAGGAAAATTCCACTTTCCAAACCCTCCCACCAACCAACTCTAAACCCAGCCGGGTTGTTAATTAAACAAAGACAAATCGCGACCGCGTCACATCAAATCATGCATCGAGTTTCCACAACGATAAAAACAAGCCACTTCACAGTCATTAAAGACACATGCACCTTTTTCTCTCCACTTCCACACTCGCCGCACGATTTCAACACACGATTAAAAATACCACCTTCTTAATTGTTAACTACATTATACGATTGTGTGTTCAGGATCATTATAACAGCGATGAAAGATATTGTTCGAAATCTCGAACCACAACGCAAACGCGCAACGCAATTTCCTGCAATCTATGTTTTTGTTACATTCCTCAGGCACTACATTTAAGATCTTGCACTAATACTTAGCTCTAGTATATGTAGGACGTATATTGTGATATATATAAATTGAGAGTCTCGTTTTGAGAAAATAGTTACCAAAATTCCAATTGAACAAATATCGGTTGTTCTCTTCCAGTATTTCCAGTCTTAAGATGCCGACATACTATTATATAATTGTGTATTACCGATTGTTCTATTAGTTATAATTTCATAAAATGATGTTGAAAATATGAAAAATAAACGAAACCAACCTACCAAACAATGTCCCTCCCGCCCACAATCGCCAACCAGCCAACCGTAAACCCTCCCGCCCATCATCGCCAACCAGCCTACCGTAAACCCTCCCACCCACCATCGCCAACCAGCCATCCTTAAACCCTCCCTCCCGCCTTCTCCAACCAGCCATCCGTTTGCCCACCAGCCCGCCATCACCAACCACCCAACCGATTGCCCACACGCCACCATCAACAACCACCCAACCGATAGCTCACCATCGCCAAGGAGCCAACACAGGACAATTCCACCTTCCGAACCCTCCCACCAACCAACTCTAAGCCCAGCCGAGTTGTTAATTAAACAAAGACAGATTGCGACCGCGTCACATCAAATCTTGCATCGAGTTTCCACAACGATAAAAACAAGCCACATCACAGTCATTAAAGACACATGCACCTTTTTCTCTCCACTTCCACCCTCGCCGCACAATTTCAACACACGATTAATAATACCACCTTCTTAATTGTTAACTACATTATAGGATTGCGTGTTCAGGATCATTATAACAGCGATGAAAGTTATTGTTCGAAATCTCGAACCACAACGCAAACGCGCAACGCAATTTCCTGCACTCTTTGTTTTGTTACATTCCTTAGGCACTACATTTAAGATCTTGCACTAATACTTAGCTCTAGTATATGTAGGACGTATATTGTGATATATATAAATTGAGAGTCTCGTTTTTGAGAAAATAGTTACCAAAATTCCAATTGAACAAATATCAGTTGTTCTCTTCCAGTATTTCCAGTTGCGATACATCTTAAGATGCCAACATACTATTACATAATTGTGTATTACGGATTGTTCTATTAGTTATAATTTCATAAAATGATGTTGAAAATATGAAAAATAAACGAAACCAACCAACCAACCAATGTCTCTCCCGCCCACCATCGCCAACCAGCCAACCGTTAGCCCTCCCGCCCACCATCGCCAACCAGCCAACCGTAAACCCTCCCGCCCATCATCGCCAACCAGCCAACCGTTTGCCCTCCCACCCACCATCGCCAACCAGTCATCCTTAAGCCCTCCCTCCCGCCTTCAACAACCAGCCTTCCGTTTGCCCACCAGCCCGCCATCACCAACCACCCAACCGATTGACCACCCGCCCACCATCACCAACCACCCTACAGATTGCTCACCATCGCCAAGGAGCCAACACAGGACAATTCCACCTTCCGAACCCTCCCACCAACCAACTCTAAACCAAGCCGGGTTGTTAACTAAACAAAGACAGATCGCGACCGCGTCACATCAAATCATGCATCGAGTTTCCACAACGATAAAAACAAGCCACTTCACAGTCATTAAAGACACATGCACCTTTTTCTCTCCACTTCCACACTCGCCGCACGATTTCAACACACGATTAATAATACCACCTTCTTAATTGTTAACTACATTATAGGATTGCGTGTTCAGGATCATTATAACAGCGATGAAAGATATTGTTCGAAATCTCGAACCTCAACGCAAACGCGCAACGCAATTTCCTGCACTCTTTGTTTTGTTACATTCCTTAGGCACTACATTTAAGATCTTGCACTAATACTTAACTCTAGTATATGTATGACGTATATTGTGATATATATAAATTGAGAGTCTTGTTTTTGAGAAAATAGTTACCAAAATTCCAATTGAACAAATATCAGTTGTTCTCTTCCAGTATTTCCAGTTGCGATACGTCTTAAGATGCCGACATTCTATTATATAATTGTGTATTACCGATTGTTCTATTAGTTATAATTTCATAAAATGATGTTGAAATATGAAAAATAAACGAAACCAACCAACCAACCAATGTCCCTCCCGCCCACCATCGCCAACCAGCCAACCGTTAGCCCTACCGCCCACCATCACCAACCAGCCAACCGTAAATCCTCCCGCCCACCATCGCCAACCAGCCAACCGTTTTCCCTCCCACCCACCATCGCCAACCAGCCATCCTTAAGCCCTCCCTCCCGCCTTCTCCAACCAGCCATCCGTTTGCCAACCAGCCCGCAATCACCAACCACCCAACCGATTGCCCACCCGCCACCATCACCAACCACCCAACAGATTGCTCACCATCGCCAAGGAGCCAACGCAGGACAATTCCACCATCCGAACCCTCCCACCAACCAACTCTAAACCCAGCCGGGTTGTTAATTAAACCAAGACAGATCGCGACCGCGTCACATCAAATCATGCATCGAGTTTCCACAACGATAAAAACAAGCCACTTCACAGTCATTAAAGACACATGCACCTTTTTCTCTCCACTTCCACACTCGCCGCACGATTTCAACACACGATTAATAATACCACCTTCTTAATTGTTAACTACATTATAGGATTGCGTGTTCAGGATCATTATAACAGCGATGAAAGTTATTGTTCGAAATCTCGAACCACAACGCAAACGCTCAACGCAATTTCCTGCACTCTTTGTTTTGTTACATTCCTTAGGCACTACATTTAAGATCTTGCACTAATACTTAGCTCTAGTATATGTAGGACGTATATTGTGATATATATAAATTGAGAGTCTCGTTTTTGTGAAAATAGTTACCAAAATTTCAATTGAACAAATATCAGTTGTTCTCTTCCGGTATTTCCAGTTGCGATTCGTCTTAAGATGCCAACATACTATTATATAATTGTGTATTACCGATTGTTCTATTAGTTATAATTTCATAAAATGATGTTAAAAATATGAAAAATAAACGAAACCAACCAACCAACCAATGTCCCTCCCGCCCACCATCGCCAACCAGCCAACCGTTAGCCCTCCCGCCCACCATCGCCAACCAGCCAACCGTAAACCCTCCCGCCCACCATCGCCAACCAGCCAACCGTTTGCCCTCCCACCCACCATCGCCAACCAGCCATCCTTAAGCCCTCCCTCCCGCCTTCTCCAACCAGCCATCCGTTTGCCCACCAGCCCGCCATCACCAACCACCCAACCGATTGCCCACCCGCCACCATCACCAACCACCCAACAGATTGCTCACCATCGACAAGGAGCCAACACAGGAAAATTCCACCTTCCAAACCCTCCCACCAACCAACTCTAAACCCAGCCGGGTTGTTAATTAAACAAAGACAAATCGCGACCGCGTCACATCAAATCATGCATCGAGTTTCCACAACGATAAAAACAAGCCACTTCACAGTCATTAAAGACACATGCACCTTTTTCTCTCCACTTCCACACTCGCCGCACGATTTCAACACACGATTAAAAATACCACCTTCTTAATTGTTAACTACATTATACGATTGTGTGCTCAGGATCATTATAACAGCGATGAAAGATATTGTTCGAAATCTCGAACCACAACGCAAACGCGCAACGCAATTTCCTGCACTCTATGTTTTTGTTACATTCCTCAGGCACTACATTTAAGATCTTGCACTAATACTTAGCTCTAGTATATGTAGGACGTATATTGTGATATATATAAATTGAGAGTCTCGTTTTGAGAAAATAGTTACCAAAATTCCAATTGAACAAATATCGGTTGTTCTCTTCCAGTATTTCCAGTCTTAAGATGCCGACATACTATTATATAATTGTGTATTACCGATTGTTCTATTAGATATAATTTCATAAAATGATGTTGAAAATATGAAAAATAAACGAAACCAACCCACCAAACAATGTCCCTCCCGCCCACAATCGCCAACCAGCCAACCGTAAACCATCCCGCCCATCATCGCCAACCAGCCAACCGTAAACCCTCCCACCCACCATCGCCAACCAGCCATCCTTAAACCCTCCCTCCCGCCTTCTCCAACCAGCTATCCGTTTGCCACCCAGCCCGCCATCACCAACCACCCAACCGATTCCCCACCCGCCACCATCACCAACCACCCAACAGATTGCTCACCATCGCCAAGGAGCCAACACAGGACAATTCCACCTTCCGAACCCTCCCACCAACCAACTCTAAACCCAGCCGGGTTGTTAATTAATCAAAGACAGATCGCGACCGCGTCACATCAAATCATGCATCGAGTTTTCACAACGATAAAAACAAGCCACTTCAAAGTCATTAAAGACACATGCACCTTTTTCTCTCCACTCCCACACTCGCCGCACGATTTCAACACACGATTAATAATACCACCTTCTTAATTGTTAACTACATTATAGGATTGCGTGTTCAGGATCATTATAACAGCGATGAAAGATATTGTTCGAAATCTCGAACCACATGGCAAACGCGCAACGCAATTTCCTGCACTCTTTGTTTTGTTACATTCCTTAGGCACTACATTTAAGATCTTGCACTAATACTTATCTCTAGTATATGTAGGAAATATATTGTGATATATATAAATTGAGAGTCTCGTTTTTGAGAAAATAGTTACCAAAATTCCAATTGAACAAATATCAGTTGTTCTCTTCCATTATTTCCAGTTGCGATACGTCTTAAGATGCCGACATACTATTATATAATTGTGTATTACCGATTGTTCTATTAGTTATAATTTCATAAAGTGATGTTGAAAATATGAAAAATAAACGAAACCAACCAACCAAACAATGTCCCTCCCGCCCACCATCGCCAACCAGCCAACCGTTAACCCTCTCGCCCACCATCGCCAACCAGCCAACCGCAAACCCTCCCGCCCACCATCGCTAACCAGCCAACCGTTTGCCCTCCCACCCACCATCGCCAACCAGCCATCCTTAAGCCCTCCCTCCCGCCTTCAACAACCAGCCTTCCGTTTGCCCACCAGCCCGCCATCACCAACCACCCAACCTATTGCCCACCCGCCCAACATCACCAACCACCCAACCGATTGCTCACCATCGCCAAGGAGCCAACACAGGACAATTCCACCTTCCGAACCCTCCCACCAACCGACTCTAAACCCAGCCGGGTTGTTAATTAAACAAAGACAGATCGCGACCGCGTCACATCAAATCATGCATCGAGTTTCCACAACGATAAAAACAAACCACTTCACAGTCATTAAAGACACATGCACCTTTTTCTCTCCACTTCCACACTCGCCGCTCGATTTCAACACACGATTAATAATACCACCTTCTTAATTGTTAACTACATTATAGGATTGCGTGTTCAGGATCATTATAACAGCGATGAAAGATATTGTTCGAAATCTCGAACCACAACGCAAACGCGCAACGCAATTTCCTGCACTCTTTGTTTTGTTACATTCCTTAGGCACTACATTTAAGATCTTGCACTAATAGTTAGCTCTAGTATATGTAGGAAATATATTGTGATATATATAAATTGAGAGTCTCGTTTTTGAGAAAATAGTTACCAAAATTAAAATTGAACAAATATCAGTTGTTCTCTTCCATTATTTCCAGTTGCGATACGTCTTAAGATGCCGTCATACTATTATATAATTGTGTATTACCGATTGTTCTATTAGTTATAATTTGATAAAATTATGTTGAAATATGAAAAATATACGAAACCAACCAACCAACCAATACCCCTCCCGCCCACCATCGCCAACCAGCCAACCGTTAGCCCTCTCGCCCAACATCGCCAACCAGCCAACCGTAAACCCTCCCGCCCACCATCTCCAACCAGCCAACCGTTTGCCCTCCCACCCACCATCGCCAACCAGTCATCCTTATACCCTCCCTCCCGCCTTCAACAACCAGCCTTCCGTTTGCCCACCTGCCCGCCATCACCAACCACCCAACCGATTGACCACCCGTCCACCATCACCAACCACCCAACAGATTGCTCACCATCGCCAAGGAGCCAACACAGGACAATTCCACCTTCCGAACCCTCCCACCAACCAACTCTAAACCCAGCCGGGTTGTTAACTAAACAAAGACAGATCGCGACCGCGTCACATCAAATCATGCATCGAGTTTCCACAACGATAAAAACAAGCCACTTCACAGTCATTAAAGACACATGCACCTTTTTCTCTCCACTTCCACACTCGCCGCACGATTTCAAACACGATTAATAATACCACCTTCTTAATTGTTAACTACATTATAGGATTGCGTGTTCAGGATCATTATAACAGCGATGAAAGATATTGTTCGAAATCTCGAACCACAACGCAAACGCGAAACGCAATTTCCGGCACTCTCTGTTTTGTTACATTCCTTAGGCACTACATTTAAGATCTTGCACTAATACTTAGCTCTAGTATATGTAGGACGTATATTGTGATATATATAAATTGAGAGTCTCGTTTTTGAGAAAATAGTTACCAAAATTCCAATTGAACAAATATCAGTTGTTCTCTTCCAGTATTTCCAGTTGCGATACGTCTTAAGATGCCGACATACTATTATATAATTGTGTATTACCGATTGTTCTATTAGTTATAATTTCATAAAATGATGTTGAAAATATGAAAAATAAAAGAAACCAACCAAAGAACCAATGTCCCTCCCGCCCACCATCGCCAACCAGCCAACCATTAGCCCTCCCGCCCACCATCGCCAACCAGCCAACCGTAAACCCTCCCGCCCACCATCGCCAACCAGCCAACCGTTTGCCCTCCCACCCACCATCGCCAACCAGCCATCCTTAAGCCCTTACTCCCGCCTTCTCCAACCAGCCATCCGTTTGCCCACCAGCCCGCCATCACCAACCACCCAACCGATTGCCCACCCGCCACCATCACCAACCACCCAACAGATTGCTCACCATCGCCAAGGAGCCAACACAGGAAAATTCCACCTTCCAAACCCTCCCACCAACCAACTCCAAACCCAGCCGGGTTGTTAATTAAACAAAGACAAATCGCGACCGCGTCACATCAAATCATGCATCGAGTTTCCACAACGATAAAAACAAGCCACTTCACAGTCATTAAAGACACATGCACCTTTTTCTCTCCACTTCCACACTCGCCGCACGATTTCAACACACGATTAAAAATACCACCTTCTTAATTGTTAACTACATTATACGATTGTGTGTTCAGGATCATTATAACAGCGATGAAAGATATTGTTCGAAATCTCGAACCACAACGCAAACGCGCAACGCAATTTCCTGCACTCTATGTTTTTGTTACATTCCTCAGGCACTACATTTAAGATCTTGCACTAATACTTAGCTCTAGTATATGTAGGACGTATATTGTGATATATATAAATTGAGAGTCTCGTTTTGAGAAAATAGTTACCAAAATTCCAATTGAACAAATATCGGTTGTTCTCTTCCAGTATTTCCAGTCTTAAGATGCCGACATACTATTATATAATTGTGTATTACCGATTGTTCTATTAGTTATAATTTCATAAAATGATGTTGAAAATATGAAAAATAAACGAAACCAACCTACCAAACAATGTCCCTCCCGCCCACAATCGCCAACCAGCCAACCGTAAACCCTCCCGCCCATCATCGCCAACCAGCCAACCGTAAACCCTCTAACCCACCATCGCCAACCAGCCATCCTTAAACCCTCCCTCCCGCCTTCTCCAACCAGCCATCCGTTTGCCACCCAGCCCGCCATCACCAACCACCCAACCGATTGCCCACCCGCCACCATCACCAACCACCCAACAGATTGCTCACCATCGCCAAGGAGCCAACACAGGAAAATTCCACCTTCCAAACCCTCCCACCAACCAACTCTAAACCCAGCCGGGTTGTTAATTAAACAAAGACAAATCGCGACCGCGTCACATCAAATCATGCATCGAGTTTCCACAACGATAAAAACAAGCCACTTCACAGTCATTAAAGACACATGCACCTTTTTCTCTCCACTTCCACACTCGCCGCACGATTTCAACACACGATTAAAAATACCACCTTCTTAATTGTTAACTACATTATACGATTGTGTGTTCAGGATCATTATAACAGCGATGAAAGATATTGTTCGAAATCTCGAACCACAACGCAAACGCGCAACGCAATTTCCTGCACTCTATGTTTTTGTTACATTCCTCAGGCACTACATTTAAGATCTTGCACTAATACTTAGCTCTAGTATATGTAGGACGTATATTGTGATATATATAAATTGAGAGTCTCGTTTTGAGAAAATAGTTACCAAAATTCCAATTGAACAAATATCGGTTGTTCTCTTCCAGTATTTCCAGTCTTAAGATGCCGACATACTATTATATAATTGTGTATTACCGATTGTTCTATTAGTTATAATTTCATAAAATGATGTTGAAAATATGAAAAATAAACGAAACCAACCTACCAAACAATGTCCCTCCCGCCCACAATCGCCAACCAGCCAACCGTAAACCCTCCCGCCCATCATCGCCAACCAGCCAACCGTAAACCCTCCCACCCACCATCGCCAACCAGCCATCCTTAAACCCTCCCTCCCGCCTTCTCCAACCAGCCATCCGTTTGCCACCCAGCCCGCCATCACCAACCACCCAACCGATTCCCCACCCGCCACCATCACCAACCACCCAACAGATTGCTCACCATCGCCAAGGAGCCAACACAGGACAATTCCACCTTCCGAACCCTCCCACCAACCAACTCTAAACCCAGCCGGGTTGTTAATTAATCAAAGACAGATCGCGACCGCGTCACATCAAATCATGCATCGAGTTTTCACAACGATAAAAACAAGCCACTTCACAGTCATTAAAGACACATGCACCTTTTTCTCTCCACTCCCACACTCGCCGCACGATTTCAACACACGATTAAAAATACCACCTTCTTAATTGTTAACTACATTATAGGTATGCGTGTTCAGGATCATTATAACAGCGATGAAAGATATTGTTCGAAATCTCGAACCACAACGCAAACGCGCAACGCAATTTCCTGCACTCTTTGTTTTGTTACATTTCTTAGGCACTACATTTAAGATCTTGCACTAATACTTAGCTCTAGTATATGTATGACGTATATTGTGATATATATAAATTGATAGTCTCGTTTTTGAGAAAATAGTTACCAAAATTCCATTTGAACAAATATCAGTTGTTCTCTTCCAGTATTTCCAGTTGCGATACGTCTTAAGATGCCGACATACAATTATATAATAGTGTATTACCGATTGTTCTATTAGTAATAATTTCATAAAATGATGTTGAAAATATGAAAAATAAACGAAACCAACCAAACAACCAATATCCCTCCCGCCCACCATCGCCAACCAGCCAACCGTTAGCCCTCCCGCCCACCATCGCCAACCAGCCAACCGTAAACCCTCCCGCCCACCATCGCCAATTAGCCAACCGTTTGCCCTCCCACCCACCATCGCCAACCAGCCATCCTTAAGCCCTCCCTCCCGCCTTCTCCAACCAGCCAACCTTTTGCCCATTAGCCCGCCATCACCAACCACCCAACCGATTGCCCACCCACTACCATCTCCAACCACCCAACCGATTGCTCACCATCGCCAAGGAGCCAACACAGGACAATTCCACCTTCCGAACCCTCCCACCAACCAACTCTAAACCCAGCCGGGTTTTTAATTAATCAAAGACAGTTCGCGACCGCGTCACATCAAATCATGCATCGAGTTTCCACAACGATAAAAACAAGCCACTTCACAGTCATTAAAGGCACATGCACCTTTTTCTCTCCACTTCCACACTCGCCGCACGATTTCAACACACGATTAATAACACCACCTTCTTAATTGTTAACTACATTATACGATTGCGTGTTCAGGTTCATTATAACAGCGATGAAAGATATTGTTCGAAATCTCGAACCACATGGCAAACGCGCAACGCAATTTCCTGCACTCTTTGTTTTGTTACATTCCTTAGGCACTACATTTAAGATCTTGCACTAATACTTAGCTCTAGTATATGTAGGAAATATATTGTGATATATATAAATTGAGAGTCTCGTTTTTGAGAAAATAGTTACCAAAATTCCAATTGAACAAATATCAGTTGTTCTCTTCCATTATTTCCAGTTGCGATACGTCTTAAGATGCCGACATACTATTATATAATTGTGTATTACCGATTGTTCTATTAGTTATAATTTCATAAAATGATGTTGAAAATATGAAAAATAAACGAAACCAACCAACCAAACAATGTCCCTCCCGCCCACCATTGCCAACCAGCCAACCGTTAACCCTAACGCCCACCATCGCCAAACAGCCAACCGCAAACCCTCCCGCCCACCATCGCTAACCAGCCAACCGTTTGCCCTCCCACCCACCATCGCCAACCAGCCATCCTTAAGCCCTCCCTCCCGCCTTCAACAACCAGCCTTCCGTTTGCCCACCAGCCCGCCATCACCAACCACCCAACCTATTGCCCACCCGCCCAACATCACCAACCACCCAACCGATTGCTCACCATCGCCAAGGAGCCAACACATGACAATTCCACCTTCCGAACCCTCCCACCAACCGACTCTAAACCCAGCCGGGTTGTTAATTAAACAAAGACAGATCGCGACCGCGTCACATCAAATCATGCATCGAGTTTCCACAACGATAAAAACAAACCACTTCACAGTCATTAAAGACACATGCACCTTTTTCTCTCCACTTCCACACTCGCCGCTCGATTTCAACACACGATTAATAATACCACCTTCTTAATTGTTAACTACATTATAGGATTGCGTGTTCAGGATCATTATAACAGCGATGAAAGATATTGTTCGAAATCTCGAACCACAACGCAAACGCGCAACGCAATTTCCTGCACTCTTTGTTTTGTTACATTCCTTAGGCACTACATTTAAGATCTTGCACTAATAGTTAGCTCTAGTATATGTAGGAAATATATTGTGATATATATAAACTGAGAGTCTCGTTTTTGAGAAAATAGTTACCAAAATTAAAATTGAACAAATATCAGTTGTTCTCTTCCATTATTTCCAGTTGCGATACGTCTTAAGATGCCGCCATACTATTATATAATTGTGTATTACCGATTGTTCTATTAGTTATAATTTGATAAAATTATGTTGAAATATGAAAAATATACGAAACCAACCAACCAACCAATGTCCCTCCCGCCCACCATCGCCAACCAGCGAACCGTTAGCCCTCTCGCCCACCATCGCCAACCAGCCAACCGTAAACCCTCCCGCCCACCATCTCCAACCAGCCAACCGTTTGCTCTCCCACCCACCATCGCCAACCAGTCATCCTTAAACCCTCCCTCCCGCCTTCAACAACCAGCCTTCCGTTTGCCCACCAGCCCGCCATCACCAACCACCCAACCGATTGACCACCCGCCCACCATCACCAACCACCCAACAGATTGCTCACCATCGCCAAGGAGCCAACACAGGACAATTCCACCTTCCGAACCCTCCCACCAACCGACTCTAAACCCAGCCGGGTTGTTAATTAAACAAAGACAGATCGCGACCGCGTCACATCAAATCATGCATCGAGTTTCCACAACGATAAAAACAAACCACTTCACAGTCATTAAAGACACATGCACCTTTTTCTCTCCACTTCCACACTCGCCGCACGATTTCAACACACGATTAATAATACCACCTTCTTAATTGTTAACTACATTATAGGATTGCGTGTTCAGGATCATTATAACATCGATGAAAGGTATTGTTCGAAATCTCGAACCACAACGCAAACGCTCAACGCAATTTCCTGCACTCTTTGTTTTGTTACATTCCTTAGGCACTACATTTAAGATCTTGCACTAATACTTAGCTCTAGTATATGTATGACGTATATTGTGATATATATAAATTGAGAGTCTCGTTTTTGTGAAAATAGTTACCAAAATTTCAATTGAACAAATATCAGTTGTTCTCTTCCGGTATTTCCAGTTGCGATTCGTCTTAAGATGCCAACATACTATTATATAATTGTGTATTACCGATTGTTCTATTAGTTATAATTTCAAAAAATGATGTTAAAAATATGAAAAATAAACGAAACCAACAAACCAACCAATGTCCCTCCCGCCCACCATCGCCAACCAGCCAACCGTTTGCCCTCCCACCCACCATCGCCAACCAGCCATCCTTAAGCCCTCCCTCCCGCCTTCTCCAACCAGCCATCCGTTTGCCACCCAGCCCGCCATCACCAACCACCCAACCGATTGCCCACCCGCCACCATCACCAACCACCCAACAGATTGTTCACCATCGCCAAGGAGCCAACACAGGACAATTCCACCTTCCGAACCCTCCCACCAACCAACTCTAAACCCAGCCGGGTTGTTAACTAAACAAAGACAGATCGCGACCGCGTCACATCAAATCATGCATCGAGTTTCCACAACGATAAAAACAAGCCACTTCACAGTCATTAAAGACACATGCACCTTTTTCTCTCCACTTCCACACTCGCCGCACGATTTCAAACACGATTAATAATACCACCTTCTTAATTGTTAACTACATTATAGGATTGCGTGTTCAGGATCATTATAACAGCGATGAAAGATATTGTTCGAAATCTCGAACCACAACGCAAACGCGAAACGCAATTTCCGGCACTCTCTGTTTTGTTACATTCCTTAGGCACTACATTTAAGATCTTGCACTAATACTTAGCTCTAGTATATGTAGGACGTATATTGTGATATATATAAATTGAGAGTCTCGTTTTTGAGAAAATAGTTACCAAAATTCCAATTGAACAAATATCAGTTGTTCTCTTCCAGTATTTCCAGTTGCGATACGTCTTAAGATGCCGACATACTATTATATAATTGTGTATTACCGATTGTTCTATTAGTTATAATTTCATAAAATGATGTTGAAAATATGAAAAATAAACGAAACCAACCAAAGAACCAATGTCCCTCCCGCCCACCATCGCCAACCAGCCAACCATTAGCCCTCCCGCCCACCATCGCCAACCAACCAACCGTAAACCCTCCCGCCCACCATCGCCAACCAGCCAACCGTTTGCCCTCCCACCCACCATCGCCAACCAGCCATCCTTAAGCCCTCCCTCCCGCCTTCTCCAACCAGCCATCCGTTTGCCCACCAGCCCGCCATCACCAACCACCCAACCGATTGCCCACCCGCCACCATCACCAACCACCCAACAGATTGCTCACCATCGCCAAGGAGCCAACACAGGAAAATTCCACCTTCCAAACCCTCCCACCAACCAACTCTAAACCCAGCCGGGTTGTTAATTAAACAAAGACAAATCGCGACCGCGTCACATCAAATCATGCATCGAGTTTCCACAACGATAAAAACAAGCCACTTCACAGTCATTAAAGACACATGCACCTTTTTCTCTCCACTTCCACACTCGCCGCACGATTTCAACACACGATTAAAAATACCACCTTCTTAATTGTTAACTACATTATACGATTGTGTGTTCAGGATCATTATAACAGCGATGAAAGATATTGTTCGAAATCTCGAACCACAACGCAAACGCGCAACGCAATTTCCTGCACTCTATGTTTTTGTTACATTCCTCAGGCACTACATTTAAGATCTTGCACTAATACTTAGCTCTAGTATATGTAGGACGTATATTGTGATATATATAAATTGAGAGTCTCGTTTTGAGAAAATAGTTACCAAAATTCCAATTGAACAAATATCGGTTGTTCTCTTCCAGTATTTCCAGTCTTAAGATGCCGACATACTATTATATAATTGTGTATTACCGATTGTTCTATTAGTTATAATTTCATAAAATGATGTTGAAAATATGAAAAATAAACGAAACCAACCTACCAAACAATGTCCCTCCCGCCCACAATCGCCAACCAGCCAACCGTAAACCCTCCCGCCCATCATCGCCAACCAGCCAACCGTAAACCCTCCCACCCACCATCGCCAACCAGCCATCCTTAAACCCTCCCTCCCGCCTTCTCCAACCAGCCATCCGTTTGCCACCCAGCCCGCCATCACCAACCACCCAACCGATTGCCCACCCGCCACCATCACCAACCACCCAACAGATTGCTCACCATCGCCAAGGAGCCAACACAGGAAAATTCCACCTTCCAAACCCTCCCACCAACCAACTCTAAACCCAGCCGGGTTGTTAATTAAACAAAGACAAATCGCGACCGCGTCACATCAAATCATGCATCGAGTTTCCACAACGATAAAAACAAGCCACTTCACAGTCATTAAAGACACATGCACCTTTTTCTCTCCACTTCCACACTCGCCGCACGATTTCAACACACGATTAAAAATACCACCTTCTTAATTGTTAACTACATTATACGATTGTGTGTTCAGGATCATTATAACAGCGATGAAAGATATTGTTCGAAATCTCGAACCACAACGCAAACGCGCAACGCAATTTCCTGCACTCTATGTTTTTGTTACATTCCTCAGGCACTACATTTAAGATCTTGCACTAATACTTAGCTCTAGTATATGTAGGACGTATATTGTGATATATATAAATTGAGAGTCTCGTTTTGAGAAAATAGTTACCAAAATTCCAATTGAACAAATATCGGTTGTTCTCTTCCAGTATTTCTAGTCTTAAGATGCCGACATACTATTATATAATTGTGTATTACCGATTGTTCTAT
This sequence comes from Lepisma saccharinum, assembly GCF_977018435.1. NCBI lineage: Eukaryota > Metazoa > Arthropoda > Insecta > Zygentoma > Lepismatidae > Lepisma > Lepisma saccharinum. Next base: position 61,339,475 of record NC_139246.1, on the reverse strand, counting down.
TAGTTATAATTTCATAAAATGATGTTGAAAATATGAAAAATAAACGAAACCAACCTACCAAACAATGTCCCTCCCGCCCACAATCGCCAACCAGCCAACCGTAAACCCTCCCGCCCATCATCGCCAACCAGCCAACCGTAAACCCTCCCACCCACCATCGCCAACCAGCCATCCTTAAACCCTCCCTCCCGCCTTCTCCAACCAGCCATCCGTTTGTCACCCAGCCCGCCATCACCAACCACCCAACCGATTCCCCACCCGCCACCATCACCAACCACCCAACAGATTGCTCACCATCGCCAAGGAGCCAACACAGGACAATTCCACCTTCCGAACCCTCCCACCAACCAACTCTAAACCCAGCCGGGTTGTTAATTAATCAAAGACAGATCGCGACCGCGTCACATCAAATCATGCATCGAGTTTTCACAACGATAAAAACAAGCCACTTCACAGTCATTAAAGACACATGCACCTTTTTCTCTCCACTCCCACACTCGCCGCACGATTTCAACACACGATTAATAATACCACCTTCTTAATTGTTAACTACATTATAGGATTGCGTGTTCAGGATCATTATAACAGCGATGAAAGATATTGTTCGAAATCTCGAACCACAACGCAAACGCGCAACGCAATTTCCTGCACTCTTTGTTTTGTTACATTTCTTAGGCACTACATTTAAGATCTTGCACTAATACTTAGCTCTAGTATATGTATGACGTATATTGTGATATATATAAATTGATAGTCTCGTTTTTGAGAAAATAGTTACCAAAATTCCATTTGAACAAATATCAGTTGTTCTCTTCCAGTATTTCCAGTTGCGATACGTCTTAAGATGCCGACATACAATTATATAATAGTGTATTACCGATTGTTCTATTAGTAAAAATTTCATAAAATGATGTTGAAAATATGAAAAATAAACGAAACCAACCAAACAACCAATATCCCTCCCGCCCACCATCGCCAACCAGCCAACCGTTAGCCCTCCCGCCCACCATCGCCAACCAGCCAACCGTAAACCCTCCCGCCCACCATCGCCAATTAGCCAACCGTTTGCCCTCCCACCCACCATCGCCAACCAGCCATCCTTAAGCCCTCCCTCCCGCCTTCTCCAACCAGCCAACCGTTTGCCCATTAGCCCGCCATCAAAAACCACCCAACCGATTGCCCACCCGCTACCATCTCCAACCACCCAACCGATTGCTCACCATCGCCAAGGAGCCAACACAGGACAATTCCACCTTCCGAACCCTCCCACCAACCAACTCTAAACCCAGCCGGGTTTTTAATTAATCAAAGACAGTTCGCGACCGCGTCACATCAAATCATGCATCGAGTTTCCACAACGATAAAAACAAGCCACTTCACAATCATTAAAGGCACATGCACCTTTTTCTCTCCACTTCCACACTCGCCGCACGATTTCAACACACGATTAATAACACCACCTTCTTAATTGTTAACTACATTATACGATTGCGTGTTCAGGTTCATTATAAAAGCGATGAAAGATATTGTTCGAAATCTCGAACCACATGGCAAACGCGCAACGCAATTTCCTGCACTCTTTGTTTTGTTACATTCCTTAGGCACTACATTTAAGATCTTGCACTAATACTTAGCTCTAGTATATGTAGGAAATATATTGTGATATATATAAATTGAGAGTCTCGTTTTTGAGAAAATAGTTACCAAAATTCCAATTGAACAAATATCAGTTGTTCTCTTCCATTATTTCCAGTTGCGATACGTCTTAAGATGCCGACATACTATTATATAATTGTGTATTACCGATTGTTCTATTAGTTATAATTTCATAAAATGATGTTGAAAATATGAAAAATAAACGAAACCAACCAACCAAACAATGTCCCTCCCGCCCACCATTGCCAACCAGCCAACCGTTAACCCTCTCGCCCACCATCGCCAACCAGCCAACCGCAAACCCTCCCGCCCACCATCGCTAACCAGCCAACCGTTTGCACTCCCACCCACCATCGCCAACCAGCCATCCTTAAGCCCTCTCTCCCGCCTTCAACAACCAGCCTTCCGTTTGCCCACCAGCCCGCCATCACCAACCACCCAACCTATTGCCCACCCGCCCAACATCACCAACCACCCAACCGATTGCTCACCATCGCCAAGGAGCCAACACAGGACAATTCCACCTTCCGAACCCTCCCACCAACCGACTCTAAACCCAGCCGTGTTGTTAATTAAACAAAGACAGATCGCGACCGCGTCACATCAAATCATGCATCGAGTTTCCACAACGATAAAAACAAACCACTTCACAGTCATTAAAGACACATGCACCTTTTTCTCTCCACTTCCACACTCGCCGCTCGATTTCAACACACGATTAATAATACCACCTTCTTAATTGTTAACTACATTATAGGATTGCGTGTTCAGGATCATTATAACAGCGATGAAAGATATTGTTCGAAATCTCGAACCACAACGCAAACGCGCAACGCAATTTCCTGCACTCTTTGTTTTGTTACATTCCTTAGGCACTACATTTAAGATCTTGCACTAATAGTTAGCTCTAGTATATGTAGGAAATATATTGTGATATATATAAATTGAGAGTCTCGTTTTTGAGAAAAGAGTTACCAAAATTAAAATTGAACAAATATCAGTTGTTCTCTTCCATTATTTCCAGTTGCGATACGTCTTAAGATGCCGTCATACTATTATATAATTGTGTATTACCGATTGTTCTATTAGTTATAATTTGATAAAATTATGTTGAAATATGAAAAATATACGAAACCAACCAACCAACCAATGTCCCTCCCGCCCACCATCGCCAACCAGCCAACCGTTAGCCCTCTGGCCCACCATCGCCAACCAGCCAACCGTAAACCCTCCCGCCCACCATCTCCAACCAGCCAACCGTTTGCTCTCCCACCCACCATCGCCAACCAGTCATCCTTATACCCTCCCTCCCGCCTTCAACAACCAGCCTTCCGTTTGCCCACCAGCCCGCCATCACCAACCACCCAACCGATTGACCACCCGCCCACCATCACCAACCACCCAACAGATTGCTCACCATCGCCAAGGAGCCAACACAGGACAATTCCACCTTCCGAACCCTCCCACCAACCGACTCTAAACCCAGCCGGGTTGTTAATTAAACAAAGACAGATCGCGACCGCGTCACATCAAATCATGCATCGAGTTTCCACAACGATAAAAACAAACCACTTCACAGTCATTAAAGACACATGCACCTTTTTCTCTCCACTTCCACACTCGCCGCACGATTTCAACACACGATTAATAATACCACCTTCTTAATTTTTAACTACATTATAGGATTGCGTGTTCAGGATCATTATAACAGCGATGAAAGATATTGTTCGAAATCTCGAACCACAACGCAATCGCGCAACGCAATTTCCTGCACTCTTTGTTTTGTTACATTCCTTAGGCACTACATTTAAGATCTTGCACTAATACTTAACTCTAGTATATGTATGACGTATATTGTGATATATATAAATTGAGAGTCTCGTTTTTGAGAAAATAGTTACCAAAATTCCAATTGAACAAATATCAGTTGTTCTCTTCCAGTATTTCCAGTTGCGATACGTCTTAAGATGCCGACATTCTATTATATAATTGTGTATTACCGATTGTTCTATTAGTTATAATTTCATAAAATGATGTTGAAATATGAAAAATAAACGAAACCAACCAACCAACCAATGTCCCTCCCGCCCACCATCGCCAACCAGCCAACCGTTAGCCCTACCGCCCACCATCACCAACCAGCCAACCGTAAATCCTCCCGCCCACCATCGCCAACCAGCCAACCGTTTGCCCTCCCACCCACCATCGCCAACCAGCCATCCTTAAGCCCTCCCTCCCGCCTTCTCCAACCAGCCATCCGTTTGCCAACCAGCCCGCAATCACCAACCACCCAACCGATTGCCCACCCGCCACCATCACCAACCACCCAACAGATTGCTCACCATCGCCAAGGAGCCAACGCAGGACAATTCCACCATCCGAACCCTCCCACCAACCAACTCTAAACCCAGCCGGGTTGTTAATTAAACCAAGACAGATCGCGACCGCGTCACATCAAATCATGCATCGAGTTTCCACAACGATAAAAACAAGCCACTTCCCAGTCATTAAAGACACATGCACCTTTTTCTCTCCACTTCCACACTCGCCGCACGATTTCAACACACGATTAATAATACCACCTTCTTAATTGTTAACTACATTATAGGATTGCGTGTTCAGGATCATTATAACATCGATGAAAGGTATTGTTCGAAATCTCGAACCACAACGCAAACGCTCAACGCAATTTCCTGCACTCTTTGTTTTGTTACATTCCTTAGGCACTACATTTAAGATCTTGCACTAATACTTAGCTCTAGTATATGTATGACGTATATTGTGATATATATAAATTGAGAGTCTCGTTTTTGTGAAAATAGTTACCAAAATTTCAATTGAACAAATATCAGTTGTTCTCTTCCGGTATTTCCAGTTGCGATTCGTCTTAAGATGCCAACATACTATTATATAATTGTGTATTACCGATTGTTCTATTAGTTATAATTTCAAAAAATGATGTTAAAAATATGAAAAATAAACGAAACCAACAAACCAACCAATGTCCCTCCCGACCACCATCGCCAACCAGCCAACCGTTTGCCCTCCCACCCACCATCGCCAACCAGCCATCCTTAAGCCCTCAATCCCGCCTTCTCCAACCAGCCATCCGTTTGCCACCCAGCCCGCCATCACCAACCACCCAACCGATTGCCCACCCGCCACCATCACCAACCACCCAACAGATTGTTCACCATCGCCAAGGAGCCAACACAGGACAATTCCACCTTCCGAACCCTCCCACCAACCAACTCTAAACCCAGCCGGGTTGTTAACTAAACAAAGACAGATCGCGACCGCGTCACATCAAATCATGCATCGAGTTTCCACAACGATAAAAACAAGCCACTTCACAGTTATTAAAGACACATGCACCTTTTTCTCTCCACTTCCACACTCGCCGCACGATTTCAAAACACGATTAATAATACCACCTTCTTAATTGTTAACTACATTATAGGATTGCGTGTTCAGAGTCATTATAACAGCGATGAAAGATATTGTTCGAAATCTCGAACCACAACGCAAACGCGAAACGCAATTTCCGGCACTCTCTGTTTTGTTACATTCCTTAGGCACTACATTTAAGATCTTGCACTAATACTTAGCTCTAGAATATGTAGGACGTATATTGTGATATATATAAATTGAGAGTCTCGTTTTTGAGAAAATAGTTACCAAAATTCCAATTGAACAAATATCAGTTGTTCTCTTCCAGTATTTCCAGTTGCGATACGTCTTAAGATGCCGACATACTATTATATAATTGTGTATTACCGATTGTTCTATTAGTTATAATTTCATAAAATGATGTTGAAAATATGAAAAATAAACGAAACCAACCAAAGAACCAATGTCCCTCCCGCCCACCATCGCCAACCAGCCAACCGTTAGCCCTCCCGCCCACCATCACCAACCAGCCAACCGTAAACCCTCCCGCCCATTATCGCCAACCAGCCAACCGTTTGCCCTCCCACCCACCATCGCCAACCAGCCATCCTTAAGCCCTCCCTCCCGCCTTCTCCAACCAGCCATCCGTTTGCCCACCAGCCCGCCATCACGAACCACCCAACCGATTGCCCACCCGCCACCATCACCAACCACCCAACAGATTGCTCACCATCGCCAAGGAGCCAACACAGGACAATTCCACCTTCCAAACCCTCCCACCAACCAACTCTAAACCCAGCCGGGTTGTTAATTAAACAAAGACAAATCGCGACCGCGTCACATCAAATCATGCATCGAGTTTCCACAACGATAAAAACAAGCCACTTCACAGTCATTAAAGACACATGCACCTTTTTCTCTCCACTTCCACACTCGCCGCACGATTTCAACACACGATGAATAATACCACCTTCTTAATTGTTAACTACATTATACGATTGCTTGTTCAGGAGCATTATAACAGCGATGAAAGATATTGTTCGAAATCTCGAACCACAACGCAAACGCGCAACGCAATTTCCTGCACTCTATGTTTTTGTTACATTCCTTAGGCACTACATTTAAGATCTTGCACTAATACTTAGCTCTAGTATATGTAGGACGTATATTGTGATATATATAAATTGAGAGTCTCGTTTTGAGAAAATAGTTACCAAAATTCCAATTGAACAAATATCGGATGTTCTCTTCCAGTATTTCCAGTCTTAAGATGCCGACATACTATTATATAATTGTGTATTACCGGTTGTTCTATTAGTTATAATTTCATAAAATGATGTTGAAAATATGAAAAATAAACGAAACCAACCTACCAAACAATGTCCCTCCCGCCCACAATCGCCAACCAGCCAACCGTTAGCCCTCCCGCCCACCATCGCCAACCAGCCAACCTTAAACCCTCCCGCCCACCATCGCCAACCAGCCAACCGTTTGCCCTCCCACCCACAATCGCCAACCAGCCATCCTTAAGCCCTCCCTCCCGCCTTCTCCAACCAGCCATCCGTTTGCCCACCAGCCCGCCATCACCAACCACCCAACCGATTGCCCACCCGCCACCATCAACAACCACCCAACAGATTGCTCACCATCGCCAAGGAGCCAACACAGGACAATTCCACCTTCCGAACCCTCCCACCAACCAACTCTAAGCCCAGCCGAGTTGTTAATTAAACAAAGACAGATTGCGACCGCGTCACATCAAATCTTGCATCGAGTTTCCACAACGATAAAAACAAGCCACATCACAGTCATTAAAGACACATGCACCTTTTTCTCTCCACTTCCACCCTCGCCGCACAATTTCAACACACGATTAATAATACCACCTTCTTAATTGTTAACTACATTATAGGATTGCGTGTTCAGGATCTTTATAACAGCGATGAAAGTTATTGTTCGAAATCTAGAACCACAACGCAAACGCGCAACGCAATTTCCTGAAATCTTTGTTTTGTTACATTCCTTAGGCACTACATTTAAGATCTTGCACTAATACTTAGCTCTAGTATATGTATGACGTATATTGTGATATATATAAATTGAGAGTCTCGTTTTTGAGAAAATAGTTATCAAAATTCCAATTGAACAAATATCAGTTGTTCTCTTCCAGTATTTCCAGTTGCGATACATCCTAAGATGCCGACATACTATTACATAATTGTGTATTACCGATTGTTCTATTAGTTATAATTTCATAAAATGTTGTTGAAAATATGTAAAATAAACGAAACCAACCAACCAACCAATGTCCCTCCCGCCCACCATCGCCTACCAGCCAACCGTTAGCCCTCCCGCAAACCATCGCCAACCAGCCAACCGTAAACCCTCCCGCCCACCATCGCCAACCAGCCAACCGTTTGCCCTCCCACCCACCATCGCCAACCATCCATCCTTAAGCCCTCCCTCCCGCCTTCTCCAACCAGCCATCCGCTTGCCCACCTGCCCGCGAACACTAACCACCCAACCGATTGCCCACCCGCCACCATCACCAACCACCCAACAGATTGTTCACCATCGCCAAGGAGCCAACACAGGACAATTCCACCTTCCGAACCCTCCCACCAACCGACTCTAAACCCAGCCGGGTTGTTGATAAAACAAAGACAGATCGCGACCGCGTCACATCAAATCATGCATCGAGTTTCCACAACGATAAAAACAAACCACTTCACAGTCATTAAAGACACATGCACCTTTTTCTCTCCACTTCCACACTCGCCGCTCGATTTCAATACACGATTAATAATACCACCTTCTTAATTGTTAACTACATTATAGGATTGCGTGTTCAGGATCATTACAACAGCGATGAAAGATATTGTTCGAAATCTCGAACCACAACGCAAACGCGCAACGCAATTTCCTGCATTCTTTGTTTTGTTACATTCCTTAGGCACTACATTTAAGATCTTGCACTAATAGTTAGCTCTAGTATATGTAGGAAATATATTGTGATATATATAAATTGAGAGTCTCGTTTTTGAGAAAATAGTTACCAAAATTCCAATTGAACAAATATCCGTTGTTCTCTTCCATTATTTCCAGTTGCGATACGTCTTAGGATGCCGTCATACTATTATATAATTGTGTATTACCGATTGTTCTATTAGTTATAATTTCATAAAATTATGTTGAAATATGAAAAATATACGAAACCAACCAACCAACCAATGTCCCTCCCGCCCACCATCGCCAACCAGCCAACCGTTAGCCCTCCCGCCCACCATCGCCAACCAGCCAACCGTAAACCCTCCCGCCCACCATCTCCAACCAGCCAACCGTTTGCCCTCCCACCCACCATCGCCAACCAGTCATCCTTAAGCCCTCCCTCCCGCCTTCAACAACCAGCCTTCCGTTTGCCCACCAGCCCGCCATCACCAACCACCCAACCGATTGCCCACCCGCCACCATCACCAACCACCCAACAGATTGTTCACCATCGCCAAGGAGCCAACACAGGACAATTCCACCTTCCGAACCCTCCCACCAACGGACTCTAAACTCAGCCGGGTTGTTGATTAAACAAAGACAGATCGCGACCGCGTCACATCAAATCATGCATCGAGTTTCCACAACGATAAACACAAGCCACTTCACAGTCATTAAAGACACATGCAACTTTTTCTCTCCACTTCCACACTCGCCGCACGATTTCAGCACACGATTAATAATACCACCTTCTTAATTGTTAACTACATTATAGGATTGCGTGTTCAGGATCATTATAACAGCGATGAAAGATATTGTTCGAAATCTCGAACCAGAACGCAAACGCGCAACGCAATTTCCTGCACTCTTTGTTTTGTTACATTCCTTAGGCACTACATTTAAGATCTTGCACTAATACTTAACTCTAGTATATGTATGACGTATATTGTGATATATATAAATTGAGAGTCTCGTTTTTGAGAAAATAGTTACCAAAATTCCAATTGAACAAATATCAGTTGTTCTCTTCCAGTATTTCCAGTTGCGATACGTCTTAAGATGCCGACATTCTATTATATAATTGTGTATTACCGATTGTTCTATTAGATATAATTTCATATAATGATGTTGAAAATATGAAAAATAAACGAAACCAACCAACCAACTAATGTCCCTCCCGCCCACCATCCCCAACCAGCCAACCGTTAGCCCTCCCGCCCACCATCGCCAACCAGCCAACCGTAAATCCTCCCGCCCACCATCGCCAACCAGCCAAACTTTTGCCCTCCCACACACCATCGCCAACCAGCCATCCTTAAGCCCTCCCTCCCGCCTTCTCCAACCAGCCATCCGTTTGCCAACGAGCCCGCCATCACCAACCACCCAACCGATTGCCCACCCGCCACCATCACCAACCACCCAACAGATTGCTCACCATCGCCAAAGAGCCAACACAGGACAATTCCACCTTCCGAACCCTCCCACCAACCAACTCTAAACCCAGCCGGGTTGTTAACTAAACAAAGACAAATCGCGACCGCGTCACATCAAATCATGCATCGAGTTTCCATAACGATAAAAACAAGACACTTCACAGTCATTAAAGACACATGCACCTTTTTCTCTCCACTTCCACACCCGCCGCACGATTTCAACACACGATTAATAACACCACCTTCTTAATTGTTAACTACATTATACGATTGCGTGTTCAGGATCATTATAACAGCGATGAAAGATATTGTTCGAAATCTCGAAAAACAACGCAAACGCGCAACGCAATTTCCTGCACTCTTTGTTTTGTTACATTCCTTAGGCACTACATTTAAGATCTTGCACTAATAGTTAGCTCTAGTATATGTAGGAAATATATTGTGATATATATAAATTGAGAGTCTCGTTTTTGAGAAAATAGTTACCAAAATTCCAATTGAACAAATATCAGTTGTTCTCTTCCATTATTTCCAGTTGCGATACGTCTTAAGATGCCGTCATACTATTATATAATTGTGTATTACCGATTGTTCTATTAGTTATAATTTCATATAATTATGTTGAAAATATGAAAAATATACGAAACCAACCAACCAACCAATGTCCCTCCCGCCCACCATCGCCAACCAGCCAACCGTTAGCCCTCTCGCCCACCATCGCCAACCAACCAACGGTAAACCCTCCCGCCCACCATCGCCAACCAGCCAACCGTTTGCCCTCCCATCCACCATCGCCAACCAGTCATCCTAAAGCCCTCCCTCCCGCCTTCAACAACCAACCTTCCGTTTGCCCACCAGCCCGCCATCACCAACCAACCAACCAATGTCCCTCCCGCCCTCCATCGCCAACCAGCCAACCGTTAGCCCTCCCGCCCACCATCGGCAACCAGCCAACCGTTAGCCCTCCCGCCCACTATCGCCAACCAGCCAATCGTTTGCCGTCCCACCCATCTTCGCAAACCAGCCATTCTTAAACCCTCCCTCCCGTCTTCTCCAACCAGCCATCCGTTTGCCCACCAGACCGCCATCACCAACCACCCAACCGATTGCCCACCCGCCACCATCACCAACCACCCAACAGATTGTTCACCATCGCCAAGGAGCCAACACAGGACAATTCCACCTTCCGAACCCTCCCACCAACCAACTCTAAACCCAGCCGGGTTGTTAATTAAACAAAGACAGATCGCGACCGCGTCACATCAAATCATGCATCGAGTTTCCACAACGATAAAAACAAACCACTTCACAGTCATTAAAGACACATGCACCTTTTACTCTCCACTTCCACACTCGCCGCACGATTTCAAAACACGATTAATAATACCACCTTCTTAATTGTTAACTACATTATAGGATTGCGTGTTCAGGATCATTATAACAGCGATGAAAGATATTGTTCGAAATCTCGAACCACAACGCAAACGCGCAACGCAATTTCCTGCACTCTTTGTTTTGTTACATTCCTTAGGCACTACATTTAAGATCTTGCACTAATAGTAAGCTCTAGTATATGTAGGAAATATATTGTGATATATATAAATTGAGAGTCTCGTTTTTGAGAAAATAGTTACCAAAATTCCAATTGAACAAATATCAGTTGTTTTCTTCCATTATTTCCAGTTGCGATACGTCTTAAGATGCCGTCATACTATTATATAATTTTGTATTACCGATTGTTCTATTTGTTATAATTTCATAAAATTATGTTGAAATATGAAAAATATACGAAACCAACCAACCAACCAATGTCCCTCCCGCCCACCATCGCCAACCAGCCAACCGTTAGCCCTCTCGCCCACCATCGCCAACCAGCCAACCGTAAACACTCCCGCCCACCATCTCCAACCAGCCAACCGTTTGCCCTCCCACCCACCATCGCCAACCAGTCATCCTTAAGCCCTCCCTCCCGCCTTCAACAACCAGCCTTCCGTTTGCCCACCAGCCCGCCATCACCAACCACCCAACCGATTGACCACCCGCCCACCATCACCAAACCACCCAACAGATTGCTCACCATCGCCAAGGAGCCAACACAGGACAATTCCACCTTCCGAACCCTCCCACCAACCTACTCTAAACCAAGCCGGGTTGTTAACTAAACAAAGACAGATCGCGACCGCGTCACATCAAATCATGCATCGAGTTTCCACAACGATAAAAACAAGCCACTTCACAGTCATTAAAGACACATGCACCTTTTTCTCTCCACTTCCACACTCGCCGCACGATTTCAACACACGATTAATAATACCACCTTCTTAATTGTTAACTACATTATAGGATTGCGTGTTCAGGATCATTATAACAGCGATGAAAGATATTGTTCGAAATCTCGAACCACAACGCAAACGCGCAGCGCAATTTCCTGCACTCTTTGTTTTGTTACATTACTTAGGCACTACATTTAAGATCTTGCACTAATACTTAACTCTAGTATATGTATGACGTATATTGTGATATATATAAATTGAGAGTCTCGTTTTTGAGAAAATAGTTACCAAAATTCCAATTGAACAAATATCAGTTGTTCTCTTCCAGTATTTCCAGTTGCGATACGTCTTAAGATGCCGACATTCTATTATATAATTGTGTATTACCGATTGTTCTATTAGTTATAATTTCATAAAATGATGTTGAAAATATGAAAAATAAACGAAACCAACCAACCAACCAATGTCCCTCCCGCCCACCATCGCCAACCAGCCAACCGTTAGCCCTCCCGCCCACCATCGCCAACCAGCCAACCGTAAATCCTCCCGCCCACCATCGCCAACCAGCCAAACGTTTGCCCTCCCACCCACCATCGCCAACCAGCCATCCTTAAGCCCTCCCTCCCGCCTTCTCCAACCAGCCATCCGTTTGCCAACTAGCCCGCAATCACCAACCACCCAACCGATTGCCCACCCGCCACCATCACCAACCACCCAACAGATTGCTCACCATCGCCAAGGAGCCAACGCAGGACAATTCCACCATCCGAACCCTCCCACCAAGCAACTCTAAACCCAGCCGGGTTGTTAATTAAACCAAGACAGATCGCGACCGCGTCACATCAAATCATGCATCGAGTTTCCACAACGATAAAAACAAGCCACTTCCCAGTCATTAAAGACACATGCACCTTTTTCTCTCCACTTCCACACTCGCCGCACGATTTCAACACACGATTAATAATACCACCTTCTTAATTGTTAACTACATTATAGGATTGCGTGTTCAGGATCAATATAACATCGATGAAAGATATTGTTCGAAATCTCGAACCACAACGCAAACGCGCAACGCAATTTCCTGCACTCTTTGTTTTGTTACATTCCTTAGGCACTACATTTAAGATCTTGCACTAATACTTAGCTCTAGTATATGTATGACGTATATTGTGATATATATAAATTGAGAGTCTCGTTTTTGTGAAAATAGTTACCAAAATTTCAATTGAACAAATATCAATTGTTCTCTTCCGGTATTTCCAGTTGCGATTCGTCTTAAGATGCCAACATACTATTATATAATTGTGTATTACCGATTGTTCTATTAGTTATAATTTCATAAAATGATGTTAAAAATATGAAAAATAAACGAAACCAACCAACCAACCAATGTCCCTCCCGCCCACCATCGCCAACCAGCCAACCGTTTGCCCTCCCGCCCACCATCGCCAACCAGCCAACCGTTAGCCCTCTCGCCCACCATCGCCATCCAACCAACCGTAAACCCTCCCGCCCACTTCACAGTCATTAAAGACACATGCACCTTTTTCTCTCCACTTCCACACTCGCCGCACGATTTCAACACACGATTAATAATACCACCTTCTTAATTGTTAACTACATTATAGGATTGCGTGTTCAGGATCATTATAACAGCGATGAAAGATATTGTTCGAAATCTCGAACAACAACGCAAACGCGCAACGCAATTTCCTGCACTCTTTGTTTTCTTACATTCCTTAGGCACTACATTTAAGATCTTGCACTAATACTTAGCTCTAGTATATGTAGGACGTATATTGTGATATATATAAATTGAGAGTCTCGTTTTTGAGAAAATAGTTACCAAAATTCCAATTGAACAATTATCAGTTGATCTCTTCCAGTATTTCCAGTTGCGATACGTCTTAAAATGCCGACATACTATTATATAATTGTGTATTACCGATTGTTCTATTAGTTATAATTTCATAAAATGATGTTGAAAATATGAAAAATAAACGAAACCAACCAACCAACCAATGTCCCTCCCGCCCACCATCGCCAACCAGCCAACCGTTTGCCCTCCCGCCCACCATCGCCAACCAGCCAACCGTTAGCCCTCCCGCCCACCATCGCCAACCAGCCATCCGTTAGCCCTCCCGCCCACTATCGCCAACCAGCCAACCGTTTGCCGTCCCACCCATCTTCGCCAACCAGCCATCCTTAAGCCCTCCCTCTCGCCTTCTCCAACCAGCCATCCGTTTGCCCACCCGCCACCATCACCAACCACCCAACATAACATTGCTCACCATCGCCAAGGACCCACCACAGGACAATTCCACCTTCCGAACCCTCCCACCAACCAACTCTAAACCCAGCCGGGTTGTTAACTAAACAAAGACAGATCGCGACCGCGTCACATCAAATCATGCATCGAGTTTCCATAACGATAAAAACAAGACAATTCACAGTCATTAAAGACACATGCACCTTTTTCTCTCCACTTCCACACCAGCCGCACGATTTCAACACACGATTAATAACACCACCTTCTTAATTGTTAACTACATTATACGATTGCGTGTTCAGGATCATTATAACAGCGATAAAAATATTGTTCGAAATCTCGAAAAACAACGCAAACGCGCAACGCAATTTCCTGCACTCTTTGTTTTGTTACTTTCCTTAAGCACTACATTTAAGATCTTGCACTAATAGTTAGCTCTAGTATATGTAGGAAATATATTGTGATATATATAAATTGAGAGTCTCGTTTTTCAGAAAATAGTTACCAAAATTCCAATTGAACAAATATCAGTTGTTCTCTTCCATTATTTCCAGTTGCGATACGTCTTAAGATGCCGTCATACTATTATATAATTGTGTATTACCGATTGTTCTATTAGTTATAATTTCATAAAATTATGTTGAAAATATGAAAAATATACGAAACCAACCAACCAACCAATGTCCCTCCCGCCCACCATCGCCAACCAGCCAACCGTTAGCCCTCTCGCCCACCATCGCCAACCAACCAACCGTAAACCCTCCCGCCCACCATCGCCAACCAGCCAACCGTTTGCCCTCCCACCCACCATCGCCAACCAGTCATCCTTAAGCCCTCCCTCCCGCCTTCAACAACCAGCCTTCCGTTTGCCCACCAGCCCGCCATCACCAACCACCCAACCGATTGACCACCCGCCCACCATCACCAACCACCCAACAGATTGCTCACCATCGCCAAGGAGCCAACACAGGACAATTCCACCTTCCGAACTTTCCCACCAACCAACTCTAAACCCAGCCGGGTATTTAATTACACAAAGACAGATCGCGACCGCGTCACATCAAATCATGCATCGAGTTTCCACAACGATAAAAACAAGCCACTTCACAGTCATTAAAGACACATGCACCTTTTTCTCTCCACTTCCACACTCGCCGCACGATTTCAACACACGATTAATAATACCACCTTCTTAATTGTTAACTACATTATAGGATTGCGTGTTCAGGATCATTATAACAGCGATGAAAGATATTGTTCGAAATCTCGAACCACAACGCAAACGCGCAACGCAATTTCCTGCACTCTTTGTTTTCTTACATTCCTTAGGCACTACATTTAAGATCTTGCACTAATACTTAGCTCTAGTATATGTAGGACGTATATTGTGATATATATATATTAATTGAGAGTCTCGTTTTTGAGAAAATAGTTACCAAAATTCCAATTGAACAAATATCAGTTGATCTCTTCCAGTATTTCCAGTTGCGATACGTCTTAAAATGCCGACATACTATTAAATAATTGTGTATTACCGATTGTTCTATTAGTTATAATTTCATAAAATGATGTTGAAAATATGAAAAATAAACGAAACCAACCAACCAACCAATGTCCCTCCCGCCCACCATCGCCAACCAGCCAACCGTTAGCCCTCCCGCCCACCATCGCCAACCAGCCAACCGTTAGCCCTCCCGCCCACCATCGCCAACCAGCCAACCGTTAGCCGTCCCGCCCACTATCGCCAACCAGCCAACCGTTTGCCGTCCCACCCATCTTCGCCAACCAGCCATCCTTAAGCCCTCCCTCCCGCCTTCTCCAACCAGCCATCCGTTTGCCCACCAGCCCGCCATCACCAACCACCCAACCGATTGCCCACCCGCCACAATCACCAACCACCCAACAGATTGTTCACCATCGCCAAGGAGCCAACACAGGACAATTCCACCTTCCGAACCCTCCCACCAACCAACTCTAAACCCAGCCGGGTTGTTAATTAAACAAAGACAGATCGCGACCGCGTCACATCAAATCATGCATCGAGTTTCCACAACGATAAAAACAAGCCACTTCACAGTCATTAAAGACACATGCACCTTTTTCTCTCCACTTCCACACTCGCCGCACGATTTCAAAACACGATTAATAATACCACCTTCTTAATTGTTAACTATATTATAGGATTGCGTGTTCAGAGTCATTATAACAGCAATGAAAGATATTGTTCGAAATCTCGAACCACAACGCAAACGCGCAACGCAATTTCCTGCACTCTTTGTTTTGTTACATTCCTTAGGCACTACATTTAAGATCTTGCACTAATAGTTAGCTCTAGTATATGTAGGAAATATATTGTGATATATATAAATTGAGAGTCTCGTTTTTGAGATAATAGTTACCAAAATTCCAATTGAACAAATATCAGTTGTTCTCTTCCATTATTTCCAGTTGCGATACGTCTTAAGATGCCGTCATACTATTATATAATTGTGTATTACCGATTGTTCTATTAGATATAATTTCATAAAATTATGTTGAAATATGAAAAATATACGAAACCAACCAACCAACCAATGTCCCTCCCGCCCAACATCGCCAACCAGCCAACCGTTAGCCCTCTCGCCCACCATCGCCAACCAGCCAACCGTAAACCCTCCCGCCCACCATCTCCAACCAGCCAACCGTTTGCCCTCCCACCCACCATCGCCAACCAGTCATCCTTAAGCCTTCCCTCCCGCCTTCAACAACCAGCCTTCCGTTTGCCACCCAGCCCGCCATCACCAACCACCCAACCGATTGACCACCCGCCCAACATCACCAACCACCCAACAGATTGCTCACCATCGCCAAGGAGCCAAAACAGGACAATTCCACCTTCCGAACCCTCCCACCAACCAACTCTAAACCAAGCCGGGTTGTTAACTAAACAAAGACAGATCGCGACCGCGTCACATCAAATCATGCATCGAGTTTCCACAACGATAAAAACAAGCCACTTCACAGTCATTAAAGACACATGCACCTTTTTCTCTCCACTTCCACACTCGCCGCACGATTTCAACACACGATTAATAATACCACCTTCTTAATTGTTAACTACATTATAGGATTGCGTGTTCAGGATCATTATAACAGCGATGAAAGATATTGTTCGAAATCTCGAACCACAACGCAAACGCGCAACGCAATTTCCTGCACTCTTTGTTTGGTTACATTCCTTAGGCACTACATTTAAGATCTTGCACTAATACTTAACTCTAGTATATGTATGACGTATATTGTGATATATATAAATTGAGAGTCTCGTTTTTGAGAAAATAGTTACCAAAATTCCAATTGAACAAATATCAGTTGTTCTCTTCCAGTATTTCCATTTGCGATACGTCTTAAGATGCCGACATTCTATTATATAATTGTGTATTACCGATTGTTCTATTAGTTATAATTTCATAAAATGATGTTGAAAATATGAAAAATAAACGAAACCAACCAACCAACCAATGTCCCTCCCGCCCACCATCGCCAACCAGCCAACCGTTAGCCCTCCCGCCCACCATCGCCAACCAGCCAACCGTAAATCCTCCCGCCCACCATCGCCAACCAGCCAACCGTTTGCCCTCCCACCCACCATCGCCAACCAGCCATCCTTAAGCCCTCCCTCCCGCCTTCTCCAACCAGCCATCCGTTTGCCAACCAGCCCGCAATCACCAACCACCCAACCGATTGCCCACCCGCCACCATCACCAACCAACCAACAGATTGCTCACCATCGCCAAGGAGCCAACGCAGGACAATTCCACCATCCGAACCCTCCCACCAACCAACTCTAAACCCAGCCGGGTTGTTAATTAAACCAAGACAGATCGCGACCGCGTCACATCAAATCATGCATCGAGTTTCCACAACGATAAAAACAAGCCACTTCCCAGTCATTAAAGACACATGCACCTTTTTCTCTCCACTTCCACACTCGCCGCACGATTTCAACACACGATTAATGATACCACCTTCTTAATTGTTAACTACATTATAGGATTGCGTGTTCAGGATCATTATAACATCGATGAAAGATATTGTTCGAAATCTCGAACCACAACGCAAACGCTCAACGCAATTTCCTGCACTCTTTGTTTTGTTACATTCCTTAGGCACTACATTTAAGATCTTACACTAATACTTAGCTCTAGTATATGTATGACGTATATTGTGATATATATAAATTGAGAGTCTCGTTTTTGTGAAAATAGTTACCAAAATTTCAATTGAACAAATATCAGTTGTTCTCTTCCGGTATTTCCAGTTGCGATTCGTCTTAAGATGCCAACATACTATTATATAATTGTGTATTACCGATTGTTCTATTAGTTATAATTTCATAAAATGATGTTGAAAATATGAAAAATAAACGAAACCAACCAACCAACCAATGTCCCTCCCGCCCACCATCGCCAACCAGCCAACCGTTTGCCCTCCCACCCACCATCGCCAACCAGCCATCCTTAAGCACTCCCTCCCGCCTTCTCCAACCAGCCATCCGTTTGCCACCCAGCCCGCCATCACCAACCACTCAACCGATTGCCCACACGCCACCATCACCAACCACCCAACAGATTGTTCACCATCGCCAAGGAGCCAACACAGGACAATTCCACCTTCCGAACCCTCCCACCAACCAACTCTAAACCCAGCCGGGTTGTTAACTAAACAAAGACAGATCGCGACCGCGTCACATCAAATCATGCATCGAGTTTCCACAACGATAAAAACAAGCCACTTCACAGTCATTAAAGACACATGCACCTTTTTCTCTCCACTTCCACACTCGCCGGACGATTTCAAAACACGATTAATAATACCACCTTCTTAATTGTTAACTACATTATAGGATTGCGTGTTCAGAGTCATTATAACAGCGATGAAAGATATTGTTCGAAATCTCGAACCGCAACGCAAACTCGAAACGCAATTTCCGGCACTCTGTTTTGTTACATTCCTTAGGCACTACATTTAAGATCTTGCACTAATACTTAGCTCTAGTATATGTAGGACGTATATTGTGATATATATAAATTGAGAGTCTCGTTTTTGAGAAAATAGTTACCAAAATTCCAATTGAACAAATATCAGTTGTTCTCTTCCAGTATTTCCAGTTGCGATACGTCTTAAGATGCCGACATACTATTATATAATTGTGTATTACCGATTGTTCTATTAGTTATAATTTCATAAAATGATGTTGAAAATATGAAAAATAAACGAAACCAACCAAAGAACCAATGTCCCTCCCGCCCACCATCGCCAACCAGCCAACCGTTAGCCCTCCCGCCCACCATCGCCAACCAGCCAACCGTAAACCCTCCCGACCACCATCGCCAACCAGCCAACCGTTTGCCCTCCCACCCACCATCGCCAACCAGCCATCCTTAAGCCCTCCCTCCCGCCTTCTCCAACCAGCCATCCGTTTGCCCACCAGCCCGCCATCACCAACCACCCAACCGATTGCCCACCCGCCACCATCACCAACCACCCAACAGATTGATCACCATCGCCAAGGAGCCAACACAGGACAATTCCACCTTCCAAACCCTCCCACCAACCAACTCTAAACCCAGCCGGGTTGTTAATTAAACAAAGACAAATCGCGACCGCGTCACATCAAATCATGCATCGAGTTTCCACAACGATAAAAACAAGCCACTTCACAGTCATTAAAGACACATGCACCTTTTTCTCTCCACTTCCACACTCGCCGCACGATTTCAACACACGTTGAATAATACCACCTTCTTAATTGTTAACTACATTATACGATTGCGTGTTCAGGATCATTATAACAGCGATGAAAGATATTGTTCGAAATCTCGAACCACAACGCAAACGCGCAACGCAATTTCCTGCACTCTATGTTTTTGTTACATTCCTTAGGCACTACATTTAAGATCTTGCACTAATACTTAGCTCTAGTATATGTAGGAAATATATTGTGATATATATAAATTGAGAGTCTCGTTTTTGAGAAAATAGTTACCAAAATTCCAATTGAACAAATATCAGTTGTTCTCTTCCAGTATTTCCAGTTGCGATACGTCTTAAGATGCCGACATACTATTATATAATTGTGTATTACCGATTGTTCTATTAGTTATAATTTCATAAAATGATGTTGAAAATATGAAAAATAAACGAAACCAACCAAAGAACCAATGTCCCTCCCGCCCACCATCGCCAACCAGCCAACCGTTAGCCCTCCCGCCCACCATCGCCAACCAGCCAACCGTAAACCCTCCCGACCACCATCGCCAACCAGCCAACCGTTTGCCCTCCCACCCACCATCGCCAACCAGCCATCCTTAAGCCCTCCCTCCCGCCTTCTCCAACCAGCCATCCGTTTGCCCACCAGCCCGCCATCACCAACCACCCAACCGATTGCCCACCCGCCACAATCACCAACCACCCAACAGATTGCTCACCATCGCCAAGGAGCCAACACAGGACAATTCCACCTTCCGAACCCTCCCACCAACGGACTCTAAACCCAGCCGGGTTGTTGATTAAACAAAGACAGATCGCGACCGCGTCACATCAAATCATGCATCGAGTTTCCACAACGATAAACACAAGCCACTTCACAGTCATTAAAGACACATGCAACTTTTTCTCTCCACTTCCACACTCGCCGCACGATTTCAGCACACGATTAATAATACCACCTTCTTAATTGTTAACTACATTATAGGATTGCGTGTTCAGGATCATTATAACAGCGATGAAAGATATTGTTCGAAATCTCGAACCAGAACGCAAACGCGCAACGCAATTTCCTGCACTCTTTGTTTTGTTACATTCCTTAGGCACTACATTTAAGATCTTGCACTAATACTTAACTCTAGTATATGTATGACGTATATTGTGATATATATAAATTGAGAGTCTCGTTTTTGAGAAAATAGTTACCAAAATTCCAATTGAACAAATATCAGTTGTTCTCTTCCAGTATTTCCAGTTGCGATACGTCTTAAGATGCCGACATTCTATTATATAATTGTGTATTACCGATTGTTCTATTAGATATAATTTCATATAATGATGTTGAAAATATGAAAAATAAACGAAACCAACCAACCAACCAATGTCCCTCCCGCCCACCATCCCCAACCAGCCAACCGTTAGCCCTCCCGCCCACCATCGCCAACCAGCCAACCGTAAATCCTCCCGCCCACCATCGCCAACCAGCCAACCTTTTGCCGTCCCACCCATCTTCGCAAACCAGCCATTCTTAAACCCTCCCTCCCGTCTTCTCCAACCAGCCATCCGTTTGCCCACCAGACCGCCATCACCAACCACCCAACCGATTGCCCACCCGCCACCATCACCAACCACCCAACAGATTGTTCACCATCGCCAAGGAGCCAACACAGGACAATTCCACCTTCCGAACCCTCCCACCAACCAACTCTAAACCCAGCCGGGTTGTTAATTAAACAAAGACAGATCGCGACCGCGTCACATCAAATCATGCATCGAGTTTCCACAACGATAAAAACAAACCACTTCACAGTCATTAAAGACACATGCACCTTTTACTCTCCACTTCCACACTCGCCGCACGATTTCAAAACACGATTAATAATACCACCTTCTTAATTGTTAACTACATTATAGGATTGCGTGTTCAGGATCATTATAACAGCGATGAAAGATATTGTTCGAAATCTCGAACCACAACGCAAACGCGCAACGCAATTTCCTGCACTCTTTGTTTTGTTACATTCCTTAGGCACTACATTTAAGATCTTGCACTAATAGTAAGCTCTAGTATATGTAGGAAATATATTGTGATATATATAAATTGAGAGTCTCGTTTTTGAGAAAATAGTTACCAAAATTCCAATTGAACAAATATCAGTTGTTTTCTTCCATTATTTCCAGTTGCGATACGTCTTAAGATGCCGTCATACTATTATATAATTGTGTATTACCGATTGTTCTATTTGTTATAATTTCATAAAATTATGTTGAAATATGAACAATATACGAAACCAACCAACCAACCAATGTCCCTCCCGCCCACCATCGCCAACCAGCCAACCGTTAGCCCTCTCGCCCACCATCGCCAACCAGCCAACCGTAAACACTCCCGCCCACCATCTCCAACCAGCCAACCGTTTGCCCTCCCACCCACCATCGCCAACCAGTCATCCTTAAGCCCTCCCTCCCGCCTTCAACAACCAGCCTTCCGTTTGCCCACCAGCCCGCCATCACCAACCACCCAACCGATTGACCACCCGCCCACCATCACCAAACCACCCAACAGATTGCTCACCATCGCCAAGGAGCCAACACAGGACAATTCCACCTTCCGAACCCTCCCACCAACCAACTCTAAACCAAGCCGGGTTGTTAACTAAACAAAGACAGATCGCGACCGCGTCACATCAAATCATGCATCGAGTTTCCACAACGATAAAAACAAGCCACTTCACAGTCATTAAAGACACATGCACCTTTTTCTCTCCACTTCCACACTCGCCGCACGATTTCAACACACGATTAATAATACCACCTTCTTAATTGTTAACTACATTATAGGATTGCGTGTTCAGGATCATTATAACAGCGATGAAAGATATTGTTCGAAATCTCGAACCACAACGCAAACGCGCAGCGCAATTTCCTGCACTCTTTGTTTTGTTACATTACTTAGGCACTACATTTAAGATCTTGCACTAATACTTAACTCTAGTATATGTATGACGTATATTGTGATATATATAAATTGAGAGTCTCGTTTTTGAGAAAATAGTTACCAAAATTCCAATTGAACAAATATCAGTTGTTCTCTTCCAGTATTTCCAGTTGCGATACGTCTTAAGATGCCGACATTCTATTATATAATTGTGTATTACCGATTGTTCTATTAGTTATAATTTCATAAAATGATGTTGAAAATATGAAAAATAAACGAAACCAACCAACCAACCAATGTCCCTCCCGCCCACCATCGCCAACCAGCCAACCGTTAGCCCTCCCGCCCACCATCGCCAACCAGCCAACCGTAAATCCTCCCGCCCACCATCGCCAACCAGCCAAACGTTTGCCCTCCCACCCACCATCGCCAACCAGCCATCCTTAAGCCCTCCCTCCCGCCTTCTCCAACCAGCCATCCGTTTGCCAACTAGCCCGCAATCACCAACCACCCAACCGATTGCCCACCCGCCACCATCACCAACCACCCAACAGATTGCTCACCATCGCCAAGGAGCCAACGCAGGACAATTCCACCATCCGAACCCTCCCACCAAGCAACTCTAAACCCAGCCGGGTTGTTAATTAAACCAAGACAGATCGCGACCGCGTCACATCAAATCATGCATCGAGTTTGCACAACGATAAAAACAAGCCACTTCCCAGTCATTAAAGACACATGCACCTTTTTCTCTCCACTTCCACACTCGCCGCACGATTTCAACACACGATTAATAATACCACCTTCTTAATTGTTAACTACATTATAGGATTGCGTGTTCAGGATCAATATAACATCGATGAAAGATATTGTTCGAAATCTCGAACCACAACGCAAACGCTCAACGCAATTTCCTGCACTCTTTGTTTTGTTACATTCCTTAGGCACTACATTTAAGATCTTGCACTAATACTTAGCTCTAGTATATGTATGACGTATATTGTGATATATATAAATTGAGAGTCTCGTTTTTGTGAAAATAGTTACCAAAATTTCAATTGAACAAATATCAATTGTTCTCTTCCGGTATTTCCAGTTGCGATTCGTCTTAAGATGCCAACATACTATTATATAATTGTGTATTACCGATTGTTCTATTAGTTATAATTTCAAAAAATGATGTTAAAAATATGAAAAATAAACGAAACCAACCAACCAACCAATGTCCCTCCCGCCCACCATCGCCAACCAGCCAACCATTTGCCCTCCCGCCCACCATCGCCAACCAGCCAACCGTTAGCCCTCTCGCCCACCATCGCCAACCAACCAACCGTAAACCCTCCCGCCCACTTCACAGTCATTAAAGACACATGCACCTTTTTCTCTCCACTTCCACACTCGCCGCACGATTTCAACACACGATTAATAATACCACCTTCTTAATTGTTAACTACATTATAGGATTGCGTGTTCAGGATCATTATAACAGCGATGAAAGATATTGTTCGAAATCTCGAACAACAACGCAAACGCGCAACGCAATTTCCTGCACTCTTTGTTTTCTTACATTCCTTAGGCACTACATTTAAGATCTTGCACTAATACTTAGCTCTAGTATATGTAGGACGTATATTGTGATATATATAAATTGAGAGTCTCGTTTTTGAGAAAATAGTTACCAAAATTCCAATTGAACAATTATCAGTTGATCTCTTCCAGTATTTCCAGTTGCGATACGTCTTAAAATGCCGACATACTATTATATAATTGTGTATTACCGATTGTTCTATTAGTTATAATTTCATAAAATGATGTTGAAAATATGAAAAATAAACGAAACCAACCAACCAACCAATGTCCCTCCCGCCCACCATCGCCAACCAGCCAACCGTTTGCCCTCCCGCCCACCATCGCCAACCAGCCAACCGTTAGCCCTCCCGCCCACCATCGCCAACCAGCCAACCGTTAGCCCTCCCGCCCACTATCGCCAACCAGCCAACCGTTTGCCGTCCCACCCATCTTCGCCAACCAGCCATCCTTAAGCCCTCCCTCTCGCCTTCTCCAACCAGCCATCCGTTTGCCCACCCGCCACCATCACCAACCACCCAACATAACATTGCTCACCATCGCCAAGGACCCACCACAGGACAATTCCACCTTCCGAACCCTCCCACCAACCAACTCTAAACCCAGCCGGGTTGTTAACTAAACAAAGACAGATCGCGACCGCGTCACATCAAATCATGCATCGAGTTTCCATAACGATAAAAACAAGACAATTCACAGTCATTAAAGACACATGCACCTTTTTCTCTCCACTTCCACACCAGCCGCACGATTTCAACACACGATTAATAACACCACCTTCTTAATTGTTAACTACATTATACGATTGCGTGTTCAGGATCATTATAACAGCGATGAAAGATATTGTTCGAAATCTCGAAAAACAACGCAAACGCGCAACGCAATTTCCTGCACTCTTTGTTTTGTTACATTCCTTAAGCACTACATTTAAGATCTTGCACTAATAGTTAGCTCTAGTATATGTAGGAAATATATTGTGATATATATAAATTGAGAGTCTCGTTTTTCAGAAAATAGTTACCAAAATTCCAATTGAACAAATATCAGTTGTTCTCTTCCATTATTTCCAGTTGCGATACGTCTTAAGATGCCGTCATACTATTATATAATTGTGTATTACCGATTGTTCTATTAGTTATAATTTCATAAAATTATGTTGAAAATATGAAAAATATACGAAACCAACCAACCAACCAATGTCCCTCCCGCCCACCATCGCCAACCAGCCAACCGTTAGCCCTCTCGCCCACCATCGCCAACCAACCAACCGTAAACCCTCCCGCCCACCATCGCCAACCAGCCAACCGTTTGCCCTCCCACCCACCATCGCCAACCAGTCATCCTTAAGCCCTCCCTCCCGCCTTCAACAACCAGCCTTCCGTTTGCCCACCAGCCCGCCATCACCAACCACCCAACCGATTGACCACCCGCCCACCATCACCAACCACCCAACAGATTGCTCACCATCGCCAAGGAGCCAACACAGGACAATTCCACCTTCCGAACTTTCCCACCAACCAACTCTAAACCCAGCCGGGTATTTAATTACACAAAGACAGATCGCGACCGCGTCACATCAAATCATGCATCGAGTTTCCACAACGATAAAAACAAGCCACTTCACAGTCATTAAAGACACATGCACCTTTTTCTCTCCACTTCCACACTCGCCGCACGATTTCAACACACGATTAATAATACCACCTTCTTAATTGTTAACTACATTATAGGATTGCGTGTTCAGGATCATTATAACAGCGATGAAAGATATTGTTCGAAATCTCGAACCACAACGCAAACGCGCAACGCAATTTCCTGCACTCTTTGTTTTCTTACATTCCTTAGGCACTACATTTAAGATCTTGCACTAATACTTAGCTCTAGTATATGTAGGACGTATATTGTGATATATATAAATTGAGAGTCTCGTTTTTGAGAAAATAGTTACCAAAATTCCAATTGAACAAATATCAGTTGATCTCTTCCAGTATTTCCAGTTGCGATACGTCTTAAAATGCCGACATACTATTAAATAATTGTGTATTACCGATTGTTCTATTAGTTATAATTTCATAAAATGATGTTGAAAATATGAAAAATAAACGAAACCAACCAACCAACCAATGTCCCTCCCGCCCACCATCGCCAACCAGCCAACCGTTAGCCCTCCCGCCCACCATCGCCAACCAGCCAACCGTTAGCCCTCCCGCCCACCATCGCCAACCAGCCAACCGTTAGCCGTCCCGCCCACTATCGCCAACCAGCCAACCGTTTGCCGTCCCACCCATCTTCGCCAACCAGCCATCCTTAAGCCCTCCCTCCCGCCTTCTCCAACCAGCCATCCGTTTGCCCACCAGCCCGCCATCACCAACCACCCAACCGATTGCCCACCCGCCACAATCACCAACCACCCAACAGATTGTTCACCATCGCCAAGGAGCCAACACAGGACAATTCCACCTTCCGAACCCTCCCACCAACCAACTCTAAACCCAGCCGGGTTGTTAATTAAACAAAGACAGATCGCGACCGCGTCACATCAAATCATGCATCGAGTTTCCACAACGATAAAAACAAGCCACTTCACAGTCATTAAAGACACATGCACCTTTTTCTCTCCACTTCCACACTCGCCGCACGATTTCAAAACACGATTAATAATACCACCTTCTTAATTGTTAACTATATTATAGGATTGCGTGTTCAGAGTCATTATAACAGCAATGAAAGATATTGTTCGAAATCTCGAACCACAACGCAAACGCGCAACGCAATTTCCTGCACTCTTTGTTTTGTTACATTCCTTAGGCACTACATTTAAGATCTTGCACTAATAGTTAGCTCTAGTATATGTAGGAAATATATTGTGATATATATAAATTGAGAGTCTCGTTTTTGAGATAATAGTTACCAAAATTCCAATTGAACAAATATCAGTTGTTCTCTTCCATTATTTCCAGTTGCGATACGTCTTAAGATGCCGTCATACTATTATATAATTGTGTATTACCGATTGTTCTATTAGATATAATTTCATAAAATTATGTTGAAATATGAAAAATATACGAAACCAACCAACCAACCAATGTCCCTCCCGCCCAACATCGCCAACCAGCCAACCGTTAGCCCTCTCGCCCACCATCGCCAACCAGCCAACCGTAAACCCTCCCGCCCACCATCTCCAACCAGCCAACCGTTTGCCCTCCCACCCACCATCGCCAACCAGTCATCCTTAAGCCTTCCCTCCCGCCTTCAACAACCAGCCTTCCGTTTGCCACCCAGCCCGCCATCACCAACCACCCAACCGATTGACCACCCGCCCAACATCACCAACCACCCAACAGATTGCTCACCATCGCCAAGGAGCCAAAACAGGACAATTCCACCTTCCGAACCCTCCCACCAACCAACTCTAAACCAAGCCGGGTTGTTAACTAAACAAAGACAGATCGCGACCGCGTCACATCAAATCATGCATCGAGTTTCCACAACGATAAAAACAAGCCACTTCACAGTCATTAAAGACACATGCAACTTTTTCTCTCCACTTCCACACTCGCCGCACGATTTCAACACACGATTAATAATACCACCTTCTTAATTGTTAACTACATTATAGGATTGCGTGTTCAGGATCATTATAACAGCGATGAAAGATATTGTTCGAAATCTCGAACCACAACGCAAACGCGCAACGCAATTTCCTGCACTCTTTGTTTGGTTACATTCCTTAGGCACTACATTTAAGATCTTGCACTAATACTTAACTCTAGTATATGTATGACGTATATTGTGATATATATAAATTGAGAGTCTCGTTTTTGAGAAAATAGTTACCAAAATTCCAATTGAACAAATATCAGTTGTTCTCTTCCAGTATTTCCATTTGCGATACGTCTTAAGATGCCGACATTCTATTATATAATTGTGTATTACCGATTGTTCTATTAGTTATAATTTCATAAAATGATGTTGAAAATATGAAAAATAAACGAAACCAACCAACCAACCAATGTCCCTCCCGCCCACCATCGCCAACCAGCCAACCGTTAGCCCTCCCGCCCACCATCGCCAACCAGCCAACCGTAAATCCTCCCGCCCACCATCGCCAACCAGCCAACCGTTTGCCCTCCCACCCACCATCGCCAACCAGCCATCCTTAAGCCCTCCCTCCCGCCTTCTCCAACCAGCCATCCGTTTGCCAACCAGCCCGCAATCACCAACCACCCAACCGATTGCCCACCCGCCACCATCACCAACCAACCAACAGATTGCTCACCATCGCCAAGGAGCCAACGCAGGACAATTCCACCATCCGAACCCTCCCACCAACCAACTCTAAACCCAGCCGGGTTGTTAATTAAACCAAGACAGATCGCGACCGCGTCACATCAAATCATGCATCGAGTTTCCACAACGATAAAAACAAGCCACTTCCCAGTCATTAAAGACACATGCACCTTTTTCTCTCCACTTCCACACTCGCCGCACGATTTCAACACACGATTAATGATACCACCTTCTTAATTGTTAACTACATTATAGGATTGCGTGTTCAGAGTCATTATAACAGCGATGAAAGATATTGTTCGAAATCTCGAACCGCAACGCAAACGCGAAACGCAATTTCCGGCACTCTGTTTTGTTACATTCCTTAGGCACTACATTTAAGATCTTGCACTAATACTTAGCTCTAGTATATGTAGGACGTATATTGTGATATATATAAATTGAGAGTCTCGTTTTTGAGAAAATAGTTACCAAAATTCCAATTGAACAAATATCAGTTGTTCTCTTCCAGTATTTCCAGTTGCGATACGTCTTAAGATGCCGACATACTATTATATAATTGTGTATTACCGATTGTTCTATTAGTTATAATTTCATAAAATGATGTTGAAAATATGAAAAATAAACGAAACCAACCAAAGAACCAATGTCCCTCCCGCCCACCATCGCCAACCAGCCAACCGTTAGCCCTCCCGCCCACCATCGCCAACCAGCCAACCGTAAACCCTCCCGACCACCATCGCCAACCAGCCAACCGTTTGCCCTCCCACCCACCATCGCCAACCAGCCATCCTTAAGCCCTCCCTCCCGCCTTCTCCAACCAGCCATCCGTTTGCCCACCAGCCCGCCATCACCAACCACCCAACCGATTGCCCACCCGCCACCATCACCAACCACCCAACAGATTGATCACCATCGCCAAGGAGCCAACACAGGACAATTCCACCTTCCAAACCCTCCCACCAACCAACTCTAAACCCAGCCGGGTTGTTAATTAAACAAAGACAAATCGCGACCGCGTCACATCAAATCATGCATCGAGTTTCCACAACGATAAAAACAAGCCACTTCACAGTCATTAAAGACACATGCACCTTTTTCTCTCCACTTCCACACTCGCCGCACGATTTCAACACACGTTGAATAATACCACCTTCTTAATTGTTAACTACATTATACGATTGCGTTTTCAGGATCATTATAACAGCGATGAAAGATATTGTTCGAAATCTCGAACCACAACGCAAACGCGCAACGCAATTTCCTGCACTCTATGTTTTTGTTACATTCCTTAGGCACTACATTTAAGATCTTGCACTAATACTTAGCTCTAGTATATGTAGGAAATATATTGTGATATATATAAATTGAGAGTCTCGTTTTTGAGAAAATAGTTACCAAAATTCCAATTGAACAAATATCAGTTGCTCTCTTCCAGTATTTCCAGTTGCGATACGTCTTAAGATGCCGACATACTATTATATAATTGTGTATTACCGATTGTTCTATTAGTTATAATTTCATAAAATGATGTTGAAAATATGAAAAATAAACGAAACCAACCAAAGAACCAATGTCCCTCCCGCCCACCATCGCCAACCAGCCAACCGTTAGCCCTCCCGCCCACCATCGCCAACCAGCCAACCGTAAACCCTCCCGACCACCATCGCCAACCAGCCAACCGTTTGCCCTCCCACCCACCATCGCCAACCAGCCATCCTTAAGCCCTCCCTCCCGCCTTCTCCAACCAGCCATCCGTTTGCCCACCAGCCCGCCATCACCAACCACCCAACCGATTGCCCACCCGCCACCATCACCAACCACCCAACAGATTGCTCACCATCGCCAAGGAGCCAACACAGGACAATTCCACCTTCCGAACCCTCCCACCAACGGACTCTAAACCCAGCCGGGTTGTTGATTAAACAAAGACAGATCGCGACCGCGTCACATCAAATCATGCATCGAGTTTCCACAACGATAAACACAAGCCACTTCACAGTCATTAAAGACACATGCAACTTTTTCTCTCCACTTCCACACTCGCCGCACGATTTCAGCACACGATTAATAATACCACCTTCTTAATTGTTAACTACATTATAGGATTGCGTGTTCAGGATCATTATAACAGCGATGAAAGATATTGTTCGAAATCTCGAACCAGAACGCAAACGCGCAACGCAATTTCCTGCACTCTTTGTTTTGTTACATTCCTTAGGCACTACATTTAAGATCTTGCACTAATACTTAACTCTAGTATATGTATGACGTATATTGTGATATATATAAATTGAGAGTCTCGTTTTTGAGAAAATAGTTACCAAAATTCCAATTGAACAAATATCAGTTGTTCTCTTCCAGTATTTCCAGTTGCGATACGTCTTAAGATGCCGACATTCTATTATATAATTGTGTATTACCGATTGTTCTATTAGATATAATTTCATATAATGATGTTGAAAATATGAAAAATAAACGAAACCAACCAACCAACCAATGTCCCTCCCGCCCACCATCCCCAACCAGCCAACCGTTAGCCCTCCCGCCCACCATCGCCAACCAGCCAACCGTAAATCCTCCCGCCCACCATCGCCAACCAGCCAACCTTTTGCCCTCCCACACACCATCGCCAACCAGCCATCCTTAAGCCCTCCCTCCCGCCTTCTCCAACCAGCCATCCGTTTGCCAACGAGCCCGCCATCACCAACCACCCAACCGATTGCCCACCCGCCACCATCACCAACCACCCAACAGATTGCTCACCATCGCCAAAGAGCCAACACAGGACAATTCCACCTTCCGAACCCTCCCACCAACCAACTCTAAACCCAGCCGGGTTGTTAACTAAACAAAGACAAATCGCGACCGCGTCACATCAAATCATGCATCGAGTTTCCATAACGATAAAAACAAGACACTTCACAGTCATTAAAGACACATGCACCTTTTTCTCTCCACTTCCACACCCGCCGCACGATTTCAACACACGATTAATAACACCACCTTCTTAATTGTTAACTACATTATACGATTGCGTGTTCAGGATCATTATAACAGCGATGAAAGATATTGTTCGAAATCTCGAAAAACAACGCAAACGCGAAACGCAATTTCCTGCACTCTTTGTTTTGTTACATTCCTTAGGCACTACATTTAAGATCTTGCACTAATAGTTAGCTCTAGTATATGTAGGAAATATATTGTGATATATATAAATTGAGAGTCTCGTTTTTGAGAAAATAGTTACCAAAATTCCAATTGAACAAATATCAGTTGTTCTCTTCCATTATTTCCAGTTGCGATACGTCTTAAGATGCCGTCATACTATTATATAATTGTGTATTACCGATTGTTCTATTAGTTATAATTTCATATAATTATGTTGAAAATATGAAAAATATACGAAACCAACCAACCAACCAATGTCCCTCCCGCCCACCATCGCCAACCAGCCAACCGTTAGCCCTCTCGCCCACCATCGCCAACCAACCAACCGTAAACCCTCCCGCCCACCATCGCCAACCAGCCAACCGTTTGCCCTCCCACCCACCATCGCCAACCAGTCATCCTAAAGCCCTCCCTCCCGCCTTCAACAACCAGCCTTCCGTTTGCCCACCAGCCCGCCATCACCAACCACCTAACCGATTGACCACCCGCCCACCATCACCAACCACCCAACAGATTACTCACCATCGCCAAGGAGCCAACACAGGACAATTCCAACTTCCGAACTTTCCCACCAACCAACTCTAAACCCAGCCGGGTATTTAATTACACAAAGACAGATCGCGACCGCGTCACATCAAATCATGCATCGAGTTTCCACAACGATAAAAACAAGCCACTTCACAGTCATTAAAGACACATGCACCTTTTTCTCTCCACTTCCACACTCGCCGCACGATTTCAACACACGATTAATAATACCACCTTCTTAATTGTTAACTACATTATAGGATTGCGTGTTCAGGATCATTATAACAGCGATGAAAGATATTGTTCGAAATCTCGAACCACAACGCAAACGCGCAACGCAATTTCCTGCACTCTTTGTT
The DNA here is from genome assembly GCF_977018435.1 of Lepisma saccharinum. NCBI lineage: Eukaryota > Metazoa > Arthropoda > Insecta > Zygentoma > Lepismatidae > Lepisma > Lepisma saccharinum. The sequence goes on along the minus strand of NC_139246.1, from coordinate 61,306,845 downwards.
TTCTTACATTCCTTAGGCACTACATTTAAGATCTTGCACTAATACTTAGCTCTAGTATATGTAGGACGTATATTGTGATATATATAAATTGAGAGTCTCGTTTTTGAGAAAATAGTTACCAAAATTCCAATTGAACAAATATCAGTTGATCTCTTCCAGTATTTCCAGTTGCGATACGTCTTAAAATGCCGACATACTATTATATAATTGTGTATTACCGATTGTTCTATTAGTTATAATTTCATAAAATGATGTTGAAAATATGAAAAATAAACGAAACCAACCAACCAACCAATGTCCCTCCCGCCCACCATCGCCAACCAGCCAACCGTTTGCCCTCCCGCCCACCATCGCCAACCAGCCAACCGTTAGCCCTCCCGCCCACCATCGGCAACCAGCCAACCGTTAGCCCTCCCGCCCACTATCGCCAACCAGCCAATCGTTTGCCGTCCCACCCATCTTCGCAAACCAGCCATTCTTAAACCCTCCCTCCCGTCTTCTCCAACCAGCCATCCGTTTGCCCACCAGACCGCCATCACCAACCACCCAACCGATTGCCCACCCGCCACCATCACCAACCACCCAACAGATTGTTCACCATCGCCAAGGAGCCAACACAGGACAATTCCACCTTCCGAACCCTCCCACCAACCAACTCTAAACCCAGCCGGGTTGTTAATTAAACAAAGACAGATCGCGACCGCGTCACATCAAATCATGCATCGAGTTTCCACAACGATAAAAACAAACCACTTCACAGTCATTAAAGACACATGCACCTTTTACTCTCCACTTCCACACTCGCCGCACGATTTCAAAACACGATTAATAATACCACCTTCTTAATTGTTAACTACATTATAGGATTGCGTGTTCAGGATCATTATAACAGCGATGAAAGATATTGTTCGAAATCTCGAACCACAACGCAAACGCGCAACGCAATTTCCTGCACTCTTTGTTTTGTTACATTCCTTAGGCACTACATTTAAGATCTTGCACTAATAGTAAGCTCTAGTATATGTAGGAAATATATTGTGATATATATAAATTGAGAGTCTCGTTTTTGAGAAAATAGTTACCAAAATTCCAATTGAACAAATATCAGTTGTTTTCTTCCATTATTTCCAGTTGCGATACGTCTTAAGATGCCGTCATACTATTATATAATTGTGTATTACCGATTGTTCTATTTGTTATAATTTCATAAAATTATGTTGAAATATGAAAAATATACGAAACCAACCAACCAACCAATGTCCCTCCCGCCCACCATCGCCAACCAGCCAACCGTTAGCCCTCTCGCCCACCATCGCCAACCAGCCAACCGTAAACACTCCCGCCCACCATCTCCAACCAGCCAACCGTTTGCCCTCCCACCCACCATCGCCAACCAGTCATCCTTAAGCCCTCCCTCCCGCCTTCAACAACCAGCCTTCCGTTTGCCCACCAGCCCGCCATCACCAACCACCCAACCGATTGACCACCCGCCCACCATCACCAAACCACCCAACAGATTGCTCACCATCGCCAAGGAGCCAACACAGGACAATTCCACCTTCCGAACCCTCCCACCAACCAACTCTAAACCAAGCCGGGTTGTTAACTAAACAAAGACAGATCGCGACCGCGTCACATCAAATCATGCATCGAGTTTCCACAACGATAAAAACAAGCCACTTCACAGTCATTAAAGACACATGCACCTTTTTCTCTCCACTTCCACACTCGCCGCACGATTTCAACACACGATTAATAATACCACCTTCTTAATTGTTAACTACATTATAGGATTGCGTGTTCAGGATCATTATAACAGCGATGAAAGATATTGTTCGAAATCTCGAACCACAACGCAAACGCGCAGCGCAATTTCCTGCACTCTTTGTTTTGTTACATTCCTTAGGCACTACATTTAAGATCTTGCACTAATACTTAACTCTAGTATATGTATGACGTATATTGTGATATATATAAATTGAGAGTCTCGTTTTTGAGAAAATAGTTACCAAAATTCCAATTGAACAAATATCAGTTGTTCTCTTCCAGTATTTCCAGTTGCGATACGTCTTAAGATGCCGACATTCTATTATATAATTGTGTATTACCGATTGTTCTATTAGTTATAATTTCATAAAATGATGTTGAAAATATGAAAAATAAACGAAACCAACCAACCAACCAATGTCCCTCCCGCCCACCATCGCCAACCAGCCAACCGTTAGCCCTCCCGCCCACCATCGCCAACCAGCCAACCGTAAATCCTCCCGCCCACCATCGCCAACCAGCCAAACGTTTGCCCTCCCACCCACCATCGCCAACCAGCCATCCTTAAGCCCTCCCTCCCGCCTTCTCCAACCAGCCATCCGTTTGCCAACTAGCCCGCAATCACCAACCACCCAACCGATTGCCCACCCGCCACCATCACCAACCACCCAACAGATTGCTCACCATCGCCAAGGAGCCAACGCAGGACAATTCCACCATCCGAACCCTCCCACCAGGCAACTCTAAACCCAGCCGGGTTGTTAATTAAACCAAGACAGATCGCGACCGCGTCACATCAAATCATGCATCGAGTTTCCACAACGATAAAAACAAGCCACTTCCCAGTCATTAAAGACACATGCACCTTTTTCTCTCCACTTCCACACTCGCCGCACGATTTCAACACACGATTAATAATACCACCTTCTTAATTGTTAACTACATTATAGGATTGCGTGTTCAGGATCAATATAACATCGATGAAAGATATTGTTCGAAATCTCGAACCACAACGCAAACGCTCAACGCAATTTCCTGCACTCTTTGTTTTGTTACATTCCTTAGGCACTACATTTAAGATCTTGCACTAATACTTAGCTCTAGTATATGTATGACGTATTTTGTGATATATATAAATTGAGAGTCTCGTTTTTGTGAAAATAGTTACCAAAATTTCAATTGAACAAATATCAATTGTTCTCTTCCGGTATTTCCAGTTGCGATTCGTCTTAAGATGCCAACATACTATTATATAATTGTGTATTACCGATTGTTCTATTAGTTATAATTTCATAAAATGATGTTAAAAATATGAAAAATAAACGAAACCAACCAACCAACCAATGTCCCTCCCGCCCACCATCGCCAACCAGCCAACCGTTTGCCCTCCCGCCCACCATCGCCAACCAGCCAACCGTTAGCCCTCTCGCCCACCATCGCCAACCAACCAACCGTAAACCCTCCCGCCCACTTCACAGTCATTAAAGACACATGCACCTTTTTCTCTCCACTTCCACACTCGCCGCACGATTTCAACACACGATTAATAATACCACCTTCTTAATTGTTAACTACATTATAGGATTGCGTGTTCAGGATCATTATAACAGCGATGAAAGATATTGTTCGAAATCTCGAACAACAACGCAAACGCGCAACGCAATTTCCTGCACTCTTTGTTTTCTTACATTCCTTAGGCACTACATTTAAGATCTTGCACTAATACTTAGCTCTAGTATATGTAGGACGTATATTGTGATATATATAAATTGAGAGTCTCGTTTTTGAGAAAATAGTTACCAAAATTCCAATTGAACAATTATCAGTTGATCTCTTCCAGTATTTCCAGTTGCGATACGTCTTAAAATGCCGACATACTATTATATAATTGTGTATTACCGATTGTTCTATTAGTTATAATTTCATAAAATGATGTTGAAAATATGAAAAATAAACGAAACCAACCAACCAACCAATGTCCCTCCTGCCCACCATCGCCAACCAGCCAACCGTTTGCCCTCCCGCCCACCATCGCCAACCAGCCAACCGTTAGCCCTCCCGCCCACCATCGCCAACCAGCCAAACGTTAGCCCTCCCGCCCACTATCGCCAACCAGCCAACCGTTTGCCGTCCCACCCATCTTCGCCAACCAGCCATCCTTAAGCCCTCCCTCCCGCCTTCTCCAACCAGCCATCCGTTTGCCCACCCGCCACCATCACCAACCACCCAACATAACATTGCTCACCATCGCCAAGGACCCACCACAGGACAATTCCACCTTCCGAACCCTCCCACCAACAAACTCTAAACCCAGCCGGGTTGTTAACTAAACAAAGACAGATCGCGACCGCGTCACATCAAATCATGCATCGAGTTTCCATAACGATAAAAACAAGACAATTCACAGTCATTAAAGACACATGCACCTTTTTCTCTCCACTTCCACACCAGCCGCACGATTTCGACACACGATTAATAACACCACGTTCTTAATTGTTAACTACATTATACGATTGCGTGTTCAGGATCATTATAACAGCGATGAAAGATATTGTTCGAAATCTCGAAAAACAACGCAAACGCGCAACGCAATTTCCTGCACTCTTTGTTTTGTTACATTCCTTAAGCACTACATTTAAGATCTTGCACTAATAGTTAGCTCTAGTATATGTAGGAAATATATTGTGATATATATAAATTGAGAGTCTCGTTTTTGAGAAAATAGTTACCAAAATTCCAATTGAACAAATATCAGTTGTTCTCTTCCATTATTTCCAGTTGCGATACGTCTTAAGATGCCGTCATACTATTATATAATTGTGTATTACCGATTGTTCTATTAGTTATAATTTCATAAAATTATGTTGAAAATATGAAAAATATACGAAACCAACCAACCAACCAATGTCCCTCCCGCCCACCATCGCCAACCAGCCAACCGTTAGCCCTCTCGCCCACCATCGCCAACCAACCAACCGTAAACCCTCCCGCCCACCATCGCCAACCAGCCAACCGTTTGCCCTCCCACCCACCATCGCCAACCAGTCATCCTTAAGCCCTCCCTCCCGCCTTCAACAACCAGCCTTCCGTTTGCCCACCAGCCCGCCATCACCAACCACCCAACCGATTGACCACCCGCCCACCATCACCAACCACCCAACAGATTGCTCACCATCGCCAAGGAGCCAACACAGGACAATTCCACCTTCCGAACTTTCCCACCAACCAACTCTAAACCCAGCCGGGTATTTAATTACACAAAGACAGATCGCGACCGCGTCACATCAAATCATGCATCGAGTTTCCACAACGATAAAAACAAGCCACTTCACAGTCATTAAAGACACATGCACCTTTTTCTCTCCACTTCCACACTCGCCGCACGATTTCAACACACGATTAATAATACCACCTTCTTAATTGTTAACTACATTATAGGATTGCGTGTTCAGGATCATTATAACAGCGATGAAAGATATTGTTCGAAATCTCGAACCACAACGCAAACGCGCAACGCAATTTCCTGCACTCTTTGTTTTCTTACATTCCTTAGGCACTACATTTAAGATCTTGCACTAATACTTAGCTCTAGTATATGTAGGACGTATATTGTGATATATATAAATTGAGAGTCTCGTTTTTGAGAAAATAGTTACCAAAATTCCAATTGAACAAATATCAGTTGATCTCTTCCAGTATTTCCAGTTGCGATACGTCTTAAAATGCCGACATACTATTAAATAATTGTGTATTACCGATTGTTCTATTAGTTATAATTTCATAAAATGATGTTGAAAATATGAAAAATAAACGAAACCAACCAACCAACCAATGTCCCTCCCGCCCACCATCGCCAACCAGCCAACCGTTAGCCCTCCCGCCCACCATCGCCAACCAGCCAACCGTTAGCCCTCCCGCCCACCATCGCCAACCAGCCAACCGTTAGCCGTCCCGCCCACTATCGCCAACCAGCCAACCGTTTGCCGTCCCACCCATCTTCGCCAACCAGCCATCCTTAAGCCCTCCCTCCCGCCTTCTCCAACCAGCCATCCGTTTGCCCACCAGCCCGCCATCACCAACCACCCAACCGATTGCCCACCCGCCACAATCACCAACCACCCAACAGATTGTTCACCATCGCCAAGGAGCCAACACAGGACAATTCCACCTTCCGAACCCTCCCACCAACCAACTCTAAACCCAGCCGGGTTGTTAATTAAACAAAGACAGATCGCGACCGCGTCACATCAAATCATGCATCGAGTTTCCACAACGATAAAAACAAGCCACTTCACAGTCATTAAAGACACATGCACCTTTTTCTCTCCACTTCCACACTCGCCGCACGATTTCAAAACACGATTAATAATACCACCTTCTTAATTGTTAACTATATTATAGGATTGCGTGTTCAGAGTCATTATAACAGCAATGAAAGATATTGTTCGAAATCTCGAACCACAACGCAAACGCGCAACGCAATTTCCTGCACTCTTTGTTTTGTTACATTCCTTAGGCACTACATTTAAGATCTTGCACTAATAGTTAGCTCTAGTATATGTAGGAAATATATTGTGATATATATAAATTGAGAGTCTCGTTTTTGAGATAATAGTTACCAAAATTCCAATTGAACAAATATCAGTTGTTCTCTTCCATTATTTCCAGTTGCGATACGTCTTAAGATGCCGTCATACTATTATATAATTGTGTATTACCGATTGTTCTATTAGATATAATTTCATAAAATTATGTTGAAATATGAAAAATATACGAAACCAACCAACCAACCAATGTCCCTCCCGCCCAACATCGCCAACCAGCCAACCGTTAGCCCTCTCGCCCACCATCGCCAACCAGCCAACCGTAAACCCTCCCGCCCACCATCTCCAACCAGCCAGCCGTTTGCCCTCCCGCCCACCATCGCCAACCAGTCATCCTTAAGCATTCCCTCCCGCCTTCAACAACCAGCCTTCCGTTTGCCACCCAGCCCGCCATCACCAACCACCCAACCGATTGACCACCCGCCCAACATCACCAACCACCCAACAGATTGCTCACCATCGCCAAGGAGCCAACACAGGACAATTCCACCTTCCGAACCCTCCCACCAACCAACTCTAAACCAAGCCGGGTTGTTAACTAAACAAAGACAGATCGCGACCGCGTCACATCAAATCATGCATCGAGTTTCCACAACGATAAAAACAAGCCACTTCACAGTCATTAAAGACACATGCACCTTTTTCTCTCCACTTCCACACTCGCCGCACGATTTCAACACACGATTAATAATACCACCTTCTTAATTGTTAACTACATTATAGGATTGCGTGTTCAGGATCATTATAACAGCGATGAAAGATATTGTTCGAAATCTCGAACCACAACGCAAACGCGCAACGCAATTTCCTGCACTCTTTGTTTGGTTACATTCCTTAGGCACTACATTTAAGATCTTGCACTAATACTTAACTCTAGTTAATGTATGACGTATATTGTGATATATATAAATTGAGAGTCTCGTTTTTGAGAAAATAGTTACCAAAATTCCAATTGAACAAATATCAGTTGTTCTCTTCCAGTATTTCCAGTTGCGATACGTCTTAAGATGCCGACATTCTATTATATAATTGTGTATTACCGATTGTTCTATTAGTTATAATTTCATAAAATGATGTTGAAAATATGAAAAATAAACGAAACCAACCAACCAACCAATGTCCCTCCCGCCCACCATCGCCAACCAGCCAACCGTTAGCCCTCCCGCCCACCATCGCCAACCAGCCAACCGTAAATCCTCCCGCCCACCATCGCCAACCAGCCAACCGTTTGCCCTCCCACCCACCATCGCCAACCAGCCATCCTTAAGCCCTCCCTCCCGCCTTCTCCAACCAGCCATCCGTTTGCCAACCAGCCCGCAATCACCAACCACCCAACCGATTGCCCACCCGCCACCATCACCAACCAACCAACAGATTGCTCACCATCGCCAAGGAGCCAACGCAGGACAATTCCACCATCCGAACCCTCCCACCAACCAACTCTAAACCCAGCCGGGTTGTTAATTAAACCAAGACAGATCGCGACCGCGTCACATCAAATCATGCATCGAGTTTCCACAACGATAAAAACAAGCCACTTCCCAGTCATTAAAGACACATGCACCTTTTTCTCTCCACTTCCACACTTGCCGCACGATTTCAACACACGATTAATGATACCACCTTCTTAATTGTTAACTACATTATAGGATTGCGTGTTCAGGATCATTATAACATCGATGAAAGATATTGTTCGAAATCTCGAACCATAACGCAAACGCTCAACGCAATTTCCTGCACTCTTTGTTTTGTTACATTCCTTAGGCACTACATTTAAGATCTTGCACTAATACTTAGCTCTAGTATATGTATGACGTATATTGTGATATATATAAATTGAGAGTCTCGTTTTTGTGAAAATAGTTACCAAAATTTCAATTGAACAAATATCAGTTGTTCTCTTCCGGTATTTCCAGTTGCGATTCGTCTTAAGATGCCAACATACTATTAAATAATTGTGTATTACCGATTGTTCTATTAGTTATAATTTCATAAAATGATGTTGAAAATATGAAAAATAAACGAAACCAACCAACCAACCAATGTCCCTCCAGCCCACCATCGCCAACCAGCCAACCGTTAGCCCTCCCGCCCACCATCGCCAACCAGCCAACCGTTAGCCCTCCCGCCCACCATCGCCAACCAGCCAACCGTTAGCCCTCCCGCCCACTATCGCCAACCAGCCAACCGGTTGCCGTCCCACCCATCTTCGCCAACCAGCCATCCTTAAGCCCTCCCTCCCGCCTTCTCCAACCAGCCATCCGTTTGCCCACCAGCCCGCCATCACCAACCACCCAACCGATTGCCCACCCGCCACAATCACCAACCACCCAACAGATTGTTCACCATCGCCAAGGAGCCAACACAGGACAATTCCACCTTCCGAACCCTCCCACCAACCAACTCTAAACCCAGCCGGGTTGTTAACTAAACAAAGACAGATCGCGACCGCGTCACATCAAATCATGCATCGAGTTTCCACAACGATAAAAACAAGCCACTTCACAGTCATTAAAGACACATGCACCTTTTTCTCTCCACTTCCACACTCGCCGCACGATTTCAAAACACGATTAATAATACCACCTTCTTAATTGTTAACTATATTATAGGATTGCGTGTTCAGAGTCATTATAACAGCAATGAAAGATATTGTTCGAAATCTCGAACCACAACGCAAACGCGCAACGCAATTTCCTGCACTCTTTGTTTTGTTACATTCCTTAGGCACTACATTTAAGATCTTGCACTAATAGTTAGCTCTAGTATATGTAGGAAATATATTGTGATATATATAAATTGAGAGTCTCGTTTTTGAGATAATAGTTACCAAAATTCCAATTGAACAAATATCAGTTGTTCTCTTCCATTATTTCCAGTTGCGATACGTCTTAAGATGCCGTCATACTATTATATAATTGTGTATTACCGATTGTTCTATTAGATATAATTTCATAAAATTATGTTGAAATATGAAAAATATACGAAACCAACCAACCAACCAATGTCCCTCCCGCCCAACATCGCCAACCAGCCAACCGTTAGCCCTCTCGCCCACCATCGCCAACCAGCCAACCGTAAACCCTCCCGCCCACCATCTCCAACCAGCCAACCGTTTGCCCTCCCACCCACCATCGCCAACCAGTCATCCTTAAGCCTTCCCTCCCGCCTTCAACAACCAGCCTTCCGTTTGCCACCCAGCCCGCCATCACCAACCACCCAACCGATTGACCACCCGCCCAACATCACCAACCACCCAACAGATTGCTCACCATCGCCAAGGAGCCAAAACAGGACAATTCCACCTTCCGAACCCTCCCACCAACCAACTCTAAACCAAGCCGGGTTGTTAACTAAACAAAGACAGATCGCGACCGCGTCACATCAAATCATGCATCGAGTTTCCACAACGATAAAAACAAGCCACTTCACAGTCATTAAAGACACATGCACCTTTTTCTCTCCACTTCCACACTCGCCGCACGATTTCAACACACGATTAATAATACCACCTTCTTAATTGTTAACTACATTATAGGATTGCGTGTTCAGGATCATTATAACAGCGATGAAAGATATTGTTCGAAATCTCGAACCACAACGCAAACGCGCAACGCAATTTCCTGCACTCTTTGTTTGGTTACATTCCTTAGGCACTACATTTAAGATCTTGCACTAATACTTAACTCTAGTATATGTATGACGTATATTGTGATATATATAAATTGAGAGTCTCGTTTTTGAGAAAATAGTTACCAAAATTCCAATTGAACAAATATCAGTTGTTCTCTTCCAGTATTTCCATTTGCGATACGTCTTAAGATGCCGACATTCTATTATATAATTGTGTATTACCGATTGTTCTATTAGTTATAATTTCATAAAATGATGTTGAAAATATGAAAAATAAACGAAACCAACCAACCAACCAATGTCCCTCCCGCCCACCATCGCCAACCAGCCAACCGTTAGCCCTCCCGCCCACCATCGCCAACCAGCCAACCGTAAATCCTCCCGCCCACCATCGCCAACCAGCCAACCGTTTGCCCTCCCACCCACCATCGCCAACCAGCCATCCTTAAGCCCTCCCTCCCGCCTTCTCCAACCAGCCATCCGTTTGCCAACCAGCCCGCAATCACCAACCACCCAACCGATTGCCCACCCGCCACCATCACCAACCCACCAACAGATTGCTCACCATCGCCAAGGAGCCAACGCAGGACAATTCCACCATCCGAACCCTCCCACCAACCAACTCTAAACCCAGCCGGGTTGTTAATTAAACCAAGACAGATCGCGACCGCGTCACATCAAATCATGCATCGAGTTTCCACAACGATAAAAACAAACCACTTCCCAGTCATTAAAGACACATGCACCTTTTTCTCTCCACTTCCACACTCGCCGCACGATTTCAACACACGATTAATGATACCACCTTCTTAATTGTTAACTACATTATAGGATTGCGTGTTCAGGATCATTATAACATCGTTGAAAGATATTGTTCGAAATCTCGAACCACAACGCAAACGCGCAACGCAATTTCCTGCACTCTTTGTTTTGTTACATTCCTTAGGCACTACATTTAAGATCTTGCACTAATACTTAGCTCTAGTATATGTATGACGTATATTGTGATATATATAAATTGAGAGTCTCGTTTTTGTGAAAATAGTTACCAAAATTTCAATTGAACAAATATCAGTTGTTCTCTTCCGGTATTTCCAGTTGCGATTCGTCTTAAGATGCCAACATACTATTATATAATTGTGTATTACCGATTGTTCTATTAGTTATAATTTCATAAAATGATGTTGAAAATATGAAAAATAAACGAAACCAACCAACCAACCAATGTCCCTCCCGCCCACCATCGCCAACCAGCCAACCGTTTGCCCTCCCACCCACCATCGCCAACCAGCCATCCTTAAGCACTCCCTCCCGCCTTCTCCAACCAGCCATCCGTTTGCCACCCAGCCCGCCATCACCAACCACTCAACCGATTGCCCACCCGCCACCATCACCAACCACCCAACAGATTGTTCACCATCGCCAAGGAGCCAACACAGGACAATTCCACCTTCCGAACCCTCCCACCAACCAACTCTAAACCCAGCCGGGTTGTTAACTAAACAAAGACAGATCGCGACCGCGTCACATCAAATCATGCATCGAGTTTCCACAACGATAAAAACAAGCCACTTCACAGTCATTAAAGACACATGCACCTTTTTCTCTCCACTTCCACACTCGCCGGACGATTTCAAAACACGATTAATAATACCACCTTCTTAATTGTTAACTACATTATAGGATTGCGTGTTCAGAGTCATTATAACAGCGATGAAAGATATTGTTCGAAATCTCGAACCGCAACGCAAACGCGAAACGCAATTTCCGGCACTCTGTTTTGTTACATTCCTTAGGCACTACATTTAAGATCTTGCACTAATACTTAGCTCTAGTATATGTAGGACGTATATTGTGATATATATAAATTGAGAGTCTCGTTTTTGAGAAAATAGTTACCAAAATTCCAATTGAACAAATATCAGTTGTTCTCTTCCAGTATTTCCAGTTGCGATACGTCTTAAGATGCCGACATACTATTATACAATTGTGTATTACCGATTGTTCTATTAGTTATAATTTCATAAAATGATGTTGAAAATATGAAAAATAAACGAAACCAACCAAAGAACCAATGTCCCTCCCGCCCACCATCGCCAACCAGCCAACCGTTAGCCCTCCCGCCCACCATCGCCAACCAGCCAACCGTAAACCCTCCCGACCACCATCGCCAACCAGCCAACCGTTTGCCCTCCCACCCACCATCGCCAACCAGCCATCCTTAAGCCCTCCCTCCCGCCTTCTCCAACCAGCCATCCGTTTGCCCACCAGCCCGCCATCACCAACCACCCAACCGATTGCCCACCCGCCACCATCACCAACTACCCAACAGATTGCTCACCATCGCCAAGGAGCCAACACAGGACAATTCCACCTTCCAAACCCTCCCACCAACCAACTCTAAACCCAGCCGGGTTGTTAATTAAACAAAGACAAATCGCGACCGCGTCACATCAAATCATGCATCGAGTTTCCACAACGATAAAAACAAGCCACTTCACAGTCATTAAAGACACATGCACCTTTTTCTCTCCACTTCCACACTCGCCGCACGATTTCAACACACGTTGAATAATACCACCTTCTTAATTGTTAACTACATTATACGATTGCGTGTTCAGGATCATTATAACAGCGATGAAAGATATTGTTCGAAATCTCGAACCACAACGCAAACGCGCAACGCATTTTCCTGCACTCTATGTTTTTGTTACATTCCTTAGGCACTACATTTAAGATCTTGCACTAATACTTAGCTCTAGTATATGTAGGAAATATATTGTGATATATATAAATTGAGAGTCTCGTTTTTGAGAAAATAGTTACCAAAATTCCAATTGAACAAATATCAGTTGTTCTCTTCCATGATTTCCAGTTGCGATACGTCTTAAGATGCCGACAT